>NC_086452.1:277188417-277515917 GCF_028390025.1 Pseudophryne corroboree | reverse complement strand
TATATAGTAGGAGGACAGCATATAATTTTGCTCACCACCAGTATATATATAGCAGTACGGTACAGTAGTCCACTGCTCTACCTCTATGTCATCAAGTATACCATGCATCCATACCTGTGCTGCATTTTAGTTGTGTGCAGTATATAGTAGGAGGACAGTGCATAATTTTGCTGACCACCAGTATTTATATAGCAGTATGGTACAGTAGTCCACTGCTCTACCTCTGTGTCGTCAAGTATACCATGCATCCATACCTGTGCTGCATTTTAGTTGTGCGCAGTATATAGTAGGAGGACAGTGCAGAATTTTGCTGACCACCAGTATATATATATATATATATATATATATATATATATATATATATATATGTACGGTACAGTAGTCCACTCCTCTACCTCTGTGTCGTCAAGTATACCATGCATCCATACCTGTGCTGCATTTAAGTTGTGTGCAGTATATAGTAGGAGGACAGTGCAGAATTTTGCTGACCGCCAGTATATATATAGCAGTACGGTACAGTAGTCCACTGCTCTACCTCTATGTCATCAAGTATACCATGCATCCATACCTGTGCTGCATTTTAGTTGTGTGCAGTATATAGTAGGAGGACAGTGCAGAATTTTGCTGACCGCCAGTATATATATAGCAGTACGGTACAGTAGTCCACTGCTCTACCTCTGTGTCTTCAAGCATTCTATGCATCCATACATGTGCTGCATTTTAGTTGTGTGCAGTATATAGTAGGAGGACAGCGTATAATTTTGCTCACCACCAGTATATATATAGCAGTACGGTACAGTAGTCCACTGCTCTACCTCTATGTCATCAAGTATACCATGCATCCATACCTGTGCTGCATTTTAGTTGTGTGCAGTATATAGTAGGAGGACAGTGCAGAATTTTGCTGACCACCAGTATTTATATAAAGCAGTACGGTACAGTAGTCCACTGCTCTACCTCTGTGTCGTCAAGTATACTATGCATCCAAACCTGTGCTGCATTTTAGTTGTGCGCAGTATATAGTAGGAGGGCAGTGCAGAATTTTGCTGACCACCAGTTTATATATAGCAGTACGGTACAGTAGTCCTCTGCTCTACCTCTGTGTCGTCAAGTATACCATGCATCCATACCTGTGCTGCATTTTAGTTGTGTGCAGTATATAGTAGGAGGACAGTGCAGAATTTTGATGACCACCAGTATATATATAGCAGTACGGTATAGTAGTCCACTGCTCTACATCTGTGTCTTCAAGTATTCTATGCATCCATACCTGTGCTGCATTTTAGTTGTGCGCAGTATATAGTAGGAGAACAGTGCAGAATTTTGCTGACCACCAGTATATATATAGCAGTACGGTACAGTAGTCCACTGCTCTACCTCTGTGTCGTCAAGTATACCATGCATCCATACCTGTGCTGCATTTTAGTTGTGTGCAGTATATAGTAGGAGGACAGTGCAGAATTTTACTGACCACCAGTATATATATATATATATATATATATATATAGAGCAGTACGGTACAGTAGTCCACTGCTCTACCTCTGTGTCGTCAAGTATACTATGCATCCACACCTGTGCTGCATTTTAGTTGTGCGCAGTATATAGTAGGAGGACAGTGCAGAATTTTGCTGACCGCCAGTATATATATAGCAGTACGGTACAGTAGTCCACTGCTCTACCTCTGTGTCGTCAAGTATACTAGGCATCCATACCTGTGCTACATTTTAGTTGTGCGCAGTATATAATAGGAGGACAGTGCAGAATTTTGCTGACTACCAGTATATATATAGCAGTACGGTACAGTAGTCCACTGCTCTACCTCTGTGCCGTCAAGTATACTATGCATCCATACCTGTGCTGCATTTTAGTTGTGCGCAGTATATAGTAGGAGGACAGTGCAGAATTTAGCTGACCACCAGTATATATATATATATATATATATATATATAGCAGTACGGTACAGTAGTCCACTGCTCTACCTCTGTGTATTCAACTATACTATGCATCCATACCTATGCTGCATTTTAGTTGTGCGCAGTATATAGTAGGAGGACATTGCAGAATTTTGCGGACCACCAGTATATATATAGCAGTACGGTACAGTAGCCCACTGCTCTACCTCTGTGTCGTCAAGTATACTATGCATCCACACCTGTGCTGCATTTTAGTTGTACGCAGTATATAGAAGGAGGACAGTGCAGAATTTTGCTGACCGCCAGTGTATATATATATATATATATATAGAAGTACGGTACAGTAGTCCACTGCTCTGCCTCTGCGATATCAAGTATACTATGCATCCATACCTGTTCTGCATTTTAGTTGTGTGCAGTATATAGAAGGAGGACAGTGCAGAATTTTGCTGACCACCAGTATTTATATAGCAGTACGGTACAGTAGTCCACTGCTCTACCTCTGTGTCGTCAAGTATACTATGCATCCACACCTGTGCTGCATTTTAGTTGTGCGCAGTATATAGTAGGAGGATAGTGCAGAATTTTACTGACCACCAGTATATATATATATATATATATATATATATATATAGCAGTACGGTACAGTAGTCCACTGCTCTACCTCTGTGTCATCAAGTATACTATGCATCCATACCTGTGCTGCATTTTAGTTGTGCGCAGTATATAGTAGGAGGACAGTGCAGAATTTTGCTGACCACCAGTATATATATATATAAGTACGGTACAGTAGTTCACTGCTCTACCTCTGTGTCGTCAAACTATGCATCCATACCTGTGCTACATTTTAGTTGTACGCAGTATATAGTAGGAGGGCAGTGCAGAATTTTGCTAACCACCAGTATACATATATATATATATATATATATATATATATATATATATATGTGTACCGGGAGAGCTAGCAGCGCCACAGATGCAGTATCAAAAATAGAAAACACTAGTGCATGGACAATTGTGGAAATATGGTGTTTCTATAAAAATACTAAAAAAGCACTCCCTGGGGAGTTAGCAGGGCGTCCGCTGTTTACCTCAGATATTGATGGTGCTGGTATAGGCACCTGTTGCTACGGTTTGAAAAAAAGGAATGAGGTATTTGTAGCGACCAATGGTGCTTAAAAGAAATTAGTAGGGTCTGGTGATTTATAAAAATTCCAACAATTTATTAAGTTATAGCACTAGACAAGAAGGAGTATATGCTATTAAAAATGCACACATATAAAAAGGCAATTTCAGAACATAAAATATGCCTAAAGTAAGGGGTAAAAAATATAGAGTACAAAAATAGAAAACTCAAGACAAAGAATTAAATATATAAAAAAAGAAAAATATACATAAAAATTACGTGCGTATAAAAAAATATTTTTTAAAAAAAAATTTTTTCAAAATATCTTTACAGGATCAATTTATAAAAGAGGAGTATAAATATCTTAACTTGTAGTAAGTGAGGTAGATAAGTGTCGTCAAGTATACTAGGCATCCATACCTGTGCTACAATTTAGTTGTGCGCAGTATATAATAGGAGGACAGTGCAGAATTTTGCTGACTACCAGTATATATATAGCAGTACGGTACAGTAGTCCACTGCTCTACCTCTGTGCCGTCAAGTATACTATGCATCCATACCTGTGCTGCATTTTAGTTGTGCGCAGTATATAGTAGGAGGACAGTGCAGAATTTAGCTGACCACCAGTATATATATATATATATATATATATATATAGCAGTACGGTACAGTAGTCCACTGCTCTACCTCTGTGTATTCAACTATACTATGCATCCATACCTGTGCTGCATTTTAGTTGTGCGCAGTATATAGTAGGAGGACATTGCAGAATTTTGCTGACCACCAGTATATATATAGCAGTACAGTACAGTAGTCCACTGCTCTACCTCTGTGTATTCAACTATACTATGCATCCACACCTGTGCTGCATTTTAGTTGTACGCAGTATATAGTAGGAGGACAGTGCAGAATTTTGCTGACCACCAGTATTTATATAGCAGTACGGTACAGTAGTCCACTGCTCTGCCTCTGCGTCATCAAGTATACTATGCATCCATACCTGTGCTGCATTTTAGTTGTGTGCAGTATATAGTAGGAGGACATTGCAGAATTTTGCTGACCACCAGTATTTATATAGCAGTACGGTATAGTAGTCCACTGCTCTACCTCTGTGTCATCAAGAATACTATGCATCCATACCTGTGCTACATTTTAGATGTGTGCAGTATATAGTAGGAGGGCAGTGCAGAATTTTGCTAACCACCAGTATATATATATATATATATATATATATATATATATAGCAGTACGGTACAGTAGTCCTCTGCTCTACCTCTGTGTCGTCAAGTATACTATGCATCCATACCTGTGCTGCATTTTATTTGTGCAGAGAATATAGTAGGAGGACAGTGCAGAATTTTGCTGACCACCAGTTTATATATAGCAGTACGGTACAGTAGTCCACTGCTCTACCTCTGTGTCGTCATGTATGCTATGCATCCATACCTGTGCTGCATTTTAGTAGTGAGCAGTATATAGTAGGAGGACAGTGCAGAATTTTGCTGACCGCCAGTATATATATAGCAGTACGGTACAGTAGTCCACTGCTCTACCTCTGTGTCTTCAAGTATTCTATGCATCCATACCTGTGCTGCATTTTAGTTGTGCGCAGTATATAGTAGGAGGACAGCGTATAATTTTGCTCACCACCAGTATATATATAGCAGTACAGTACAGTAGTCCACTGCTCTACCTCTGTGTCATCAAGAATACTATGCATCCATACCTGTGCTGCATTTTAGTTGTGCGCAGTATATAGTAGGAGGACAGTGCAGAATTTAGCTGACCACCAGTATATATATATATATATATATATATAGCAGTACGGTACAGTAGTCCACTGCTCTACCTCTGTGTATTCAACTATACTATGCATCCATACCTATGCTGCATTTTAGTTGTGCGCAGTATATAGTAGGAGGACATTGCAGAATTTTGCGGACCACCAGTATATATATAGCAGTACGGTACAGTAGCCCACTGCTCTACCTCTGTGTCGTCAAGTATACTATGCATCCACACCTGTGCTGCATTTTAGTTGTACGCAGTATATAGAAGGAGGACAGTGCAGATTTTTGCTGACCGCCAGTGTATATATATATATATATATATATATATATATATATAGCAGTACGGTACAGTAGTCCACTGCTCTGCCTCTGCGATATCAAGTATACTATGCATCCATACCTGTGCTGCATTTTAGTTGTGTGCAGTATATAGAAGGAGGACAGTGCAGAATTTTGCTGACCACCAGTATTTATATAGCAGTACGGTACAGTAGTCCACTGCTCTACCTCTGTGTCGTCAAGTATACTATGCATCCACACCTGTGCTGCATTTTAGTTGTGCGCAGTATATAGTAGGAGGATAGTGCAGAATTTTACTGACCACCAGTATATATATATATATATATATATATAGCAGTACGGTACAGAAGTCCACTGCTCTACCTCTGTGTCATCAAGTATACTATGCATCCATACCTGTGCTGCATTTTAGTTGTGCGCAGTATATAGTAGGAGGACAGTGCAGAATTTTGCTGACCACCAGTATATATATATATAAGTACGGTACAGTAGTCCACTGCTCTACCTCTGTGTCGTCAAGTATACTATGCATCCATACCTGTGCTACATTTTAGTTGTACGCAGTATATAGTAGGAGGGCAGTGCAGAATTTTGCTAACCACCAGTATACATATATATATATATATATATATATATATATCAGTACGGTACAGTAGTCCACTGCTCTACCTCTGTGTCATCAAGTATACTATGCATCCATACATGTGCTGCATTTTAGTTGTGTGCAGTATATAGTAGGAGAACAGTGCAGAATTTTGCTGACCACCAGTATATATATAGCAGTACGGTACAGTAGTCCACTGCTATACCTCTGTGTCGTCAAGTATACCATGCATCCATACCTGTGCTGCATTTTAGTTGTGTGCAGTATATAGTAGGAGGACAGTGCAGAATTTTGCTGACCGCCAGTATATATATAGCAGTACGGTACAGTAGTCCACTGCTCTACCTCTGTGTCGTCAAGTATACTAGGCATCCATACCTGTGCTACAATTTAGTTGTGCGCAGTATATAATAGGAGGACAGTGCAGAATTTTGCTGACTACCAGTATATATATAGCAGTACGGTACAGTAGTCCACTGCTCTACCTCTGTGCCGTCAAGTATACTATGCATCCATACCTGTGCTGCATTTTAGTTGTGCGCAGTATATAGTAGGAGGACAGTGCAGAATTTAGCTGACCACCAGTATTTATATATATATATATATATATATATAGCAGTACGGTACAGTAGTCCACTGCTCTACCTCTGTGTATTCAACTATACTATGCATCCATACCTGTGCTGCATTTTAGTTGTGCGCAGTATATAGTAGGAGGACATTGCAGAATTTTGCTGACCACCAGTATATATATAGCAGTACAGTACAGTAGTCCACTGCTCTACCTCTGTGTATTCAACTATACTATGCATCCACACCTGTGCTGCATTTTAGTTGTACGCAGTATATAGTAGGAGGACAGTGCAGAATTTTGCTGACCACCAGTATTTATATAGCAGTACGGTACAGTAGTCCACTGCTCTGCCTCTGCGTCATCAAGTATACTATGCATCCATACCTGTGCTGCATTTTAGTTGTGTGCAGTATATAGTAGGAGGACATTGCAGAATTTTGCTGAACACCAGTATTTATATAGCAGTACGGTATAGTAGTCCACTGCTCTACCTCTGTGTCATCAAGTATACTATGCATCCATACCTGTGCTACATTTTAGATGTGTGCAGTATATAGTAGGAGGGCAGTGCAGACTTTTGCTAACCACCAGTATATATATATATATATATATATATATAGCAGTACGGTACAGTAGTCCTCTGCTCTACCTCTGTGTCGTCAAGTATACTATGCATCCATACCTGTGCTGCATTTTATTTGTGCAGAGAATATAGTAGGACAGTGCAGAATTTTGCTGACCACCAGTTTATATATAGCAGTACGGTACAGTAGTCCACTGCTCTACCTCTGTGTCGTCATGTATGCTATGCATCCATACCTGTGCTGCATTTTAGTAGTGAGCAGTATATAGTAGGAGGACAGTGCAGAATTTTGCTGACCGCCAGTATATATATAGCAGTACGGTACAGTAGTCCACTGCTCTACCTCTGTGTCTTCAAGTATTCTATGCATCCATACCTGTGCTGCATTTTAGTTGTGCGCAGTATATAGTAGGAGGACAGCGTATAATTTTGCTCACCACCAGTATATATATAGCAGTACAGTACAGTAGTCCACTGCTCTACCTCTGTGTCATCAAGTATACTATGCATCCATACCTGTGCTGCATTTTAGTTGTGCGCAGTATATAGTAGGAGGACAGTGCAGATTTTTGCTGACCACCAGTATATATATATAGCAGGACGGTACAGTAGTCCACTGCTCTTCCTCTGTGTCATCAAGTATACCATGCATCCATACCTGTGCTGCATTTTAGTTGTGCGCAGTATATAGTAGGAGGACAGTGCAGAATTTTGCTGACCACCAGTATATATATATATATATATATATATATATATAGAGGTACGGTACAGTAGTCCACTGCTCTACCTCTGTGTATTCAACTATACTATGCATCCATACCTGTGCTGCATTTTAGTTGTGCGCAGTATATAGCAGGAGGACATTGCAGAATTTTGCTGACCACCAGTATATATATAGCAGTACGGTACAGTAGCCCACTGCTCTACCTCTGTGTCGTCAAGTATACTATGCATCCACACCTGTGCTGCAGTTTAGTTGTACGCAGTATATAGAAGGAGGACAGTGCAGAATTTTGCTGACCGCCAGTGTGTATATATATATATATTTATATATATATATATATAGCAGTATGGTACAGTAGTCCACTGCTCTGCCTCTGCGTCATCAAGTAGAATATGCATCCATACCTGTGCTGCATTTTAGTTGTATGCAGTATATAGAAGGAGGACAGTGCAGAATTTTGCTGACCACCAGTATTTATATAGCAGTACGGTACAGTAGTCCACTGCTCTACCTCTGTGTCGTCAAGTATACTATGCATCCACACCTGTGCTGCATTTTAGTTGTGCACAGTATATAGTAGGAGGATAGTGCAGAATTTTACTGACCACCAGTATATATATATATATAAGTACGGTACAGTAGTCCACTGCTCTACCTCTGTGTCGTCAAGTATACTATGCATTCATACCTGTGCTACATTTTAGTGGTGCGCAGTATATAGTAGGAGGGCAGTGCAGAATTTTGCTAACCACCAGTATATATATATATATATATATATATATATAGCAGTACGGTACAGTAGTCCTCTGCTCTACCTCTGTGTCGTCAAGTATACTGTGCATCCATACCTGTGCTGCATTTTATTTGTGCAGAGAATATAGTAGGAGGACAGTGCAGAATTTTGCTGACCACCAGTATATATATATAGCAGTACGGTACAGTAGTCCACTGCTCTACCTCTGTGTCGTCATGTATGCTATGCATCCATACCTGTGCTGCATTTTAGTTGTGAGCAGTATATAGTAGGAGGACAGTGCAGAATTTTGCTGACCACCAGTATATATATATATATAAGTACGGTACAGTAGTCCACTGCTCTACCTCTGTGTCGTCAAGTATACTATGCATTCATACCTGTGCTACATTTTAGTGGTGCGCAGTATATAGTAGGAGGGCAGTGCAGAATTTTGCTAACCACCAGTATATATATATATATATATATATATATATATAGCAGTACGGTACAGTAGTCCTCTGCTCTACCTCTGTGTCGTCAAGTATACTGTGCATCCATACCTGTGCTGCATTTTATTTGTGCAGAGAATATAGTAGGAGGACAGTGCAGAATTTTGCTGACCACCAGTATATATATATAGCAGTACGGTACAGTAGTCCACTGCTCTACCTCTGTGTCGTCATGTATGCTATGCATCCATACCTGTGCTGCATTTTAGTTGTGAGCAGTATATAGTAGGACAGTGCAGAATTTTGCTGACCGCAAGTATATATATAGCAGTACGGTACAGTAGTCCACTGCTCTACCTCTGTGTCTTCAAGTATACTATGCATCCATACCTGTGCTGCATTTTATTTGTGCAGAGAATATAGTAGGAGGACAGTGCAGAATTTTGCTGACCACCAGTATATATATAGCAGTACGGTACAGTAGTCCAATGCTCTACCTCTGTGTCGTCAAGTATACTATGCATCCATACCTGTGCTGCATTTTAGTTGTGCGCAGTATATAGTAGGAGGACAGTGCAGATTTTTGCTGACCACCAGTATATATATAGCAGTACGGTACAGTAGTCCACTGCTCTACCTCTGTGTCATCAAGTATACTATGCATCCATACCTGTGCTGCATTTTAGTTGTGAGCAGTATATAGTAGGAGGACAGTGCAGAATTTTGCTCACCACCAGTATATATATAGCAGTACAGTACAGTAGTCCACTGCTCTACCTCTGTGTCGTCAAGTATACTATGCATCCATACCTGTGCTGCATTTTAGTTGTGCGCAGTATATAGTAGGAGGACAGTGCAGATTTTTGCTGACCACCAGTATATATATAGCAGTACGGTACAGTAGTCCACTGCTCTACCTCTGTGTCATCAAGTATACTATGCATCCATACCTGTGCTGCATTTTAGTTGTGCGCAGTATATAGTAGGAGGACAGTGCAGAATTTTGCTGACCACCAGTATTTATATAGCAGTACGGTACAGTAGTCCACTGCTCTACCTCTGTGTCGTCAAGTATACTATGCATCCACACCTGTGCTGCATTTTTAGCTGTGCGCAGTATATAGTAGGAGGACAGTGCAGATTTTTATTGACCACCAGTATATATATATATATATATATATATATATAGCAGTACGGTACAGTAGTCCACTGCTCTACCTCTGTGTCATCAAGTATACTATGCATCCATAACTGTGCAGCATTTTAGTTGTGCGCAGTATATAGTAGGAGGACAGTGCAGAATTTTGCTGACCACCAGTATATATATATATAAGTACGGTACAGTAGTCCACTGCTCTACCTCTGTGTCTTCAAGTATTCTATGCATCCATACCTGTGCTGCTTTTTAGTTGTGCGCAGTATATAGTAGGAGGACAGCGTATAATTTTGCTCACCACCAGTATATATATAGCAGTACGGTACAGTAGTCCACTGCTCTACCTCTATGTCATCAAGTATACCATGCATCCATACCTGTGCTGCATTTTAGTTGTGTGCAGTATATAGTAGGAGGACAGTGCAGAATTTTGCTGACCACCAGTATATATATAGCAGTACGGTACAGTAGTCCACTGCTCTACCTCTGTGCCGTCAAGTATACTATGCATCCATACCTGTGCTGCATTTTAGTTGTGCGCAGTATATAGTAGGAGGACAGTGCAGAATTTTGCTGACCACCAGTATATATATATATATATATACAGCAGATAGGTGCGGCTCTCAGGAAAAAATGACAAACTCAAAGAAGTTGTATATCAACGTTTCGGTGTATTACCGTCTTCAGGATATAAAATACAAACAAACAAAATCTTACCTTAAATTGCTACCTCACCCAGTGAACAGCAGGCAGTGTCTGACGCGTATCCACGGCCGCCCCCGGACCGGAAGCGAGGCGCAGCCCACGTCAGAATTACCCACAACAGCATGTCCGCGCTTCAGCTGTGCGGCGCATGCTCGTGACATCACCATCACCATAACAACCAAATGTACACAACAATGCCACTGGAAAATAGAATAACATAGCGTGTGTTATAATCAAAAATGCAAAGTGTATTCGTGCATGGCTTGTGTAGATTAGATGTAACTGGTAATGATTAATCAAAAATGTTACACACATTGAACATAATAACCAGGATAGGCACATTCATGAGCATTCATATGTACATAGACCATGTGATTGTTTCATTAAGTCCTCGAGGACTAACTGTTCCTAATCTATGTATCCATTCTGTCTCACGTTTAAGTAGGAGTCGGTTACGATCGCCACCTCTACGTAAAGGGGGGATGTGGTCGATCATTCTATACTTCAAGCTTGCTATGCTGTGTTTATTAGTTAGAAAGTGTCGGGCCACAGGCTGTTCGCTCTTACCGCTGTTAATGGCCGTTCTGATAGCCGACCTATGTGCCGACATTCTCTCTTTAAATTTACATTGGGTCTTCCCAATGTAAGAAAGTCCGCAAGGGCAGATAATCTGATAGACCACATATCCTGAAGACGGTAATACACCGAAACGTTGATATACAACTTCTTTGAGTTTGTCATTTTTTCCTGAGTGCTGCACCTGTCTGCTGTATACATACTGCTGGGGAAACCAGCACGTGAGGGCACCAGGATACGTTACATTGATATGGATTTTGCGAGTGCCAGCTACTGTGTATGTGATATTTAGAAGGAAGCCCAATCACTTAATTGGAAACCTTCTTAACGTGGCACCCTCCGCTTTTGATGGGATTTGCTATATTACCCAAATATATGGATTTTGTTCACAATCTGTGACTGTTTTTATCTGGACACTGTACACAACAGCACCCTGGCATTTAGTGTTCTCTCCCTGCACAGAGAGTATCACTGCATGATCACCGTGCATGGTGAATGAATATTACACACAGACAGGTGTGTTGAAGTAATGGCTGAATTTAATGATGATTTACCCTTTAACCCTGCGCTGTACCCGATTGGGGATACATTTGGATTCTCTGATGTGGAGATCGATGGTATACTTCAGAAAGATTGTCTTAAAGACAGCCCCGAGGCCACCAGTACTGATATTATCTACAGAGACCTACTACGACTCAAAAGGAAAGAACTTGATTTTTATTATCACTCCATAACCCTGAGTGATTACTACAGGTCCAGAAAAATCCCGAGGGGCTTTCGGATAAGGAATTGTCCCACGATTGGCCAATATGATCCTGCCTTTTGTAAAAAATGGACAGGAATATTGAACAAATGTTCTTATGATTTGATCATTCTGGTAATTGATCAATCTAATAAAGAACTATCATCAATCAAGGAGAAGATAGACACATTTGAGAAAATTCATCTACCTACACTAAGTGTCGACACAGAGACAGATTGGATGGCGAAACTGGAGCATCAAATCTCCACCTATAAACGTGATCTCATTAAATTCAAAAAGGAGAAAGCCCAGAAAGTTGACAACGATTATGAATACCACAAAGTGTATAGATGGCTCACAGGAGGTAATGAAGGCAATAATACGAGACGGAATTTCCAACGTAACCGTCGATACCCGAAATCTATGCATGACACGGCTTCTTCACAAGAGCTATCTAGTGATGCCAGTGATTCAGGTAAAAAACCTGCTGGGCGACGACAAAAACATTTCATCCCTTTAGCGGTAACCACGCGCAGGAAATATGCCACCCAGGCCACAGACCAACAAGACGAGGAGGGCAATGCCGGAGACAAAGGACGTGGCAGAAAACCGCCAGTACAGCAAAGGAAGTAGTCTGCAATCTTTCCTCATATGAATTATCTCAATCAGAATTTAGCCTTCTACAAAAAGGACTTTCATATATACCCACATGCCCATTCAACACACAGCAGTGGCAAATAGACAAGTACAAATTACAGAGGAAATTGAAGCTTAGAGAATTTTTTGGGAACAAAGAATGTGTCCCCATCAATGACAAATGGGTTATTCCCACACAGATGAAACAATTTGCAACAAAATCAACATTTGAACCTGTCTCTCTAAACGCCTCAATCAAAACGTTCATGAGATTGTTGGAAGATGATGTTAATCAATTGCAAGTAAAGAATAAAAATCATCACCCTAATCTCACTATTCTGGAACGTCATGCCATTAAATCATTATCTTCTAATAAGGAACTTATTATTCGCCCCGCTGACAAAGGCGGGGCAATAGTATTACAAGATCTTTCCGATTATCGAGCCGAAATCTTAAGACAACTAAGCGATCAGGACACTTATGGAAAATTGGCCTCTGATCCCAGTACAATCTTTAAAAAGGAGTTGGAACACATCATTTGTGGAGCGAAATCAGCAGCCATTATTACGGAGGAACTGGGGACTATACTTATACCTGAATATCCTATCACTCCTATACTATATAGTTTACCTAAGATTCACAAGGGCATCTCCCCTCCCCCAGGCAGACCTATAATCTCTGCCAGGGGATCATTATCTCAACCAGCCGCTACCCTAATCGATGCTATTCTACAACCTCTCATCCAGAGTAATGAGTTTTTTCTCCTTGATACTACCAGCTTTTTAAACAAATTATCCACAGTGGGCCCATTACCATGTGGGGTTTGGCTAGTGACGGCAGATGTCACTAGCCTCTACACTATCATCCCCCATGATATTGGGATTTCGGCGGTCAGGAAGATTCTGACATCTAATGATCAATTAACACCAGCCTTTGTTGAATTTTTGTTACAGCTGCTAGAATTTATCTTGACCAGAAATTATTTTTTGTTTGATGGGGACTATTACATACAGAGACTTGGGTGTGCTATGGGTTCTTCAGTAGCCCCAGCATACTCAAACTGTTACATGTTTGATATTGAACAGGATCTATTTTTCTCTAATCAAGAAATATGCACTAATGTTATCTGTTATATGCGGTATATAGATGACCTGTTTTTAATCTGGCAAGGTACCGAAGATATGTTCAGATCATTTATTAACCAGCATAATGACTCTGACTGCCCAGTTAAACTCACAGTAGAGATGAGTCAATCACAGATCCACTTTCTGGATGTTCAGATTACAGTAACTCCAGAAGGATTGACCACATCTGTATTTAACAAACCTACAGATCGTAACACTATTCTACATATTAATAGTAACCACCCACGGGAACTTAAACTTGGTTTACCTTACTCTCAGATGATAAGGACATGTAGAATAAATTCAGATCCAGATGTGGCGTGTAGGCAACTTGACGAAATGGTACAGAAATTTGGGGAACGTGGCTATGATTATAGGAGCTTATGCAATATTAAAGAGAAGGTCCTTAAACTTGACAGGTCCACCTTATTGCAGAAAAAGGTAAAGAGGACATCATCTGAAAAATTCCCGTTTGTTAGCAGATATAATGATTTATCCCCTGAGATCAAAAAAATCACTAAGAAAAGATGGCCAATTATACAAACAGATAAATCCCTCCACTTGGGACAACAGACGATAATGCCATGCTACACACGTGAGAAAAATCTTAGGGACTTACTTGTTCGCACTGATATCAGTGACCCCAATAAAGCTACTCACTTTTTAGCGAATAAAAAATGGGGATGCTTTAGATGTACATGTGCTACATGTAGCTTTATGATTCCGGGTGACAAATTCCCACATCCACATTCAGGTAGGATGTATCAAATCAGACACCATCTCACATGTAATAGCACATATGTGGTCTATCAGATTATCTGCCCTTGCGGACTTTCTTACATTGGGAAGACCCAATGTAAATTTAAAGAGAGAATGTCGGCACATAGGTCGGCTATCAGAGCGGCCATTAACAGCGGTAAGAGCGAACAGCCTGTGGCCCGACACTTTCTAACTAATAAACACAGCATAGCAAGCTTGAAGTATAGAATGATCGACCACATCCCCCCTTTACGTAGAGGTGGCGATCATAACCGACTCCTACTTAAACGTGAGACAGAATGGATACATAGATTAGGAACAGTTAGTCCTCGAGGACTTAATGAAACAATCACATGGTCTATGTACATATGAATGCTCATGAATGTGCCTCTCCTGGTTATTATGTTCAATGTGTGTAACATTTTTGATTAATCATTACCAGTTACATCTAATCTACACAAGCCATGCACGAATACACTTTGCATTTTTGATTATAACACACGCTATGTTATTCTATTTTCCAGTGGCATTGTTGTGTACATTTGGTTGTTATGGTGATGGTGATGTCACGAGCATGCGCCGCACAGCTGAAGCGCGGACATGCTGTTGTGGGTAATTCTGACGTGGGCTGCGCCTCGCTTCCGGTCCGGGGGCGGCCGTGGATACGCGTCAGACACTGCCTGCAGTTCACTGGGTGAGGTAGCAATTTAAGGTAAGATTTTGTTTGTTTGTATTTTATATCCTGAAGACGGTAATACACCGAAACGTTGATATACAACTTCTTTGAGTTTGTCATTTTTTCCTGAGTGCCGCACCGGTCTGCTGTATACATACTGCTGGGGAAACCAGCACGTGAGGGCACCAGGATACGTTACATTGATATGGATTTTGCGAGTGCCAGCTACTGTGTATGTGATATATATATATATATATATAAATAAATATATATATACTGGTGGTCAGCAAAATTCTGTACCGTACTGCTATATATATATATATATATAGCAGTACGGTACAGTAGTCCACTGCTCTACCTCTGTGTAGTCAAGTATACAATGCATCCATACCTGTGCTGCATTTCAGTTGTGCGCAGTATATAGTAGGAGGACAGTGCAGAATTTTGCTGACCACCAGTATTTATATAGCAGTACGGTACAGTAGTCCACTGCTCTACCTCTGTGTCGTCAAGTATACTATGCATCCACACCTGTGGCTGCATTTTAGTTGTGCGCAGTATATAGTAGGAGGATAGTGCAGAATTTTACTGACCACCAGTATATATATATATATATATATATATATATATAGCAGTACGGTACAGTAGTCCACTGCTCTACCTCTGTGTCATCAAGTATACTATGCATCCATACCTGTGCTGCATTTTAGTTGTGCGCAGTATATAGTAGGTGGACAGTGCAGAATTTTGCTGACCACCAGTATTTATATAGCAGTACGGTACAGTAGTCCACTGCTCTACCTCTGTGTCGTCAAGTATACTATGCATCCACACCTGTGCTGCATTTTAGTTGTGCGCAGTATATAGTAGGAGGATAGTGCAGAATTTTACTGACCACCAGTATATATATATATATATATATATATATATATATCAGTACGGTACAGTAGTCCACTGCTCTACCTCTGTGTCATCAAGTATACTATGCATCCATACCTGTGCTGCATTTTAGTTGTGCGCAGTATATAGTAGGAGGACAGTGCAGAATTTTGCTGACCACCAGTATATATATATATAAGTACGGTACAGTAGTCCACTGCTCTACCTCTGTGTCGTCAAGTATACTATGCATCCATACCTGTGCTACATTTTAGTTGTGCGCAGTATATAGTAGGAAGGCAGTGCAGAATTTTGCTAACCACCAGTGTATATATATATATATATATATATATATATAGCAGTACGGTACAGTAGTCCTCTGCTCTACCTCTGTGTCGTCATGTATGCTATGCATCCATACCTGTGCTGCATTTTAGTTGTGAGCAGTATATAGTAGGAGGACAGTGCAGAATTTTGCTGACCGCCAGTATATATAAAGCAGTACGGTACAGTAGTCCACTGCTCTACCTCTGTGTCTTCAAGTATTCTATGCATCCATACATGTGCTGCATTTTAGTTGTGCGCAGTATATAGTAGGAGGACAGCGTATAATTTTGCTCACCACCAGTATATATATAGCAGTACAGTACAGTAGTCCACTGCTCTACCTCTTTGTCGTCAAGTATACTATGCATCCATACCTGTGCTGCATTTTAGTTGTGCACAGTATATAGTGGGAGGACAATGCAGATTTTTGCTGACCACCAGTATATATATAGCAGTACGGTACAGTAGTCCACTGCTCTACCTCTGTGTCGTCAAGTATACTATGCATCCATACCTGTGCTGCATTTTAGTTGTGCGCAGTATATAGTAGGAGGACAGTGCAGAATTTTGCTGACCACCAGTATATATATAACAGTACGGTACAGTAGTCCACTGCTCTACCTCTGTGTCGTCAAGTATACTAGGCATCCATACCTGTGCTACATTTTAGTTGTGCGCAGTATATAATAGGAGGGCAGTGCAGAATTTAGCTGACCACCAGTATATATATATAGCAGTACGGTACAGTAGTCCACTGCTCTACCTCTGTGCCGTCAAGTATACTATGCATCCATACCTGTGCTGCATTTTAGTTGTGCGCAGTATATAGTAGGAGGACAGTGCAGAATTTTTCTGACCGCCAGTGTATATATAGCAGTACGGTACAGTAGTCCACTGCTCTACCTCTGTGCCGTCAAGTATACTATGCATCCATACCTGTGCTGCATTTTAGTTGTGCGCAGTATATAGTAGGAGGACAGTGCAGAATTTTGCTGACCACCAGTATATATATAACAGTACGGTACAGTAGTCCACTGCTCTACCTCTGTATCGTCAAGTATACTAGGCATCCATACCTGTGCTACATTTTAGTTGTGCGCAGTATATAATAGGAGGGCAGTGCAGAATTTAGCTGACCACCAGTATATATATATAGCAGTACGGTACAGTAGTCCACTGCTCTACCTCTGTGCCGTCAAGTATACTATGCATCCATACCTGTGCTGCATTTTAGTTGTGCGCAGTATATAGTAGGAGGACAGTGCAGAATTTTATTGACCACCAGTATATATATATATATATATATATATAGCAGTACGGTACAGTAGTCCACTGCTCTACCTCTGTGTCATCAAGTATACTATGCATCCATAACTGTGCAGCATTTTAGTTGTGCGCAGTATATAGTAGGAGGACAGTGCAGAATTTTGCTGACCACCAGTATATATATATATATAATTACGGTACAGTAGTCCACTGCTCTGCCTCTGTGTCGTCAAGTATACCATGCATCCATACCTGTGCTGCATTTTAGTTGTGTGCAGTATATAGTAGGAGGACAGTGCAGAATTTTGCTGACCGCCAGTATATATATAGCAGTACGGTACAGTAGTCCACTGCTCTACCTCCGTGTCTTCAAGTATTCTATGCATCCATACCTGTGCTGCTTTTTAGTTGTGCGCAGTATATAGTAGGAGGACAGCGTATAATTTTGCTCACCACCAGTATATATATAGCAGTACGGTACAGTAGTCCACTGCTCTATCTCTATGTCATCAAGTATACCATGCATCCATACCTGTGCTGCATTTTAGTTGTGTGCAGTATATAGTAGGAGGACAGTGCAGAATTTTGCTGACCACCAGTATATATATAGCAGTACGGTACAGTAGTCCACTGCTCTATCTCTATGTCATCAAGTATACCATGCATCCATACCTGTGC
This sequence comes from Pseudophryne corroboree, assembly GCF_028390025.1. NCBI lineage: Eukaryota > Metazoa > Chordata > Amphibia > Anura > Myobatrachidae > Pseudophryne > Pseudophryne corroboree. The sequence goes on along the minus strand of NC_086452.1, from coordinate 277,497,594 downwards.
TGCATTTTAGTTGTGTGCAGTATATAATAGGAGGACAGTGCAGAATTTTGCTGACTACCAGTATATATATAGCAGTACGGTACAGTAGTCCACTGCTCTACCTCTGTGCCGTCAAGTATACTATGCATCCATACCTGTGCTGCATTTTAGTTGTGCGCAGTATATAGTAGGAGGACAGTGCAGAATTTAGCTGACCACCAGTATATATATATATATATATATATATATATATATATATATATAGCAGTACGGTACAGTAGTCCACTGCTCTACCTCTGTGTATTCAACTATACTATGCATCCATACCTGTGCTGCATTTTAGTTGTGCGCAGTATATAGTAGGAGGACATTGCAGAATTTTGCTGACCACCAGTATATATATAGCAGTACAGTACAGTAGTCCACTGCTCTACCTCTGTGTATTCAACTATACTATGCATCCACACCTGTGCTGCATTTTAGTTGTACGCAGTATATAGTAGGAGGACAGTGCAGAATTTTGCTGACCACCAGTATTTATATAGCAGTACGGTACAGTAGTCCACTGCTCTGCCTCTGCGTCATCAAGTATACTATGCATCCATACCTGTGCTGCATTTTAGTTGTGTGCAGTATATAGTAGGAGGACATTGCAGAATTTTGCTGACCACCAGTATTTATATAGCAGTACGGTATAGTAGTCCACTGCTCTACCTCTGTGTCATCAAGAATACTATGCATCCATACCTGTGCTACATTTTAGATGTGTGCAGTATATAGTAGGAGGGCAGTGCAGAATTTTGCTAACCACCAGTATATATATATATATATATATATATATATATATAGCAGTACGGTACAGTAGTCCTCTGCTCTACCTCTGTGTCGTCAAGTATACTATGCATCCATACCTGTGCTGCATTTTATTTGTGCAGAGAATATAGTAGGAGGACAGTGCAGAATTTTGCTGACCACCAGTTTATATATAGCAGTACGGTACAGTAGTCCACTGCTCTACCTCTGTGTCGTCATGTATGCTATGCATCCATACCTGTGCTGCATTTTAGTAGTGAGCAGTATATAGTAGGAGGACAGTGCAGAATTTTGCTGACCGCCAGTATATATATAGCAGTACGGTACAGTAGTCCACTGCTCTACCTCTGTGTCTTCAAGTATTCTATGCATCCATACCTGTGCTGCATTTTAGTTGTGCGCAGTATATAGTAGGAGGACAGCGTATAATTTTGCTCACCACCAGTATATATATAGCAGTACAGTACAGTAGTCCACTGCTCTACCTCTGTGTCATCAAGAATACTATGCATCCATACCTGTGCTGCATTTTAGTTGTGCGCAGTATATAGTAGGAGGACAGTGCAGAATTTAGCTGACCACCAGTATATATATATATATATATATATAGCAGTACGGTACAGTAGTCCACTGCTCTACCTCTGTGTATTCAACTATACTATGCATCCATACCTATGCTGCATTTTAGTTGTGCGCAGTATATAGTAGGAGGACATTGCAGAATTTTGCGGACCACCAGTATATATATAGCAGTACGGTACAGTAGCCCACTGCTCTACCTCTGTGTCGTCAAGTATACTATGCATCCACACCTGTGCTGCATTTTAGTTGTACGCAGTATATAGAAGGAGGACAGTGCAGATTTTTGCTGACCGCCAGTGTATATATATATATATATATATATATATATAGCAGTACGGTACAGTAGTCCACTGCTCTGCCTCTGCGATATCAAGTATACTATGCATCCATACCTGTGCTGCATTTTAGTTGTGTGCAGTATATAGAAGGAGGACAGTGCAGAATTTTGCTGACCACCAGTATTTATATAGCAGTACGGTACAGTAGTCCACTGCTCTACCTCTGTGTCGTCAAGTATACTATGCATCCACACCTGTGCTGCATTTTAGTTGTGCGCAGTATATAGTAGGAGGATAGTGCAGAATTTTACTGACCACCAGTATATATATATATATATATATATATATAGCAGTACGGTACAGAAGTCCACTGCTCTACCTCTGTGTCATCAAGTATACTATGCATCCATACCTGTGCTGCATTTTAGTTGTGCGCAGTATATAGTAGGAGGACAGTGCAGAATTTTGCTGACCACCAGTATATATATATATAAGTACGGTACAGTAGTCCACTGCTCTACCTCTGTGTCGTCAAGTATACTATGCATCCATACCTGTGCTACATTTTAGTTGTACGCAGTATATAGTAGGAGGGCAGTGCAGAATTTTGCTAACCACCAGTATACATATATATATATATATATATATATATATATCAGTACGGTACAGTAGTCCACTGCTCTACCTCTGTGTCATCAAGTATACTATGCATCCATACATGTGCTGCATTTTAGTTGTGTGCAGTATATAGTAGGAGAACAGTGCAGAATTTTGCTGACCACCAGTATATATATAGCAGTACGGTACAGTAGTCCACTGCTATACCTCTGTGTCGTCAAGTATACCATGCATCCATACCTGTGCTGCATTTTAGTTGTGTGCAGTATATAGTAGGAGGACAGTGCAGAATTTTGCTGACCGCCAGTATATATATAGCAGTACGGTACAGTAGTCCACTGCTCTACCTCTGTGTCGTCAAGTATACTAGGCATCCATACCTGTGCTACAATTTAGTTGTGCGCAGTATATAATAGGAGGACAGTGCAGAATTTTGCTGACTACCAGTATATATATATCAGTACGGTACAGTAGTCCACTGCTCTACCTCTGTGCCGTCAAGTATACTATGCATCCATACCTGTGCTGCATTTTAGTTGTGCGCAGTATATAGTAGGAGGACAGTGCAGAATTTAGCTGACCACCAGTATTTATATATATATATATATATATATATAGCAGTACGGTACAGTAGTCCACTGCTCTACCTCTGTGTATTCAACTATACTATGCATCCATACCTGTGCTGCATTTTAGTTGTGCGCAGTATATAGTAGGAGGACATTGCAGAATTTTGCTGACCACCAGTATATATATAGCAGTACAGTACAGTAGTCCACTGCTCTACCTCTGTGTATTCAACTATACTATGCATCCACACCTGTGCTGCATTTTAGTTGTACGCAGTATATAGTAGGAGGACAGTGCAGAATTTTGCTGACCACCAGTATTTATATAGCAGTACGGTACAGTAGTCCACTGCTCTGCCTCTGCGTCATCAAGTATACTATGCATCCATACCTGTGCTGCATTTTAGTTGTGTGCAGTATATAGTAGGAGGACATTGCAGAATTTTGCTGAACACCAGTATTTATATAGCAGTACGGTATAGTAGTCCACTGCTCTACCTCTGTGTCATCAAGTATACTATGCATCCATACCTGTGCTACATTTTAGATGTGTGCAGTATATAGTAGGAGGGCAGTGCAGACTTTTGCTAACCACCAGTATATATATATATATATATATATATATATAGCAGTACGGTACAGTAGTCCTCTGCTCTACCTCTGTGTCGTCAAGTATACTATGCATCCATACCTGTGCTGCATTTTATTTGTGCAGAGAATATAGTAGGACAGTGCAGAATTTTGCTGACCACCAGTTTATATATAGCAGTACGGTACAGTAGTCCACTGCTCTACCTCTGTGTCGTCATGTATGCTATGCATCCATACCTGTGCTGCATTTTAGTAGTGAGCAGTATATAGTAGGAGGACAGTGCAGAATTTTGCTGACCGCCAGTATATATATAGCAGTACGGTACAGTAGTCCACTGCTCTACCTCTGTGTCTTCAAGTATTCTATGCATCCATACCTGTGCTGCATTTTAGTTGTGCGCAGTATATAGTAGGAGGACAGCGTATAATTTTGCTCACCACCAGTATATATATAGCAGTACAGTACAGTAGTCCACTGCTCTACCTCTGTGTCATCAAGTATACTATGCATCCATACCTGTGCTGCATTTTAGTTGTGCGCAGTATATAGTAGGAGGACAGTGCAGATTTTTGCTGACCACCAGTATATATATATAGCAGGACGGTACAGTAGTCCACTGCTCTTCCTCTGTGTCATCAAGTATACCATGCATCCATACCTGTGCTGCATTTTAGTTGTGCGCAGTATATAGTAGGAGGACAGTGCAGAATTTTGCTGACCACCAGTATATATATATATATATATATATATATATATATAGAGGTACGGTACAGTAGTCCACTGCTCTACCTCTGTGTATTCAACTATACTATGCATCCATACCTGTGCTGCATTTTAGTTGTGCGCAGTATATAGCAGGAGGACATTGCAGAATTTTGCTGACCACCAGTATATATATAGCAGTACGGTACAGTAGCCCACTGCTCTACCTCTGTGTCGTCAAGTATACTATGCATCCACACCTGTGCTGCAGTTTAGTTGTACGCAGTATATAGAAGGAGGACAGTGCAGAATTTTGCTGACCGCCAGTGTGTATATATATATATATTTATATATATATATATATAGCAGTATGGTACAGTAGTCCACTGCTCTGCCTCTGCGTCATCAAGTAGAATATGCATCCATACCTGTGCTGCATTTTAGTTGTATGCAGTATATAGAAGGAGGACAGTGCAGAATTTTGCTGACCACCAGTATTTATATAGCAGTACGGTACAGTAGTCCACTGCTCTACCTCTGTGTCGTCAAGTATACTATGCATCCACACCTGTGCTGCATTTTAGTTGTGCACAGTATATAGTAGGAGGATAGTGCAGAATTTTACTGACCACCAGTATATATATATATATAAGTACGGTACAGTAGTCCACTGCTCTACCTCTGTGTCGTCAAGTATACTATGCATTCATACCTGTGCTACATTTTAGTGGTGCGCAGTATATAGTAGGAGGGCAGTGCAGAATTTTGCTAACCACCAGTATATATATATATATATATATATATAGCAGTACGGTACAGTAGTCCTCTGCTCTACCTCTGTGTCGTCAAGTATACTGTGCATCCATACCTGTGCTGCATTTTATTTGTGCAGAGAATATAGTAGGAGGACAGTGCAGAATTTTGCTGACCACCAGTATATATATATAGCAGTACGGTACAGTAGTCCACTGCTCTACCTCTGTGTCGTCATGTATGCTATGCATCCATACCTGTGCTGCATTTTAGTTGTGAGCAGTATATAGTAGGAGGACAGTGCAGAATTTTGCTGACCACCAGTATATATATATATATAAGTACGGTACAGTAGTCCACTGCTCTACCTCTGTGTCGTCAAGTATACTATGCATTCATACCTGTGCTACATTTTAGTGGTGCGCAGTATATAGTAGGAGGGCAGTGCAGAATTTTGCTAACCACCAGTATATATATATATATATATATATATATATATAGCAGTACGGTACAGTAGTCCTCTGCTCTACCTCTGTGTCGTCAAGTATACTGTGCATCCATACCTGTGCTGCATTTTATTTGTGCAGAGAATATAGTAGGAGGACAGTGCAGAATTTTGCTGACCACCAGTATATATATATAGCAGTACGGTACAGTAGTCCACTGCTCTACCTCTGTGTCGTCATGTATGCTATGCATCCATACCTGTGCTGCATTTTAGTTGTGAGCAGTATATAGTAGGACAGTGCAGAATTTTGCTGACCGCAAGTATATATATAGCAGTACGGTACAGTAGTCCACTGCTCTACCTCTGTGTCTTCAAGTATACTATGCATCCATACCTGTGCTGCATTTTATTTGTGCAGAGAATATAGTAGGAGGACAGTGCAGAATTTTGCTGACCACCAGTATATATATAGCAGTACGGTACAGTAGTCCAATGCTCTACCTCTGTGTCGTCAAGTATACTATGCATCCATACCTGTGCTGCATTTTAGTTGTGCGCAGTATATAGTAGGAGGACAGTGCAGATTTTTGCTGACCACCAGTATATATATAGCAGTACGGTACAGTAGTCCACTGCTCTACCTCTGTGTCATCAAGTATACTATGCATCCATACCTGTGCTGCATTTTAGTTGTGAGCAGTATATAGTAGGAGGACAGTGCAGAATTTTGCTCACCACCAGTATATATATAGCAGTACAGTACAGTAGTCCACTGCTCTACCTCTGTGTCGTCAAGTATACTATGCATCCATACCTGTGCTGCATTTTAGTTGTGCGCAGTATATAGTAGGAGGACAGTGCAGATTTTTGCTGACCACCAGTATATATATAGCAGTACGGTACAGTAGTCCACTGCTCTACCTCTGTGTCATCAAGTATACTATGCATCCATACCTGTGCTGCATTTTAGTTGTGCGCAGTATATAGTAGGAGGACAGTGCAGAATTTTGCTGACCACCAGTATTTATATAGCAGTACGGTACAGTAGTCCACTGCTCTACCTCTGTGTCGTCAAGTATACTATGCATCCACACCTGTGCTGCATTTTTAGCTGTGCGCAGTATATAGTAGGAGGACAGTGCAGATTTTTATTGACCACCAGTATATATATATATATATATATATATATAGCAGTACGGTACAGTAGTCCACTGCTCTACCTCTGTGTCATCAAGTATACTATGCATCCATAACTGTGCAGCATTTTAGTTGTGCGCAGTATATAGTAGGAGGACAGTGCAGAATTTTGCTGACCACCAGTATATATATATATAAGTACGGTACAGTAGTCCACTGCTCTACCTCTGTGTCTTCAAGTATTCTATGCATCCATACCTGTGCTGCTTTTTAGTTGTGCGCAGTATATAGTAGGAGGACAGCGTATAATTTTGCTCACCACCAGTATATATATAGCAGTACGGTACAGTAGTCCACTGCTCTACCTCTATGTCATCAAGTATACCATGCATCCATACCTGTGCTGCATTTTAGTTGTGTGCAGTATATAGTAGGAGGACAGTGCAGAATTTTGCTGACCACCAGTATATATATAGCAGTACGGTACAGTAGTCCACTGCTCTACCTCTGTGCCGTCAAGTATACTATGCATCCATACCTGTGCTGCATTTTAGTTGTGCGCAGTATATAGTAGGAGGACAGTGCAGAATTTTGCTGACCACCAGTATATATATATATATATATACAGCAGATAGGTGCGGCTCTCAGGAAAAAATGACAAACTCAAAGAAGTTGTATATCAACGTTTCGGTGTATTACCGTCTTCAGGATATAAAATACAAACAAACAAAATCTTACCTTAAATTGCTACCTCACCCAGTGAACAGCAGGCAGTGTCTGACGCGTATCCACGGCCGCCCCCGGACCGGAAGCGAGGCGCAGCCCACGTCAGAATTACCCACAACAGCATGTCCGCGCTTCAGCTGTGCGGCGCATGCTCGTGACATCACCATCACCATAACAACCAAATGTACACAACAATGCCACTGGAAAATAGAATAACATAGCGTGTGTTATAATCAAAAATGCAAAGTGTATTCGTGCATGGCTTGTGTAGATTAGATGTAACTGGTAATGATTAATCAAAAATGTTACACACATTGAACATAATAACCAGGATAGGCACATTCATGAGCATTCATATGTACATAGACCATGTGATTGTTTCATTAAGTCCTCGAGGACTAACTGTTCCTAATCTATGTATCCATTCTGTCTCACGTTTAAGTAGGAGTCGGTTACGATCGCCACCTCTACGTAAAGGGGGGATGTGGTCGATCATTCTATACTTCAAGCTTGCTATGCTGTGTTTATTAGTTAGAAAGTGTCGGGCCACAGGCTGTTCGCTCTTACCGCTGTTAATGGCCGTTCTGATAGCCGACCTATGTGCCGACATTCTCTCTTTAAATTTACATTGGGTCTTCCCAATGTAAGAAAGTCCGCAAGGGCAGATAATCTGATAGACCACATATCCTGAAGACGGTAATACACCGAAACGTTGATATACAACTTCTTTGAGTTTGTCATTTTTTCCTGAGTGCTGCACCTGTCTGCTGTATACATACTGCTGGGGAAACCAGCACGTGAGGGCACCAGGATACGTTACATTGATATGGATTTTGCGAGTGCCAGCTACTGTGTATGTGATATTTAGAAGGAAGCCCAATCACTTAATTGGAAACCTTCTTAACGTGGCACCCTCCGCTTTTGATGGGATTTGCTATATTACCCAAATATATGGATTTTGTTCACAATCTGTGACTGTTTTTATCTGGACACTGTACACAACAGCACCCTGGCATTTAGTGTTCTCTCCCTGCACAGAGAGTATCACTGCATGATCACCGTGCATGGTGAATGAATATTACACACAGACAGGTGTGTTGAAGTAATGGCTGAATTTAATGATGATTTACCCTTTAACCCTGCGCTGTACCCGATTGGGGATACATTTGGATTCTCTGATGTGGAGATCGATGGTATACTTCAGAAAGATTGTCTTAAAGACAGCCCCGAGGCCACCAGTACTGATATTATCTACAGAGACCTACTACGACTCAAAAGGAAAGAACTTGATTTTTATTATCACTCCATAACCCTGAGTGATTACTACAGGTCCAGAAAAATCCCGAGGGGCTTTCGGATAAGGAATTGTCCCACGATTGGCCAATATGATCCTGCCTTTTGTAAAAAATGGACAGGAATATTGAACAAATGTTCTTATGATTTGATCATTCTGGTAATTGATCAATCTAATAAAGAACTATCATCAATCAAGGAGAAGATAGACACATTTGAGAAAATTCATCTACCTACACTAAGTGTCGACACAGAGACAGATTGGATGGCGAAACTGGAGCATCAAATCTCCACCTATAAACGTGATCTCATTAAATTCAAAAAGGAGAAAGCCCAGAAAGTTGACAACGATTATGAATACCACAAAGTGTATAGATGGCTCACAGGAGGTAATGAAGGCAATAATACGAGACGGAATTTCCAACGTAACCGTCGATACCCGAAATCTATGCATGACACGGCTTCTTCACAAGAGCTATCTAGTGATGCCAGTGATTCAGGTAAAAAACCTGCTGGGCGACGACAAAAACATTTCATCCCTTTAGCGGTAACCACGCGCAGGAAATATGCCACCCAGGCCACAGACCAACAAGACGAGGAGGGCAATGCCGGAGACAAAGGACGTGGCAGAAAACCGCCAGTACAGCAAAGGAAGTAGTCTGCAATCTTTCCTCATATGAATTATCTCAATCAGAATTTAGCCTTCTACAAAAAGGACTTTCATATATACCCACATGCCCATTCAACACACAGCAGTGGCAAATAGACAAGTACAAATTACAGAGGAAATTGAAGCTTAGAGAATTTTTTGGGAACAAAGAATGTGTCCCCATCAATGACAAATGGGTTATTCCCACACAGATGAAACAATTTGCAACAAAATCAACATTTGAACCTGTCTCTCTAAACGCCTCAATCAAAACGTTCATGAGATTGTTGGAAGATGATGTTAATCAATTGCAAGTAAAGAATAAAAATCATCACCCTAATCTCACTATTCTGGAACGTCATGCCATTAAATCATTATCTTCTAATAAGGAACTTATTATTCGCCCCGCTGACAAAGGCGGGGCAATAGTATTACAAGATCTTTCCGATTATCGAGCCGAAATCTTAAGACAACTAAGCGATCAGGACACTTATGGAAAATTGGCCTCTGATCCCAGTACAATCTTTAAAAAGGAGTTGGAACACATCATTTGTGGAGCGAAATCAGCAGCCATTATTACGGAGGAACTGGGGACTATACTTATACCTGAATATCCTATCACTCCTATACTATATAGTTTACCTAAGATTCACAAGGGCATCTCCCCTCCCCCAGGCAGACCTATAATCTCTGCCAGGGGATCATTATCTCAACCAGCCGCTACCCTAATCGATGCTATTCTACAACCTCTCATCCAGAGTAATGAGTTTTTTCTCCTTGATACTACCAGCTTTTTAAACAAATTATCCACAGTGGGCCCATTACCATGTGGGGTTTGGCTAGTGACGGCAGATGTCACTAGCCTCTACACTATCATCCCCCATGATATTGGGATTTCGGCGGTCAGGAAGATTCTGACATCTAATGATCAATTAACACCAGCCTTTGTTGAATTTTTGTTACAGCTGCTAGAATTTATCTTGACCAGAAATTATTTTTTGTTTGATGGGGACTATTACATACAGAGACTTGGGTGTGCTATGGGTTCTTCAGTAGCCCCAGCATACTCAAACTGTTACATGTTTGATATTGAACAGGATCTATTTTTCTCTAATCAAGAAATATGCACTAATGTTATCTGTTATATGCGGTATATAGATGACCTGTTTTTAATCTGGCAAGGTACCGAAGATATGTTCAGATCATTTATTAACCAGCATAATGACTCTGACTGCCCAGTTAAACTCACAGTAGAGATGAGTCAATCACAGATCCACTTTCTGGATGTTCAGATTACAGTAACTCCAGAAGGATTGACCACATCTGTATTTAACAAACCTACAGATCGTAACACTATTCTACATATTAATAGTAACCACCCACGGGAACTTAAACTTGGTTTACCTTACTCTCAGATGATAAGGACATGTAGAATAAATTCAGATCCAGATGTGGCGTGTAGGCAACTTGACGAAATGGTACAGAAATTTGGGGAACGTGGCTATGATTATAGGAGCTTATGCAATATTAAAGAGAAGGTCCTTAAACTTGACAGGTCCACCTTATTGCAGAAAAAGGTAAAGAGGACATCATCTGAAAAATTCCCGTTTGTTAGCAGATATAATGATTTATCCCCTGAGATCAAAAAAATCACTAAGAAAAGATGGCCAATTATACAAACAGATAAATCCCTCCACTTGGGACAACAGACGATAATGCCATGCTACACACGTGAGAAAAATCTTAGGGACTTACTTGTTCGCACTGATATCAGTGACCCCAATAAAGCTACTCACTTTTTAGCGAATAAAAAATGGGGATGCTTTAGATGTACATGTGCTACATGTAGCTTTATGATTCCGGGTGACAAATTCCCACATCCACATTCAGGTAGGATGTATCAAATCAGACACCATCTCACATGTAATAGCACATATGTGGTCTATCAGATTATCTGCCCTTGCGGACTTTCTTACATTGGGAAGACCCAATGTAAATTTAAAGAGAGAATGTCGGCACATAGGTCGGCTATCAGAGCGGCCATTAACAGCGGTAAGAGCGAACAGCCTGTGGCCCGACACTTTCTAACTAATAAACACAGCATAGCAAGCTTGAAGTATAGAATGATCGACCACATCCCCCCTTTACGTAGAGGTGGCGATCATAACCGACTCCTACTTAAACGTGAGACAGAATGGATACATAGATTAGGAACAGTTAGTCCTCGAGGACTTAATGAAACAATCACATGGTCTATGTACATATGAATGCTCATGAATGTGCCTCTCCTGGTTATTATGTTCAATGTGTGTAACATTTTTGATTAATCATTACCAGTTACATCTAATCTACACAAGCCATGCACGAATACACTTTGCATTTTTGATTATAACACACGCTATGTTATTCTATTTTCCAGTGGCATTGTTGTGTACATTTGGTTGTTATGGTGATGGTGATGTCACGAGCATGCGCCGCACAGCTGACAGCTGTGCGGCGCATGCTCGTGACATCACCATCACCATAACAACCAAATGTACACAACAATGCCACTGGAAAATAGAATAACATAGCGTGTGTTAGGTAAGGGTCAGGAGAGAATTTAAGGTAAGATTTTGTTTGTTTGTATTTTATATCCTGAAGACGGTAATACACCGAAACGTTGATATACAACTTCTTTGAGTTTGTCATTTTTTCCTGAGTGCCGCACCGGTCTGCTGTATACATACTGCTGGGGAAACCAGCACGTGAGGGCACCAGGATACGTTACATTGATATGGATTTTGCGAGTGCCAGCTACTGTGTATGTGATATATATATATATATATATATAAATAAATATATATATACTGGTGGTCAGCAAAATTCTGTACCGTACTGCTATATATATATATATATATAGCAGTACGGTACAGTAGTCCACTGCTCTACCTCTGTGTAGTCAAGTATACAATGCATCCATACCTGTGCTGCATTTCAGTTGTGCGCAGTATATAGTAGGAGGACAGTGCAGAATTTTGCTGACCACCAGTATTTATATAGCAGTACGGTACAGTAGTCCACTGCTCTACCTCTGTGTCGTCAAGTATACTATGCATCCACACCTGTGGCTGCATTTTAGTTGTGCGCAGTATATAGTAGGAGGATAGTGCAGAATTTTACTGACCACCAGTATATATATATATATATATATATATATATATAGCAGTACGGTACAGTAGTCCACTGCTCTACCTCTGTGTCATCAAGTATACTATGCATCCATACCTGTGCTGCATTTTAGTTGTGCGCAGTATATAGTAGGTGGACAGTGCAGAATTTTGCTGACCACCAGTATTTATATAGCAGTACGGTACAGTAGTCCACTGCTCTACCTCTGTGTCGTCAAGTATACTATGCATCCACACCTGTGCTGCATTTTAGTTGTGCGCAGTATATAGTAGGAGGATAGTGCAGAATTTTACTGACCACCAGTATATATATATATATATATATATATATCAGTACGGTACAGTAGTCCACTGCTCTACCTCTGTGTCATCAAGTATACTATGCATCCATACCTGTGCTGCATTTTAGTTGTGCGCAGTATATAGTAGGAGGACAGTGCAGAATTTTGCTGACCACCAGTATATATATATATAAGTACGGTACAGTAGTCCACTGCTCTACCTCTGTGTCGTCAAGTATACTATGCATCCATACCTGTGCTACATTTTAGTTGTGCGCAGTATATAGTAGGAAGGCAGTGCAGAATTTTGCTAACCACCAGTGTATATATATATATATATATATATATATATAGCAGTACGGTACAGTAGTCCTCTGCTCTACCTCTGTGTCGTCATGTATGCTATGCATCCATACCTGTGCTGCATTTTAGTTGTGAGCAGTATATAGTAGGAGGACAGTGCAGAATTTTGCTGACCGCCAGTATATATAAAGCAGTACGGTACAGTAGTCCACTGCTCTACCTCTGTGTCTTCAAGTATTCTATGCATCCATACATGTGCTGCATTTTAGTTGTGCGCAGTATATAGTAGGAGGACAGCGTATAATTTTGCTCACCACCAGTATATATATAGCAGTACAGTACAGTAGTCCACTGCTCTACCTCTTTGTCGTCAAGTATACTATGCATCCATACCTGTGCTGCATTTTAGTTGTGCACAGTATATAGTGGGAGGACAATGCAGATTTTTGCTGACCACCAGTATATATATAGCAGTACGGTACAGTAGTCCACTGCTCTACCTCTGTGTCGTCAAGTATACTATGCATCCATACCTGTGCTGCATTTTAGTTGTGCGCAGTATATAGTAGGAGGACAGTGCAGAATTTTGCTGACCACCAGTATATATATAACAGTACGGTACAGTAGTCCACTGCTCTACCTCTGTGTCGTCAAGTATACTAGGCATCCATACCTGTGCTACATTTTAGTTGTGCGCAGTATATAATAGGAGGGCAGTGCAGAATTTAGCTGACCACCAGTATATATATATAGCAGTACGGTACAGTAGTCCACTGCTCTACCTCTGTGCCGTCAAGTATACTATGCATCCATACCTGTGCTGCATTTTAGTTGTGCGCAGTATATAGTAGGAGGACAGTGCAGAATTTTTCTGACCGCCAGTGTATATATAGCAGTACGGTACAGTAGTCCACTGCTCTACCTCTGTGCCGTCAAGTATACTATGCATCCATACCTGTGCTGCATTTTAGTTGTGCGCAGTATATAGTAGGAGGACAGTGCAGAATTTTGCTGACCACCAGTATATATATAACAGTACGGTACAGTAGTCCACTGCTCTACCTCTGTATCGTCAAGTATACTAGGCATCCATACCTGTGCTACATTTTAGTTGTGCGCAGTATATAATAGGAGGGCAGTGCAGAATTTAGCTGACCACCAGTATATATATATAGCAGTACGGTACAGTAGTCCACTGCTCTACCTCTGTGCCGTCAAGTATACTATGCATCCATACCTGTGCTGCATTTTAGTTGTGCGCAGTATATAGTAGGAGGACAGTGCAGAATTTTATTGACCACCAGTATATATATATATATATATATATATAGCAGTACGGTACAGTAGTCCACTGCTCTACCTCTGTGTCATCAAGTATACTATGCATCCATAACTGTGCAGCATTTTAGTTGTGCGCAGTATATAGTAGGAGGACAGTGCAGAATTTTGCTGACCACCAGTATATATATATATATAATTACGGTACAGTAGTCCACTGCTCTGCCTCTGTGTCGTCAAGTATACCATGCATCCATACCTGTGCTGCATTTTAGTTGTGTGCAGTATATAGTAGGAGGACAGTGCAGAATTTTGCTGACCGCCAGTATATATATAGCAGTACGGTACAGTAGTCCACTGCTCTACCTCCGTGTCTTCAAGTATTCTATGCATCCATACCTGTGCTGCTTTTTAGTTGTGCGCAGTATATAGTAGGAGGACAGCGTATAATTTTGCTCACCACCAGTATATATATAGCAGTACGGTACAGTAGTCCACTGCTCTATCTCTATGTCATCAAGTATACCATGCATCCATACCTGTGCTGCATTTTAGTTGTGTGCAGTATATAGTAGGAGGACAGTGCAGAATTTTGCTGACCACCAGTATATATATAGCAGTACGGTACAGTAGTCCACTGCTCTACCTCTGTGCCGTCAAGTATACTATGCATCCATACCTGTGCTGCATTTTAGTTGTGCGCAGTATATAGTAGGAGGACAGTGCAGAATTTTGCTGACCACCAGTATATATATATATATATATATATATATATATATATATATATAAAAATAAATATATATATACTGGTGGTCAGCAAAATTCTGTACCGTACTGCTATATATATATATATATATATAGCAGTACGGTACAGTAGTCCACTGCTCTACCTCTGTGTAGTCAAGTATACAATGCATCCATACCTGTGCTGCATTTCAGTTGTGCGCAGTATATAGTAGGAGGACAGTACAGAATTTTGCTGACTACCAGTATTTATATAAAGCAGTACGGTACAGTAGTCCACTGCTCTACCTCTGTGTCGTCAAGTATACTATGCATCTATACCTGTGCTGCATTTTAGTTGTGCGCAGTATATAGTAGAAGGGCAGTGCAGAATCTTGCTGACCACCAGTATATATATAGCAGTACGGTACAGTAGTCCTCTGCTCTACCTCTGTGTCGTCAAGTATACCATGCATCCATACCTGTGCTGCATTTTAGTTGTGTGCAGTATATAGTAGGAGAACAGTGCAGAATTTTGCTGACCACCAGTATATATATAGCAGTACGGTACAGTAGTCCACTGCTCTACCTCTGTGTCGTCAAGTATACCATGCATCCATACCTGTGCTGCATTTTAGTTGTGTGCAGTATATAGTAGGAGGACAGTGCAGAATTTTGCTGACCGCCAGTATATATATAGCAGTACGGTACAGTAGTCCACTGCTCTACCTCTGTGTCGTCAAGTATACTAGGCATCCATACCTGTGCTACATTTTAGTTGTGCGCAGTATATAATAGGAGGACAGTGCAGAATTTTGCTGACTACCAGTATATATATAGCAGTACGGTACAGTAGTCCACTGCTCTACCTCTGTGCCGTCAAGTATACTATGCATCCATACCTGTGCTGCATTTTAGTTGTACGCAGTATATAGTAGGAGGACAGTGCAGAATTTTGCTGACCGCCAGTGTATATATATATATATATATATATATACATATATATATATAGCAGTACGGTACAGTAGTCCACTGCTCTACCTCTGTGTCTTCAAGTATTCTATGCATCCATACATGTGCTGCATTTTAGTTGTGCGCAGTATATAGTAGGAGGACAGCGTATAATTTTGCTCACCACCAGTATATATATAGCAGTACAGTACAGTAGTCCACTGCTCTACCTCTGTGTCGTCAAGTATACTATGCATCCACACCTGTGCTGCATTTTAGTTGTGCGCAGTATATAGTAGGAGGATAGTGCAGAATTTTGCTGACCACCAGTATATATATAACAGTATGGTACAGTAGTCCACTGCTCTACCTCTGTGTCATCATGTATACTATGCATCCATACCTGTGCTGCATTTTAGTAGTGCGCAGTATATAGTAGGAGGACAGTGCAGAATTTTGCTGACCACCAGTATATATATAGCAGTACGGTACAGTAGTCCACTGCTCTACCTCTGTGTCGTCAATTATTCTATGCATCTATACCTGTGCTGCATTTTAGTTGTGCGCAGTATATAGTAGGAGGACAGCGTAGAATTTTGCTGACCACCAGTATATATATAGCAGTACATTACTGTAGTCCACTACTCTACCTCTGTGTCATCAAGTATACCATGCATCCATACCTGTGCTGCATTTTAGTTGTGCGCAGTATATAGTAGGAGGACGGTGCAGAAATTTGCTGACTACCAGTATATATATAGCAGTACGGTACAGTAGTCCACTGCTCTACCTCTGTGTCGTCAAGTATCCTAGGCATCCATAACTGTGCTACATTTTAGTTGTGCGCAGTATATAATAGGAGGACAGTGCAGAATTTTGCTGACCACCAGTATATATATAACAGTATGGTACAGTAGTCCACTGCTCTACCTCTGTGTCGTCATGTATACTATGCATCCATACCTGTGCTGCATTTTAGTTGTGCGCAGTATGTAGTAGGAGGACAGTGCAGAATTTTGCTGACCACCAGTATATATATATAGCAGTACGGTACAGTAGTCCACTGCTCTACCTCTGTGTCGTCAAGGATACTATGCATCCATACCTGTGCTGCATTTTAGTTGTGCGCAGTATATAGTAGGAGGACAGTGCAGAATTTTGCTGACCACCAGTATATATATAGCAGTACGGTACAGTAGTCCACTGCTCTACCTCTGTGTCGTCAAGTATACTATGCATCCTTACCTGTGCTACATTTTAGTTGTGCGCAGTATATAGTAGGAGGGCAGTGCAGAATTTTGCTAACCACCAGTATATATATATATATATATAGCAGTACGGTACAGTAGTCCTCTGCTTTACCTCTGTGTCGTCAAGTATACTATGCATCCATACCTATGCTGCATTTTATCTGTGCACAGAATATAGTAGGAGGACAGTGCAGAATTTTGCTGACCACCAGTATATATATATATAAAGCAGTACGGTACAGTAGTCCACTGCTCTACCTCTGTGTCGTCAAGTATACTAGGCATCCATACCTGTGCTACATTTTAGTTGTGCGCAGTATATAATAGGAGGACAGTGCAGAATTTTGCTGACCACCAGTATATATATAGCAGTACGGTACAGTAGTCCACTGCTCTACCTCTGTGTCATCAAGGATACTATGCATCCATACCTGTGCTGCATTTTAGTTGTGCGCAGTATACTGTAGGAGGACAGTGCAGAATTTTGCTGACCACAAGTATATATATAGCAGTATGGTACAGTAGTCCACTGCTCTACCTCTGTGTCGTCAAGTATACTATGCATCCTTACCTGTGCTACAAATTAGTTGTGCGCAGTATATAGTAGGAGGTCAGTGCAGAATTTTGCTAACCACCAGTATATATATATATATATATATATATATATATATAGCAGTACGGTACAGTAGTCCTCTGCTTTACCTCTGTGTCGTCAAGTATACTATGCATCCATACCTATGCTGCATTTTATTTGTGCACAGAATATAGTAGGAGGACAGTGCAGAATTTTGCTGACCACCAGTATATATATATAGCAGTACGGTACAGTAGTCCACTGCTCTACCTTTGTGTCATCAAGTATACTATGCATCCATACCTGTGCTGCATTTTAGTTGTGCGCAGTATATAGTAGAAGGACAGTGCAGAATTGTGCTGACCACCATTATATATATAGCAGTACGGTACAGTAGTCCACTGCTCTACCTCTGTGTCATCAAGTATACTATACATTCATACCTGTGCTGCATTTTAGTTGTGCGCAGTATATAGTAGGAGGATAGGGCAGAATTTTGCTGACCACCAGTACATATATATATATATATAGCAGTACGGATTCAGTAGTCCTCTGCTCTACCTCTGTGTCGTCAAGTATACTATGCATCCATACCTGTGCTGCATTTTAGTTGTGCGCAGTATATAGTAGGAGGACAGTGCAGAATTTTGCTGACCACCAGTATATATATAGCAGTACGGTACAGTAGTCCACTACTCTACCTCTGTGTCGTCAATTATTCTATGCATCTATACCTGTTCTGCATTTTAGTTTTCGCAGTATATAGTAGGAGGACAGCGTAGAATTTTGCTGACCACCAGTATATATATAGCAGTACGGTACAGTAGTCCACTGCTCTACCTCTGTGTCGTCAAGTATCCTAGGCATCCATACCTGTGCTACATTTTAGTTGTGCGCAGTATATAATAAGAGGACAGTGCAGAATTTTGCTGACCACCAGTATATATAGAACAGTATGGTACAGTAGTCCACTGCTCTACCTCTGTGTCGTCAAGTATACTATGCATCCATACCTGTGCTGCATTTTAGTTGTGCGCAGTATATAGTAGGAGGACAGTGCAGAATTTTGCTGACCACCAGTATATATATAGCAGTACGGTACAGTAGTCCACTGCTCTACCTCTGTGTCGTCAAGTATACTATGCATCCATACCTGTGCTGCATTTTAGTTGTGCGCAGTGTATAGTAGGAGGACAGTGCAGATTTTTGCTGACCACCAGTATATATATATATAGCAGTACGGTACAGTCTTCCACTGCTCTACCTCTGTGTCGTCAAGTATACTATGCATCCATACCTGTGCTGCATTTTAGTTGTGCGCAGTATATAGTAGGAGGACAGTGCAGAATTTTGCTGACCACCAGTATATATATATATAACAGTACGGTACAGTAGTCCACAGCTCTACCTCTGTGTTGTCAAGTATACTAGGCATCCATACCTGTGCTGCATTTTATTTGTGCACAGAATATAGTAGGAGGACAGAGCAGAATTTTGCTGACCACCAGTATATATATATATAACAGTACGGTACAGTAGTCCACAGCTCTACCTCTGTGTTGTCAAGTATACTAGGCATCCATACCTGTGCTGCATTTTATTTGTGCACAGAATATAGTAGGAGGACACTATAGTAGGAGGACACTACTCTACCTCTGTGTCGTCAATTATTCTATGCATCTATACCTGTTCTGCATTTTAGTTTTCGCAGTATATAGTAGGAGGACAGCGTAGAATTTTGCTGACCACCAGTATATATATAGCAGTACGGTACAGTAGTCCACTGCTCTACCTCTGTGTCGTCAAGTATCCTAGGCATCCATACCTGTGCTACATTTTAGTTGTGCGCAGTATATAATAAGAGGACAGTGCAGAATTTTGCTGACCACCAGTATATATAGAACAGTACGGTACAGTAGTCCACTGCTCTACCTCTGTGTCGTCAAGTATACTATGCATCCATACCTGTGCTGCATTTTAGTTGTGCGCAGTATATAGTAGGAGGACAGTGCAGAATTTTGCTGACCACCAGTATATATATAGCAGTACGGTACAGTAGTCCACTGCTCTACCTCTGTGTCGTCAAGTATACTATGCATCCATACCTGTGCTGCATTTTAGTTGTGCGCAGTGTATAGTAGGAGGACAGTGCAGATTTTTGCTGACCACCAGTATATATATATATAGCAGTACGGTACAGTCTTCCACTGCTCTACCTCTGTGTCGTCAAGTATACTATGCATCCATACCTGTGCTGCATTTTAGTTGTGCGCAGTATATAGTAGGAGGACAGTGCAGAATTTTGCTGACCACCAGTATATATATATATAACAGTACGGTACAGTAGTCCACAGCTCTACCTCTGTGTTGTCAAGTATACTAGGCATCCATACCTGTGCTGCATTTTATTTGTGCACAGAATATAGTAGGAGGACAGTGCAGAATTTTGCTGACCACCAGTATATATATATATAACAGTACGGTACAGTAGTCCACAGCTCTACCTCTGTGTTGTCAAGTATACTAGGCATCCATAGCTGTGCTGCATTTTATTTGTGCACAGAATATAGTAGGAGGACAGAGCAGAATTTTGCTGACCACCAGTATATATATAGCAGTACGGTACAGTAGTCCACTGCTCTACCTCTGTGTCGTCATGTATGCTATGCATCCATACCTGTGCTGCATTTTAGTTGTGCGCAGTATATAGTAGGAGGACAGTGCAGAATTTTGCATACCACCAGTATATATATATATATATATATATACAGCAGTACGGTACAGTAGTCCTCTGCCCTACCTCTGTGTCGTCAAGTATACTATGCATCCATACCTGTGCTGCATTTTATTTGTGCACAGAATATAGTAGGAGGACAGAGCAGAATTTTGCTGACCACCAGTATATATATAGCAGTACGGTACAGTAGTCCACTGTTCTACCTCTGTGTCGTCATGTATGCTATGCATCCATACCTGTGCTGCATTTTAGTTGTGCGCAGTATATAGTAGGAGGACAGTGCAGAATTTTGCTGACCACCAGTATATATATAGCAGTACGGTACAGTAGTCCACTGCTCTACCTCTGTGTCGTCAAGTATACTATGCATCCATACCTGTGCTGCATTTTATTTGTGCACAGAATATAGTAGGAGGACAGTGCAGAATTTTGCTGACCACCAGTATATATATAGCAGTACGGTACAGTAGTCCACTGCTCTACCTCTGTGTCGTCAAGTATACTATGCATCCTTACCTGTGCTACATTTTAGTTGTGCGCAGTATATAGTAGGAGGGCAGTGCAGAATTTTGCTAACCACCAGTATATATATATATATATATATATATATATATATAGCAGTACGGTACAGTAGTCCTCTGCTTTACCTCTGTGTCGTCAAGTATACTATGCATCCATACCTATGATGCATTTTATCTGTGCACAGAATATAGTAGGAGGACAGTGCAGAATTTTGCTGACCACCAGTATATATATATATATAGCAGTACGGTACAGTAGTCCACTGCTCTACCTCTGTGTCGTCAAGTATACTAGGCATCCATACCTGTGCTACATTTTAGTTGTGCGCAGTATATAATAGGAGGACAGTGCAGAATTTTGCTGACCACCAGTATATATATAGCAGTACGGTACAGTAGTCCACTGCTCTACCTCTGTGTCATCAAGGATACTATGCATCCATACCTGTGCTGCATTTTAGTTGTGCGCAGTATACTGTAGGAGGACAGTGCAGAATTTTGCTGACCACAAGTATATATATAGCAGTACGGTACAGTAGTCCACTGCTCTACCTCTGTGTCGTCAAGTATACTATGCATCCTTACCTGTGCTACAAATTAGTTGTGCGCAGTATATAGTAGGAGGTCAGTGCAGAATTTTGCTAACCACCAGTATATATATATATATATATATATATATATATATATATATAGCAGTACGGTACAGTAGTCCTCTGCTTTACCTCTGTGTCGTCAAGTATACTATGCATCCATACCTGTGCTGCATTTTAGTTGTGCGCAGTATATAGTAGAAGGACAGTGCAGAATTTTGCTGACCACCATTATATATATAGCAGTACGGTACAGTAGTCCACTGCTCTACCTCTGTGTCATCAAGTATACTATACATTCATACCTGTGCTGCATTTTAGTTGTGCGCAGTATATAGTAGGAGGATAGGGCAGAATTTTGCTGACCACCAGTACATATATATATATATATATATATATATATATATAGCAGTACGGATTCAGTAGTCCTCTGCTCTACCTCTGTGTCGTCAAGTATACTATGCATCCATACCTGTGCTGCATTTTAGTTGTGCGCAGTATATAGTAGGAGGACAGTGCAGAATTTTGCTGACCACCAGTATATATATAGCAGTACGGTACAGTAGTCCACTACTCTACCTCTGTGTCGTCAATTATTCTATGCATCTATACCTGTTCTGCATTTTAGTTTTCGCAGTATATAGTAGGAGGACAGCGTAGAATTTTGCTGACCACCAGTATATATATAGCAGTACGGTACAGTAGTACACTGCTCTACCTCTGTGTCGTCAAGTATCCTAGGCATCCATACCTGTGCTACATTTTAGTTGTGTGCAGTATATAGAAGGAGGACAGTGCAGAATTTTGCTGACCACCAGTATTTATATAGCAGTACGGTACAGTAGTCCACTGCTCTACCTCTGTGTCGTCAAGTATACTATGCATCCACACCTGTGCTGCATTTTAGTTGTGCACAGTATATAGTAGGAGGATAGTGCAGAATTTTACTGACCACCAGTATATATATATATATATATATATAGCAGTACTTTACAGTAGTCCACTGCTCTACCTCTGTGTCATCAAGTATACTATGCATCCATACCTGTGCTGCATTTTAGTTGTGCGCAGTATATAGTAGCAGGACAGTGCAGAATTTTGCTGACCACCAGTATATATATATATATATATAAGTACGGTACAGTAGTCCACTGCTCTACCTCTGTGTCGTCAAGTATACTATGCATTCATACCTGTGCTACATTTTAGTGGTGCGCAGTATATAGTAGGAGGGCAGTGCAGAATTTTGCTAACCACCAGTATATATATATATATATATATATATATATATATATATATAGCAGTACGGTACAGTAGTCCTCTGCTCTACCTCTGTGTCGTCAAGTATACTGTGCATCCATACCTGTGCTGCATTTTATTTGTGCAGAGAATATAGTAGGAGGACAGTGCAGAATTTTGCTGACCACCAGTATATATATATAGCAGTACGGTACAGTAGTCCACTGCTCTACCTCTGTGTCGTCATGTATGCTATGCATCCATACCTGTGCTGCATTTTAGTTGTGAGCAGTATATAGTAGGAGGACAGTGCAGAATTTTGCTGACCGCAAGTATATATATAGCAGTACGGTACAGTAGTCCACTGCTCTACCTCTGTGTCTTCAAGTATACTATGCATCCATACCTGTGCTGCATTTTATTTGTGCAGAGAATATAGTAGGAGGACAGTGCAGAATTTTGCTGACCACCAGTATATATATAGCAGTACGGTACAGTAGTCCAATGCTCTACCTCTGTGTCGTCAAGTATACTATGCATCCATACCTGTGCTGCATTTTAGTTGTGCGCAGTATATAGTAGGAGGACAGTGCAGATTTTTGCTGACCACCAGTATATATATAGCAGTACGGTACAGTAGTCCACTGCTCTACCTCTGTGTCATCAAGTATACTATGCATCCATACCTGTGCTGCATTTTAGTTGTGAGCAGTATATAGTAGGAGGACAGTGCAGAATTTTGCTCACCACCAGTATATATATAGCAGTACAGTACAGTAGTCCACTGCTCTACCTCTGTGTCGTCAAGTATACTATGCATCCATACCTGTGCTGCATTTTAGTTGTGCGCAGTATATAGTAGGAGGACAGTGCAGATTTTTGCTGACCACCAGTATATATATAGCAGTACGGTACAGTAGTCCACTGCTCTACCTCTGTGTCATCAAGTATACTATGCATCCATACCTGTGCTGCATTTTAGTTGTGCGCAGTATATAGTAGGAGGACAGTGCAGAATTTTGCTGACCACCAGTATATATATATATATATATATATATATAAGTACGGTACAGTAGTCCACTGCTCTACCTCTGTGTCGTCAAGTATACTATGCATCCATACCTGTGCTACATTTTAGTTGTGCGCAGTATATAGTAGGAAGGCAGTGCAGAATTTTGCTAACCACCAGTATATATATAGATATATATATATATATATATAGCAGTACGGTACAGTAGTCCTCTGCTCTACCTCTGTGTCGTCATGTATGCTATGCATCCATACCTGTGCTGCATTTTAGTTGTGAGCAGTATATAGTAGGAGGACAGTGCAGAATTTTGCTGACCGCCAGTATATATATAGCAGTACAGTACAGTAGTCCACTGCTCTACCTCTGTGTCGTCAAGTATACTATGCATCCATACCTGTGCTGCATTTTAGTTGTGCGCAGTATATAGTAGGAGGACAATGCTGATTTTTGCTGACCACCAGTATATATATAGCAGTACGGTACAGTAGTCCACTGCTCTACCTCTATGTCGTCAAGTATACTATGCATCCATACCTGTGCTGCATTTTAGTTGTGCGCAGTATATAGTAGGAGGACAGTGCAGAATTTTGCTGACCACCAGTATATATATAACAGTACGGTACAGTAGTCCACTGCTCTACCTCTGTGTCGTCAAGTATACTAGGCATCCATACCTGTGCTACATTTTAGTTGTGCGCAGTATATAATAGGAGGGCAGTGCAGAATTTAGCTGACCACAAGTATATATATATAGCAGTACGGTACAGTAGTCCACTGCTCTACCTCTGTGCCGTCAAGTATACTATGCATCCATACCTGTGCTGCATTTTAGTTGTGCGCAGTATATAGTAGGAGGACAGTGCAGAATTTTGCTGACCACCAGTATTTATATAGCAGTACGGTACAGTAGTCCACTGCTCTACCTCTGTGTCGTCAAGTATACTATGCATCCACACCTGTGCTGCATTTTTAGCTGTGCGCAGTATATAGTAGGAGGACAGTGCAGATTTTTATTGACCACCAGTATATATATATATATATATATATATATATAGCAGTACGGTACAGTAGTCCACTGCTCTACCTCTGTGTCATCAAGTATACTATGCATCCATAACTGTGCAGCATTTTAGTTGTGCGCAGTATATAGTAGGAGGACAGTGCAGAATTTTGCTGACCACCAGTATATATATATATATATAAGTACGGTACAGTAGTCCACTGCTCTACCTCTGTGTCTTCAAGTATTCTATGCATCCATACCTGTGCTGCTTTTTAGTTGTGCGCAGTATATAGTAGGAGGACAGCGTATAATTTTGCTCACCACCAGTATATATATAGCAGTACGGTACAGTAGTCCACTGCTCTACCTCTATGTCATCAAGTATACCATGCATACATACCTGTGCTGCATTTTAGTTGTGTGCAGTATATAGTAGGAGGACAGTGCAGAATTTTGCTGACCACCAGTATATATATAGCAGTACGGTACAGTAGTCCACTGCTCTACCTCTGTGCCGTCAAGTATACTATGCATCCATACCAGTGCTGCATTTTAGTTGTGCGCAGTATATAGTAGGAGGACAGTGCAGAATTTTGCTGACCACCAGTATATATATATATATATATATATATATATATATACAGCAGACAGGTGCGGCACTCAGGAAAAAATGACAAACTCAAAGAAGTTGTATATCAACGTTTCGGTGTATTACCGTCTTCAGGATATAAAATACAAACAAACAAAATCTTACCTTAAATTGCTACCTCACCCAGTGAACAACAGGCAGTGTCTGACGCGTATCCACGGCCGCCCCCGGACCGGAAGCGAGGCGCAGCCCACGTCAGAATTACCCACAACAGCATGTCCGCGCTTCAGCTGTGCGGCGCATGCTCGTGACATCACCATCACCATAACAACCAAATGTACACAACAATGCCACTGGAAAATAGAATAACATAGCGTGTGTTATAATCAAAAATGCAAAGTGTATTCGTGCATGGCTTGTGTAGATTAGATGTAACTGGTAATGATTAATCAAAAATGTTACACACATTGAACATAATAACCAGGATAGGCACATTCATGAGCATTCATATGTACATAGACCATGTGATTGTTTCATTAAGTCCTCGAGGACTAACTGTTCCTAATCTATGTATCCATTCTGTCTCACGTTTAAGTAGGAGTCGGTTACGATCGCCACCTCTACGTAAAGGGGGGATGTGGTCGATCATTCTATACTTCAAGCTTGCTATGCTGTGTTTATTAGTTAGAAAGTGTCGGGCCACAGGCTGTTCGCTCTTACCGCTGTTAATGGCCGCTCTGATAGCCGACCTATGTGCCGACATTCTCTCTTTAAATTTACATTGGGTCTTCCCAATGTAAGAAAGTCCGCAAGGGCAGATAATCTGATAGACCACATATCCTGAAGACGGTAATACACCGAAACGTTGATATACAACTTCTTTGAGTTTGTCATTTTTTCCTGAGTGCTGCACCTGTCTGCTGTATACATACTGCTGGGGAAACCAGCACGTGAGGGCACCAGGATACGTTACATTGATATGGATTTTGCGAGTGCCAGCTACTGTGTATGTGATATTTAGAAGGAAGCCCAATCACTTAATTGGAAACCTTCTTAACGTGGCACCCTCCGCTTTTGATGGGATTTGCTATATTACCCAAATATATGGATTTTGTTCACAATCTGTGACTGTTTTTATCTGGACACTGTACACAACAGCACCCTGGCATTTAGTGTTCTCTCCCTGCACAGAGAGTATCACTGCATGATCACCGTGCATGGTGAATGAATATTACACACAGACAGGTGTGTTGAAGTAATGGCTGAATTTAATGATGATTTACCCTTTAACCCTGCGCTGTACCCGATTGGGGATACATTTGGATTCTCTGATGTGGAGATCGATGGTATACTTCAGAAAGATTGTCTTAAAGACAGCCCCGAGGCCACCAGTACTGATATTATCTACAGAGACCTACTACGACTCAAAAGGAAAGAACTTGATTTTTATTATCACTCCATAACCCTGAGTGATTACTACAGGTCCAGAAAAATCCCGAGGGGCTTTCGGATAAGGAATTGTCCCACGATTGGCCAATATGATCCTGCCTTTTGTAAAAAATGGACAGGAATATTGAACAAATGTTCTTATGATTTGATCATTCTGGTAATTGATCAATCTAATAAAGAACTATCATCAATCAAGGAGAAGATAGACACATTTGAGAAAATTCATCTACCTACACTAAGTGTCGACACAGAGACAGATTGGATGGCGAAACTGGAGCATCAAATCTCCACCTATAAACGTGATCTCATTAAATTCAAAAAGGAGAAAGCCCAGAAAGTTGACAACGATTATGAATACCACAAAGTGTATAGATGGCTCACAGGAGGTAATGAAGGCAATAATACGAGACGGAATTTCCAACGTAACCGTCGATACCCGAAATCTATGCATGACACGGCTTCTTCACAAGAGCTATCTAGTGATGCCAGTGATTCAGGTAAAAAACCTGCTGGGCGACGACAAAAACATTTCATCCCTTTAGCGGTAACCACGCGCAGGAAATATGCCACCCAGGCCACAGACCAACAAGACGAGGAGGGCAATGCCGGAGACAAAGGACGTGGCAGAAAACCGCCAGTACAGCAAAGGAAGTAGTCTGCAATCTTTCCTCATATGAATTATCTCAATCAGAATTTAGCCTTCTACAAAAAGGACTTTCATATATACCCACATGCCCATTCAACACACAGCAGTGGCAAATAGACAAGTACAAATTACAGAGGAAATTGAAGCTTAGAGAATTTTTTGGGAACAAAGAATGTGTCCCCATCAATGACAAATGGGTTATTCCCACACAGATGAAACAATTTGCAACAAAATCAACATTTGAACCTGTCTCTCTAAACGCCTCAATCAAAACGTTCATGAGATTGTTGGAAGATGATGTTAATCAATTGCAAGTAAAGAATAAAAATCATCACCCTAATCTCACTATTCTGGAACGTCATGCCATTAAATCATTATCTTCTAATAAGGAACTTATTATTCGCCCCGCTGACAAAGGCGGGGCAATAGTATTACAAGATCTTTCCGATTATCGAGCCGAAATCTTAAGACAACTAAGCGATCAGGACACTTATGGAAAATTGGCCTCTGATCCCAGTACAATCTTTAAAAAGGAGTTGGAACACATCATTTGTGGAGCGAAATCAGCAGCCATTATTACGGAGGAACTGGGGACTATACTTATACCTGAATATCCTATCACTCCTATACTATATAGTTTACCTAAGATTCACAAGGGCATCTCCCCTCCCCCAGGCAGACCTATAATCTCTGCCAGGGGATCATTATCTCAACCAGCCGCTACCCTAATCGATGCTATTCTACAACCTCTCATCCAGAGTAATGAGTTTTTTCTCCTTGATACTACCAGCTTTTTAAACAAATTATCCACAGTGGGCCCATTACCATGTGGGGTTTGGCTAGTGACGGCAGATGTCACTAGCCTCTACACTATCATCCCCCATGATATTGGGATTTCGGCGGTCAGGAAGATTCTGACATCTAATGATCAATTAACACCAGCCTTTGTTGAATTTTTGTTACAGCTGCTAGAATTTATCTTGACCAGAAATTATTTTTTGTTTGATGGGGACTATTACATACAGAGACTTGGGTGTGCTATGGGTTCTTCAGTAGCCCCAGCATACTCAAACTGTTACATGTTTGATATTGAACAGGATCTATTTTTCTCTAATCAAGAAATATGCACTAATGTTATCTGTTATATGCGGTATATAGATGACCTGTTTTTAATCTGGCAAGGTACCGAAGATATGTTCAGATCATTTATTAACCAGCATAATGACTCTGACTGCCCAGTTAAACTCACAGTAGAGATGAGTCAATCACAGATCCACTTTCTGGATGTTCAGATTACAGTAACTCCAGAAGGATTGACCACATCTGTATTTAACAAACCTACAGATCGTAACACTATTCTACATATTAATAGTAACCACCCACGGGAACTTAAACTTGGTTTACCTTACTCTCAGATGATAAGGACATGTAGAATAAATTCAGATCCAGATGTGGCGTGTAGGCAACTTGACGAAATGGTACAGAAATTTGGGGAACGTGGCTATGATTATAGGAGCTTATGCAATATTAAAGAGAAGGTCCTTAAACTTGACAGGTCCACCTTATTGCAGAAAAAGGTAAAGAGGACATCATCTGAAAAATTCCCGTTTGTTAGCAGATATAATGATTTATCCCCTGAGATCAAAAAAATCACTAAGAAAAGATGGCCAATTATACAAACAGATAAATCCCTCCACTTGGGACAACAGACGATAATGCCATGCTACACACGTGAGAAAAATCTTAGGGACTTACTTGTTCGCACTGATATCAGTGACCCCAATAAAGCTACTCACTTTTTAGCGAATAAAAAATGGGGATGCTTTAGATGTACATGTGCTACATGTAGCTTTATGATTCCGGGTGACAAATTCCCACATCCACATTCAGGTAGGATGTATCAAATCAGACACCATCTCACATGTAATAGCACATATGTGGTCTATCAGATTATCTGCCCTTGCGGACTTTCTTACATTGGGAAGACCCAATGTAAATTTAAAGAGAGAATGTCGGCACATAGGTCGGCTATCAGAGCGGCCATTAACAGCGGTAAGAGCGAACAGCCTGTGGCCCGACACTTTCTAACTAATAAACACAGCATAGCAAGCTTGAAGTATAGAATGATCGACCACATCCCCCCTTTACGTAGAGGTGGCGATCATAACCGACTCCTACTTAAACGTGAGACAGAATGGATACATAGATTAGGAACAGTTAGTCCTCGAGGACTTAATGAAACAATCACATGGTCTATGTACATATGAATGCTCATGAATGTGCCTCTCCTGGTTATTATGTTCAATGTGTGTAACATTTTTGATTAATCATTACCAGTTACATCTAATCTACACAAGCCATGCACGAATACACTTTGCATTTTTGATTATAACACACGCTATGTTATTCTATTTTCCAGTGGCATTGTTGTGTACATTTGGTTGTTATGGTGATGGTGATGTCACGAGCATGCGCCGCACAGCTGAAGCGCGGACATGCTGTTGTGGGTAATTCTGACGTGGGCTGCGCCTCGCTTCCGGTCCGGGGGCGGCCGTGGATACGCGTCAGACACTGCCTGCAGTTCACTGGGTGAGGTAGCAATTTAAGGTAAGATTTTGTTTGTTTGTATTTTATATCCTGAAGACGGTAATACACCGAAACGTTGATATACAACTTCTTTGAGTTTGTCATTTTTTCCTGAGTGCCGCACCGGTCTGCTGTATACATACTGCTGGGGAAACCAGCACGTGAGGGCACCAGGATACGTTACATTGATATGGATTTTGCGAGTGCCAGCTACTGTGTATGTGATATATATATATATATATATAAATAAATATATATATACTGGTGGTCAGCAAAATTCTGTACCGTACTGCTATATATATATATATATATAGCAGTACGGTACAGTAGTCCACTGCTCTACCTCTGTGTAGTCAAGTATACAATGCATCCATACCTGTGCTGCATTTCAGTTGTGCGCAGTATATAGTAGGAGGACAGTGCAGAATTTTGCTGACCACCAGTATTTATATAGCAGTACGGTACAGTAGTCCACTGCTCTACCTCTGTGTCGTCAAGTATACTATGCATCCACACCTGTGGCTGCATTTTAGTTGTGCGCAGTATATAGTAGGAGGATAGTGCAGAATTTTACTGACCACCAGTATATATATATATATATATATATATATATATAGCAGTACGGTACAGTAGTCCACTGCTCTACCTCTGTGTCATCAAGTATACTATGCATCCATACCTGTGCTGCATTTTAGTTGTGCGCAGTATATAGTAGGTGGACAGTGCAGAATTTTGCTGACCACCAGTATTTATATAGCAGTACGGTACAGTAGTCCACTGCTCTACCTCTGTGTCGTCAAGTATACTATGCATCCACACCTGTGCTGCATTTTAGTTGTGCGCAGTATATAGTAGGAGGATAGTGCAGAATTTTACTGACCACCAGTATATATATATATATATATATATATATATATATCAGTACGGTACAGTAGTCCACTGCTCTACCTCTGTGTCATCAAGTATACTATGCATCCATACCTGTGCTGCATTTTAGTTGTGCGCAGTATATAGTAGGAGGACAGTGCAGAATTTTGCTGACCACCAGTATATATATATATAAGTACGGTACAGTAGTCCACTGCTCTACCTCTGTGTCGTCAAGTATACTATGCATCCATACCTGTGCTACATTTTAGTTGTGCGCAGTATATAGTAGGAAGGCAGTGCAGAATTTTGCTAACCACCAGTGTATATATATATATATATATATATATATATAGCAGTACGGTACAGTAGTCCTCTGCTCTACCTCTGTGTCGTCATGTATGCTATGCATCCATACCTGTGCTGCATTTTAGTTGTGAGCAGTATATAGTAGGAGGACAGTGCAGAATTTTGCTGACCGCCAGTATATATAAAGCAGTACGGTACAGTAGTCCACTGCTCTACCTCTGTGTCTTCAAGTATTCTATGCATCCATACATGTGCTGCATTTTAGTTGTGCGCAGTATATAGTAGGAGGACAGCGTATAATTTTGCTCACCACCAGTATATATATAGCAGTACAGTACAGTAGTCCACTGCTCTACCTCTTTGTCGTCAAGTATACTATGCATCCATACCTGTGCTGCATTTTAGTTGTGCACAGTATATAGTGGGAGGACAATGCAGATTTTTGCTGACCACCAGTATATATATAGCAGTACGGTACAGTAGTCCACTGCTCTACCTCTGTGTCGTCAAGTATACTATGCATCCATACCTGTGCTGCATTTTAGTTGTGCGCAGTATATAGTAGGAGGACAGTGCAGAATTTTGCTGACCACCAGTATATATATAACAGTACGGTACAGTAGTCCACTGCTCTACCTCTGTGTCGTCAAGTATACTAGGCATCCATACCTGTGCTACATTTTAGTTGTGCGCAGTATATAATAGGAGGGCAGTGCAGAATTTAGCTGACCACCAGTATATATATATAGCAGTACGGTACAGTAGTCCACTGCTCTACCTCTGTGCCGTCAAGTATACTATGCATCCATACCTGTGCTGCATTTTAGTTGTGCGCAGTATATAGTAGGAGGACAGTGCAGAATTTTTCTGACCGCCAGTGTATATATAGCAGTACGGTACAGTAGTCCACTGCTCTACCTCTGTGCCGTCAAGTATACTATGCATCCATACCTGTGCTGCATTTTAGTTGTGCGCAGTATATAGTAGGAGGACAGTGCAGAATTTTGCTGACCACCAGTATATATATAACAGTACGGTACAGTAGTCCACTGCTCTACCTCTGTATCGTCAAGTATACTAGGCATCCATACCTGTGCTACATTTTAGTTGTGCGCAGTATATAATAGGAGGGCAGTGCAGAATTTAGCTGACCACCAGTATATATATATAGCAGTACGGTACAGTAGTCCACTGCTCTACCTCTGTGCCGTCAAGTATACTATGCATCCATACCTGTGCTGCATTTTAGTTGTGCGCAGTATATAGTAGGAGGACAGTGCAGAATTTTATTGACCACCAGTATATATATATATATATATATATATAGCAGTACGGTACAGTAGTCCACTGCTCTACCTCTGTGTCATCAAGTATACTATGCATCCATAACTGTGCAGCATTTTAGTTGTGCGCAGTATATAGTAGGAGGACAGTGCAGAATTTTGCTGACCACCAGTATATATATATATATAATTACGGTACAGTAGTCCACTGCTCTGCCTCTGTGTCGTCAAGTATACCATGCATCCATACCTGTGCTGCATTTTAGTTGTGTGCAGTATATAGTAGGAGGACAGTGCAGAATTTTGCTGACCGCCAGTATATATATAGCAGTACGGTACAGTAGTCCACTGCTCTACCTCCGTGTCTTCAAGTATTCTATGCATCCATACCTGTGCTGCTTTTTAGTTGTGCGCAGTATATAGTAGGAGGACAGCGTATAATTTTGCTCACCACCAGTATATATATAGCAGTACGGTACAGTAGTCCACTGCTCTATCTCTATGTCATCAAGTATACCATGCATCCATACCTGTGCTGCATTTTAGTTGTGTGCAGTATATAGTAGGAGGACAGTGCAGAATTTTGCTGACCACCAGTATATATATAGCAGTACGGTACAGTAGTCCACTGCTCTATCTCTATGTCATCAAGTATACCATGCATCCATACCTGTGCTGCATTTTAGTTGTGTGCAGTATATAATAGGAGGACAGTGCAGAATTTTGCTGACTACCAGTATATATATAGCAGTACGGTACAGTAGTCCACTGCTCTACCTCTGTGCCGTCAAGTATACTATGCATCCATACCTGTGCTGCATTTTAGTTGTGCGCAGTATATAGTAGGAGGACAGTGCAGAATTTAGCTGACCACCAGTATATATATATATATATATATATATATATATATATATATATAGCAGTACGGTACAGTAGTCCACTGCTCTACCTCTGTGTATTCAACTATACTATGCATCCATACCTGTGCTGCATTTTAGTTGTGCGCAGTATATAGTAGGAGGACATTGCAGAATTTTGCTGACCACCAGTATATATATAGCAGTACAGTACAGTAGTCCACTGCTCTACCTCTGTGTATTCAACTATACTATGCATCCACACCTGTGCTGCATTTTAGTTGTACGCAGTATATAGTAGGAGGACAGTGCAGAATTTTGCTGACCACCAGTATTTATATAGCAGTACGGTACAGTAGTCCACTGCTCTGCCTCTGCGTCATCAAGTATACTATGCATCCATACCTGTGCTGCATTTTAGTTGTGTGCAGTATATAGTAGGAGGACATTGCAGAATTTTGCTGACCACCAGTATTTATATAGCAGTACGGTATAGTAGTCCACTGCTCTACCTCTGTGTCATCAAGAATACTATGCATCCATACCTGTGCTACATTTTAGATGTGTGCAGTATATAGTAGGAGGGCAGTGCAGAATTTTGCTAACCACCAGTATATATATATATATATATATATATATATATATAGCAGTACGGTACAGTAGTCCTCTGCTCTACCTCTGTGTCGTCAAGTATACTATGCATCCATACCTGTGCTGCATTTTATTTGTGCAGAGAATATAGTAGGAGGACAGTGCAGAATTTTGCTGACCACCAGTTTATATATAGCAGTACGGTACAGTAGTCCACTGCTCTACCTCTGTGTCGTCATGTATGCTATGCATCCATACCTGTGCTGCATTTTAGTAGTGAGCAGTATATAGTAGGAGGACAGTGCAGAATTTTGCTGACCGCCAGTATATATATAGCAGTACGGTACAGTAGTCCACTGCTCTACCTCTGTGTCTTCAAGTATTCTATGCATCCATACCTGTGCTGCATTTTAGTTGTGCGCAGTATATAGTAGGAGGACAGCGTATAATTTTGCTCACCACCAGTATATATATAGCAGTACAGTACAGTAGTCCACTGCTCTACCTCTGTGTCATCAAGAATACTATGCATCCATACCTGTGCTGCATTTTAGTTGTGCGCAGTATATAGTAGGAGGACAGTGCAGAATTTAGCTGACCACCAGTATATATATATATATATATATATAGCAGTACGGTACAGTAGTCCACTGCTCTACCTCTGTGTATTCAACTATACTATGCATCCATACCTATGCTGCATTTTAGTTGTGCGCAGTATATAGTAGGAGGACATTGCAGAATTTTGCGGACCACCAGTATATATATAGCAGTACGGTACAGTAGCCCACTGCTCTACCTCTGTGTCGTCAAGTATACTATGCATCCACACCTGTGCTGCATTTTAGTTGTACGCAGTATATAGAAGGAGGACAGTGCAGATTTTTGCTGACCGCCAGTGTATATATATATATATATATATATATATATATAGCAGTACGGTACAGTAGTCCACTGCTCTGCCTCTGCGATATCAAGTATACTATGCATCCATACCTGTGCTGCATTTTAGTTGTGTGCAGTATATAGAAGGAGGACAGTGCAGAATTTTGCTGACCACCAGTATTTATATAGCAGTACGGTACAGTAGTCCACTGCTCTACCTCTGTGTCGTCAAGTATACTATGCATCCACACCTGTGCTGCATTTTAGTTGTGCGCAGTATATAGTAGGAGGATAGTGCAGAATTTTACTGACCACCAGTATATATATATATATATATATATATATAGCAGTACGGTACAGAAGTCCACTGCTCTACCTCTGTGTCATCAAGTATACTATGCATCCATACCTGTGCTGCATTTTAGTTGTGCGCAGTATATAGTAGGAGGACAGTGCAGAATTTTGCTGACCACCAGTATATATATATATAAGTACGGTACAGTAGTCCACTGCTCTACCTCTGTGTCGTCAAGTATACTATGCATCCATACCTGTGCTACATTTTAGTTGTACGCAGTATATAGTAGGAGGGCAGTGCAGAATTTTGCTAACCACCAGTATACATATATATATATATATATATATATATATATCAGTACGGTACAGTAGTCCACTGCTCTACCTCTGTGTCATCAAGTATACTATGCATCCATACATGTGCTGCATTTTAGTTGTGTGCAGTATATAGTAGGAGAACAGTGCAGAATTTTGCTGACCACCAGTATATATATAGCAGTACGGTACAGTAGTCCACTGCTATACCTCTGTGTCGTCAAGTATACCATGCATCCATACCTGTGCTGCATTTTAGTTGTGTGCAGTATATAGTAGGAGGACAGTGCAGAATTTTGCTGACCGCCAGTATATATATAGCAGTACGGTACAGTAGTCCACTGCTCTACCTCTGTGTCGTCAAGTATACTAGGCATCCATACCTGTGCTACAATTTAGTTGTGCGCAGTATATAATAGGAGGACAGTGCAGAATTTTGCTGACTACCAGTATATATATATCAGTACGGTACAGTAGTCCACTGCTCTACCTCTGTGCCGTCAAGTATACTATGCATCCATACCTGTGCTGCATTTTAGTTGTGCGCAGTATATAGTAGGAGGACAGTGCAGAATTTAGCTGACCACCAGTATTTATATATATATATATATATATATATAGCAGTACGGTACAGTAGTCCACTGCTCTACCTCTGTGTATTCAACTATACTATGCATCCATACCTGTGCTGCATTTTAGTTGTGCGCAGTATATAGTAGGAGGACATTGCAGAATTTTGCTGACCACCAGTATATATATAGCAGTACAGTACAGTAGTCCACTGCTCTACCTCTGTGTATTCAACTATACTATGCATCCACACCTGTGCTGCATTTTAGTTGTACGCAGTATATAGTAGGAGGACAGTGCAGAATTTTGCTGACCACCAGTATTTATATAGCAGTACGGTACAGTAGTCCACTGCTCTGCCTCTGCGTCATCAAGTATACTATGCATCCATACCTGTGCTGCATTTTAGTTGTGTGCAGTATATAGTAGGAGGACATTGCAGAATTTTGCTGAACACCAGTATTTATATAGCAGTACGGTATAGTAGTCCACTGCTCTACCTCTGTGTCATCAAGTATACTATGCATCCATACCTGTGCTACATTTTAGATGTGTGCAGTATATAGTAGGAGGGCAGTGCAGACTTTTGCTAACCACCAGTATATATATATATATATATATATATATATAGCAGTACGGTACAGTAGTCCTCTGCTCTACCTCTGTGTCGTCAAGTATACTATGCATCCATACCTGTGCTGCATTTTATTTGTGCAGAGAATATAGTAGGACAGTGCAGAATTTTGCTGACCACCAGTTTATATATAGCAGTACGGTACAGTAGTCCACTGCTCTACCTCTGTGTCGTCATGTATGCTATGCATCCATACCTGTGCTGCATTTTAGTAGTGAGCAGTATATAGTAGGAGGACAGTGCAGAATTTTGCTGACCGCCAGTATATATATAGCAGTACGGTACAGTAGTC
Source organism: Pseudophryne corroboree (assembly GCF_028390025.1). Classification (NCBI taxonomy): domain Eukaryota; kingdom Metazoa; phylum Chordata; class Amphibia; order Anura; family Myobatrachidae; genus Pseudophryne; species Pseudophryne corroboree. The sequence goes on along the minus strand of NC_086452.1, from coordinate 277,460,635 downwards.
CACTGCTCTACCTCTGTGTCTTCAAGTATTCTATGCATCCATACCTGTGCTGCATTTTAGTTGTGCGCAGTATATAGTAGGAGGACAGCGTATAATTTTGCTCACCACCAGTATATATATAGCAGTACAGTACAGTAGTCCACTGCTCTACCTCTGTGTCATCAAGTATACTATGCATCCATACCTGTGCTGCATTTTAGTTGTGCGCAGTATATAGTAGGAGGACAGTGCAGATTTTTGCTGACCACCAGTATATATATATAGCAGGACGGTACAGTAGTCCACTGCTCTTCCTCTGTGTCATCAAGTATACCATGCATCCATACCTGTGCTGCATTTTAGTTGTGCGCAGTATATAGTAGGAGGACAGTGCAGAATTTTGCTGACCACCAGTATATATATATATATATATATATATATATATATAGAGGTACGGTACAGTAGTCCACTGCTCTACCTCTGTGTATTCAACTATACTATGCATCCATACCTGTGCTGCATTTTAGTTGTGCGCAGTATATAGCAGGAGGACATTGCAGAATTTTGCTGACCACCAGTATATATATAGCAGTACGGTACAGTAGCCCACTGCTCTACCTCTGTGTCGTCAAGTATACTATGCATCCACACCTGTGCTGCAGTTTAGTTGTACGCAGTATATAGAAGGAGGACAGTGCAGAATTTTGCTGACCGCCAGTGTGTATATATATATATATTTATATATATATATATATAGCAGTATGGTACAGTAGTCCACTGCTCTGCCTCTGCGTCATCAAGTAGAATATGCATCCATACCTGTGCTGCATTTTAGTTGTATGCAGTATATAGAAGGAGGACAGTGCAGAATTTTGCTGACCACCAGTATTTATATAGCAGTACGGTACAGTAGTCCACTGCTCTACCTCTGTGTCGTCAAGTATACTATGCATCCACACCTGTGCTGCATTTTAGTTGTGCACAGTATATAGTAGGAGGATAGTGCAGAATTTTACTGACCACCAGTATATATATATATATAAGTACGGTACAGTAGTCCACTGCTCTACCTCTGTGTCGTCAAGTATACTATGCATTCATACCTGTGCTACATTTTAGTGGTGCGCAGTATATAGTAGGAGGGCAGTGCAGAATTTTGCTAACCACCAGTATATATATATATATATATATATATAGCAGTACGGTACAGTAGTCCTCTGCTCTACCTCTGTGTCGTCAAGTATACTGTGCATCCATACCTGTGCTGCATTTTATTTGTGCAGAGAATATAGTAGGAGGACAGTGCAGAATTTTGCTGACCACCAGTATATATATATAGCAGTACGGTACAGTAGTCCACTGCTCTACCTCTGTGTCGTCATGTATGCTATGCATCCATACCTGTGCTGCATTTTAGTTGTGAGCAGTATATAGTAGGAGGACAGTGCAGAATTTTGCTGACCACCAGTATATATATATATATAAGTACGGTACAGTAGTCCACTGCTCTACCTCTGTGTCGTCAAGTATACTATGCATTCATACCTGTGCTACATTTTAGTGGTGCGCAGTATATAGTAGGAGGGCAGTGCAGAATTTTGCTAACCACCAGTATATATATATATATATATATATATATATATAGCAGTACGGTACAGTAGTCCTCTGCTCTACCTCTGTGTCGTCAAGTATACTGTGCATCCATACCTGTGCTGCATTTTATTTGTGCAGAGAATATAGTAGGAGGACAGTGCAGAATTTTGCTGACCACCAGTATATATATATAGCAGTACGGTACAGTAGTCCACTGCTCTACCTCTGTGTCGTCATGTATGCTATGCATCCATACCTGTGCTGCATTTTAGTTGTGAGCAGTATATAGTAGGACAGTGCAGAATTTTGCTGACCGCAAGTATATATATAGCAGTACGGTACAGTAGTCCACTGCTCTACCTCTGTGTCTTCAAGTATACTATGCATCCATACCTGTGCTGCATTTTATTTGTGCAGAGAATATAGTAGGAGGACAGTGCAGAATTTTGCTGACCACCAGTATATATATAGCAGTACGGTACAGTAGTCCAATGCTCTACCTCTGTGTCGTCAAGTATACTATGCATCCATACCTGTGCTGCATTTTAGTTGTGCGCAGTATATAGTAGGAGGACAGTGCAGATTTTTGCTGACCACCAGTATATATATAGCAGTACGGTACAGTAGTCCACTGCTCTACCTCTGTGTCATCAAGTATACTATGCATCCATACCTGTGCTGCATTTTAGTTGTGAGCAGTATATAGTAGGAGGACAGTGCAGAATTTTGCTCACCACCAGTATATATATAGCAGTACAGTACAGTAGTCCACTGCTCTACCTCTGTGTCGTCAAGTATACTATGCATCCATACCTGTGCTGCATTTTAGTTGTGCGCAGTATATAGTAGGAGGACAGTGCAGATTTTTGCTGACCACCAGTATATATATAGCAGTACGGTACAGTAGTCCACTGCTCTACCTCTGTGTCATCAAGTATACTATGCATCCATACCTGTGCTGCATTTTAGTTGTGCGCAGTATATAGTAGGAGGACAGTGCAGAATTTTGCTGACCACCAGTATTTATATAGCAGTACGGTACAGTAGTCCACTGCTCTACCTCTGTGTCGTCAAGTATACTATGCATCCACACCTGTGCTGCATTTTTAGCTGTGCGCAGTATATAGTAGGAGGACAGTGCAGATTTTTATTGACCACCAGTATATATATATATATATATATATATATAGCAGTACGGTACAGTAGTCCACTGCTCTACCTCTGTGTCATCAAGTATACTATGCATCCATAACTGTGCAGCATTTTAGTTGTGCGCAGTATATAGTAGGAGGACAGTGCAGAATTTTGCTGACCACCAGTATATATATATATAAGTACGGTACAGTAGTCCACTGCTCTACCTCTGTGTCTTCAAGTATTCTATGCATCCATACCTGTGCTGCTTTTTAGTTGTGCGCAGTATATAGTAGGAGGACAGCGTATAATTTTGCTCACCACCAGTATATATATAGCAGTACGGTACAGTAGTCCACTGCTCTACCTCTATGTCATCAAGTATACCATGCATCCATACCTGTGCTGCATTTTAGTTGTGTGCAGTATATAGTAGGAGGACAGTGCAGAATTTTGCTGACCACCAGTATATATATAGCAGTACGGTACAGTAGTCCACTGCTCTACCTCTGTGCCGTCAAGTATACTATGCATCCATACCTGTGCTGCATTTTAGTTGTGCGCAGTATATAGTAGGAGGACAGTGCAGAATTTTGCTGACCACCAGTATATATATATATATATATACAGCAGATAGGTGCGGCTCTCAGGAAAAAATGACAAACTCAAAGAAGTTGTATATCAACGTTTCGGTGTATTACCGTCTTCAGGATATAAAATACAAACAAACAAAATCTTACCTTAAATTGCTACCTCACCCAGTGAACAGCAGGCAGTGTCTGACGCGTATCCACGGCCGCCCCCGGACCGGAAGCGAGGCGCAGCCCACGTCAGAATTACCCACAACAGCATGTCCGCGCTTCAGCTGTGCGGCGCATGCTCGTGACATCACCATCACCATAACAACCAAATGTACACAACAATGCCACTGGAAAATAGAATAACATAGCGTGTGTTATAATCAAAAATGCAAAGTGTATTCGTGCATGGCTTGTGTAGATTAGATGTAACTGGTAATGATTAATCAAAAATGTTACACACATTGAACATAATAACCAGGATAGGCACATTCATGAGCATTCATATGTACATAGACCATGTGATTGTTTCATTAAGTCCTCGAGGACTAACTGTTCCTAATCTATGTATCCATTCTGTCTCACGTTTAAGTAGGAGTCGGTTACGATCGCCACCTCTACGTAAAGGGGGGATGTGGTCGATCATTCTATACTTCAAGCTTGCTATGCTGTGTTTATTAGTTAGAAAGTGTCGGGCCACAGGCTGTTCGCTCTTACCGCTGTTAATGGCCGTTCTGATAGCCGACCTATGTGCCGACATTCTCTCTTTAAATTTACATTGGGTCTTCCCAATGTAAGAAAGTCCGCAAGGGCAGATAATCTGATAGACCACATATCCTGAAGACGGTAATACACCGAAACGTTGATATACAACTTCTTTGAGTTTGTCATTTTTTCCTGAGTGCTGCACCTGTCTGCTGTATACATACTGCTGGGGAAACCAGCACGTGAGGGCACCAGGATACGTTACATTGATATGGATTTTGCGAGTGCCAGCTACTGTGTATGTGATATTTAGAAGGAAGCCCAATCACTTAATTGGAAACCTTCTTAACGTGGCACCCTCCGCTTTTGATGGGATTTGCTATATTACCCAAATATATGGATTTTGTTCACAATCTGTGACTGTTTTTATCTGGACACTGTACACAACAGCACCCTGGCATTTAGTGTTCTCTCCCTGCACAGAGAGTATCACTGCATGATCACCGTGCATGGTGAATGAATATTACACACAGACAGGTGTGTTGAAGTAATGGCTGAATTTAATGATGATTTACCCTTTAACCCTGCGCTGTACCCGATTGGGGATACATTTGGATTCTCTGATGTGGAGATCGATGGTATACTTCAGAAAGATTGTCTTAAAGACAGCCCCGAGGCCACCAGTACTGATATTATCTACAGAGACCTACTACGACTCAAAAGGAAAGAACTTGATTTTTATTATCACTCCATAACCCTGAGTGATTACTACAGGTCCAGAAAAATCCCGAGGGGCTTTCGGATAAGGAATTGTCCCACGATTGGCCAATATGATCCTGCCTTTTGTAAAAAATGGACAGGAATATTGAACAAATGTTCTTATGATTTGATCATTCTGGTAATTGATCAATCTAATAAAGAACTATCATCAATCAAGGAGAAGATAGACACATTTGAGAAAATTCATCTACCTACACTAAGTGTCGACACAGAGACAGATTGGATGGCGAAACTGGAGCATCAAATCTCCACCTATAAACGTGATCTCATTAAATTCAAAAAGGAGAAAGCCCAGAAAGTTGACAACGATTATGAATACCACAAAGTGTATAGATGGCTCACAGGAGGTAATGAAGGCAATAATACGAGACGGAATTTCCAACGTAACCGTCGATACCCGAAATCTATGCATGACACGGCTTCTTCACAAGAGCTATCTAGTGATGCCAGTGATTCAGGTAAAAAACCTGCTGGGCGACGACAAAAACATTTCATCCCTTTAGCGGTAACCACGCGCAGGAAATATGCCACCCAGGCCACAGACCAACAAGACGAGGAGGGCAATGCCGGAGACAAAGGACGTGGCAGAAAACCGCCAGTACAGCAAAGGAAGTAGTCTGCAATCTTTCCTCATATGAATTATCTCAATCAGAATTTAGCCTTCTACAAAAAGGACTTTCATATATACCCACATGCCCATTCAACACACAGCAGTGGCAAATAGACAAGTACAAATTACAGAGGAAATTGAAGCTTAGAGAATTTTTTGGGAACAAAGAATGTGTCCCCATCAATGACAAATGGGTTATTCCCACACAGATGAAACAATTTGCAACAAAATCAACATTTGAACCTGTCTCTCTAAACGCCTCAATCAAAACGTTCATGAGATTGTTGGAAGATGATGTTAATCAATTGCAAGTAAAGAATAAAAATCATCACCCTAATCTCACTATTCTGGAACGTCATGCCATTAAATCATTATCTTCTAATAAGGAACTTATTATTCGCCCCGCTGACAAAGGCGGGGCAATAGTATTACAAGATCTTTCCGATTATCGAGCCGAAATCTTAAGACAACTAAGCGATCAGGACACTTATGGAAAATTGGCCTCTGATCCCAGTACAATCTTTAAAAAGGAGTTGGAACACATCATTTGTGGAGCGAAATCAGCAGCCATTATTACGGAGGAACTGGGGACTATACTTATACCTGAATATCCTATCACTCCTATACTATATAGTTTACCTAAGATTCACAAGGGCATCTCCCCTCCCCCAGGCAGACCTATAATCTCTGCCAGGGGATCATTATCTCAACCAGCCGCTACCCTAATCGATGCTATTCTACAACCTCTCATCCAGAGTAATGAGTTTTTTCTCCTTGATACTACCAGCTTTTTAAACAAATTATCCACAGTGGGCCCATTACCATGTGGGGTTTGGCTAGTGACGGCAGATGTCACTAGCCTCTACACTATCATCCCCCATGATATTGGGATTTCGGCGGTCAGGAAGATTCTGACATCTAATGATCAATTAACACCAGCCTTTGTTGAATTTTTGTTACAGCTGCTAGAATTTATCTTGACCAGAAATTATTTTTTGTTTGATGGGGACTATTACATACAGAGACTTGGGTGTGCTATGGGTTCTTCAGTAGCCCCAGCATACTCAAACTGTTACATGTTTGATATTGAACAGGATCTATTTTTCTCTAATCAAGAAATATGCACTAATGTTATCTGTTATATGCGGTATATAGATGACCTGTTTTTAATCTGGCAAGGTACCGAAGATATGTTCAGATCATTTATTAACCAGCATAATGACTCTGACTGCCCAGTTAAACTCACAGTAGAGATGAGTCAATCACAGATCCACTTTCTGGATGTTCAGATTACAGTAACTCCAGAAGGATTGACCACATCTGTATTTAACAAACCTACAGATCGTAACACTATTCTACATATTAATAGTAACCACCCACGGGAACTTAAACTTGGTTTACCTTACTCTCAGATGATAAGGACATGTAGAATAAATTCAGATCCAGATGTGGCGTGTAGGCAACTTGACGAAATGGTACAGAAATTTGGGGAACGTGGCTATGATTATAGGAGCTTATGCAATATTAAAGAGAAGGTCCTTAAACTTGACAGGTCCACCTTATTGCAGAAAAAGGTAAAGAGGACATCATCTGAAAAATTCCCGTTTGTTAGCAGATATAATGATTTATCCCCTGAGATCAAAAAAATCACTAAGAAAAGATGGCCAATTATACAAACAGATAAATCCCTCCACTTGGGACAACAGACGATAATGCCATGCTACACACGTGAGAAAAATCTTAGGGACTTACTTGTTCGCACTGATATCAGTGACCCCAATAAAGCTACTCACTTTTTAGCGAATAAAAAATGGGGATGCTTTAGATGTACATGTGCTACATGTAGCTTTATGATTCCGGGTGACAAATTCCCACATCCACATTCAGGTAGGATGTATCAAATCAGACACCATCTCACATGTAATAGCACATATGTGGTCTATCAGATTATCTGCCCTTGCGGACTTTCTTACATTGGGAAGACCCAATGTAAATTTAAAGAGAGAATGTCGGCACATAGGTCGGCTATCAGAGCGGCCATTAACAGCGGTAAGAGCGAACAGCCTGTGGCCCGACACTTTCTAACTAATAAACACAGCATAGCAAGCTTGAAGTATAGAATGATCGACCACATCCCCCCTTTACGTAGAGGTGGCGATCATAACCGACTCCTACTTAAACGTGAGACAGAATGGATACATAGATTAGGAACAGTTAGTCCTCGAGGACTTAATGAAACAATCACATGGTCTATGTACATATGAATGCTCATGAATGTGCCTCTCCTGGTTATTATGTTCAATGTGTGTAACATTTTTGATTAATCATTACCAGTTACATCTAATCTACACAAGCCATGCACGAATACACTTTGCATTTTTGATTATAACACACGCTATGTTATTCTATTTTCCAGTGGCATTGTTGTGTACATTTGGTTGTTATGGTGATGGTGATGTCACGAGCATGCGCCGCACAGCTGAAGCGCGGACATGCTGTTGTGGGTAATTCTGACGTGGGCTGCGCCTCGCTTCCGGTCCGGGGGCGGCCGTGGATACGCGTCAGACACTGCCTGCAGTTCACTGGGTGAGGTAGCAATTTAAGGTAAGATTTTGTTTGTTTGTATTTTATATCCTGAAGACGGTAATACACCGAAACGTTGATATACAACTTCTTTGAGTTTGTCATTTTTTCCTGAGTGCCGCACCGGTCTGCTGTATACATACTGCTGGGGAAACCAGCACGTGAGGGCACCAGGATACGTTACATTGATATGGATTTTGCGAGTGCCAGCTACTGTGTATGTGATATATATATATATATATATATAAATAAATATATATATACTGGTGGTCAGCAAAATTCTGTACCGTACTGCTATATATATATATATATATAGCAGTACGGTACAGTAGTCCACTGCTCTACCTCTGTGTAGTCAAGTATACAATGCATCCATACCTGTGCTGCATTTCAGTTGTGCGCAGTATATAGTAGGAGGACAGTGCAGAATTTTGCTGACCACCAGTATTTATATAGCAGTACGGTACAGTAGTCCACTGCTCTACCTCTGTGTCGTCAAGTATACTATGCATCCACACCTGTGGCTGCATTTTAGTTGTGCGCAGTATATAGTAGGAGGATAGTGCAGAATTTTACTGACCACCAGTATATATATATATATATATATATATATATATAGCAGTACGGTACAGTAGTCCACTGCTCTACCTCTGTGTCATCAAGTATACTATGCATCCATACCTGTGCTGCATTTTAGTTGTGCGCAGTATATAGTAGGTGGACAGTGCAGAATTTTGCTGACCACCAGTATTTATATAGCAGTACGGTACAGTAGTCCACTGCTCTACCTCTGTGTCGTCAAGTATACTATGCATCCACACCTGTGCTGCATTTTAGTTGTGCGCAGTATATAGTAGGAGGATAGTGCAGAATTTTACTGACCACCAGTATATATATATATATATATATATATATCAGTACGGTACAGTAGTCCACTGCTCTACCTCTGTGTCATCAAGTATACTATGCATCCATACCTGTGCTGCATTTTAGTTGTGCGCAGTATATAGTAGGAGGACAGTGCAGAATTTTGCTGACCACCAGTATATATATATATAAGTACGGTACAGTAGTCCACTGCTCTACCTCTGTGTCGTCAAGTATACTATGCATCCATACCTGTGCTACATTTTAGTTGTGCGCAGTATATAGTAGGAAGGCAGTGCAGAATTTTGCTAACCACCAGTGTATATATATATATATATATATATATATATAGCAGTACGGTACAGTAGTCCTCTGCTCTACCTCTGTGTCGTCATGTATGCTATGCATCCATACCTGTGCTGCATTTTAGTTGTGAGCAGTATATAGTAGGAGGACAGTGCAGAATTTTGCTGACCGCCAGTATATATAAAGCAGTACGGTACAGTAGTCCACTGCTCTACCTCTGTGTCTTCAAGTATTCTATGCATCCATACATGTGCTGCATTTTAGTTGTGCGCAGTATATAGTAGGAGGACAGCGTATAATTTTGCTCACCACCAGTATATATATAGCAGTACAGTACAGTAGTCCACTGCTCTACCTCTTTGTCGTCAAGTATACTATGCATCCATACCTGTGCTGCATTTTAGTTGTGCACAGTATATAGTGGGAGGACAATGCAGATTTTTGCTGACCACCAGTATATATATAGCAGTACGGTACAGTAGTCCACTGCTCTACCTCTGTGTCGTCAAGTATACTATGCATCCATACCTGTGCTGCATTTTAGTTGTGCGCAGTATATAGTAGGAGGACAGTGCAGAATTTTGCTGACCACCAGTATATATATAACAGTACGGTACAGTAGTCCACTGCTCTACCTCTGTGTCGTCAAGTATACTAGGCATCCATACCTGTGCTACATTTTAGTTGTGCGCAGTATATAATAGGAGGGCAGTGCAGAATTTAGCTGACCACCAGTATATATATATAGCAGTACGGTACAGTAGTCCACTGCTCTACCTCTGTGCCGTCAAGTATACTATGCATCCATACCTGTGCTGCATTTTAGTTGTGCGCAGTATATAGTAGGAGGACAGTGCAGAATTTTTCTGACCGCCAGTGTATATATAGCAGTACGGTACAGTAGTCCACTGCTCTACCTCTGTGCCGTCAAGTATACTATGCATCCATACCTGTGCTGCATTTTAGTTGTGCGCAGTATATAGTAGGAGGACAGTGCAGAATTTTGCTGACCACCAGTATATATATAACAGTACGGTACAGTAGTCCACTGCTCTACCTCTGTATCGTCAAGTATACTAGGCATCCATACCTGTGCTACATTTTAGTTGTGCGCAGTATATAATAGGAGGGCAGTGCAGAATTTAGCTGACCACCAGTATATATATATAGCAGTACGGTACAGTAGTCCACTGCTCTACCTCTGTGCCGTCAAGTATACTATGCATCCATACCTGTGCTGCATTTTAGTTGTGCGCAGTATATAGTAGGAGGACAGTGCAGAATTTTATTGACCACCAGTATATATATATATATATATATATATAGCAGTACGGTACAGTAGTCCACTGCTCTACCTCTGTGTCATCAAGTATACTATGCATCCATAACTGTGCAGCATTTTAGTTGTGCGCAGTATATAGTAGGAGGACAGTGCAGAATTTTGCTGACCACCAGTATATATATATATATAATTACGGTACAGTAGTCCACTGCTCTGCCTCTGTGTCGTCAAGTATACCATGCATCCATACCTGTGCTGCATTTTAGTTGTGTGCAGTATATAGTAGGAGGACAGTGCAGAATTTTGCTGACCGCCAGTATATATATAGCAGTACGGTACAGTAGTCCACTGCTCTACCTCCGTGTCTTCAAGTATTCTATGCATCCATACCTGTGCTGCTTTTTAGTTGTGCGCAGTATATAGTAGGAGGACAGCGTATAATTTTGCTCACCACCAGTATATATATAGCAGTACGGTACAGTAGTCCACTGCTCTATCTCTATGTCATCAAGTATACCATGCATCCATACCTGTGCTGCATTTTAGTTGTGTGCAGTATATAGTAGGAGGACAGTGCAGAATTTTGCTGACCACCAGTATATATATAGCAGTACGGTACAGTAGTCCACTGCTCTACCTCTGTGCCGTCAAGTATACTATGCATCCATACCTGTGCTGCATTTTAGTTGTGCGCAGTATATAGTAGGAGGACAGTGCAGAATTTTGCTGACCACCAGTATATATATATATATATATATATATATATATATATATATAAAAATAAATATATATATACTGGTGGTCAGCAAAATTCTGTACCGTACTGCTATATATATATATATATATATAGCAGTACGGTACAGTAGTCCACTGCTCTACCTCTGTGTAGTCAAGTATACAATGCATCCATACCTGTGCTGCATTTCAGTTGTGCGCAGTATATAGTAGGAGGACAGTACAGAATTTTGCTGACTACCAGTATTTATATAAAGCAGTACGGTACAGTAGTCCACTGCTCTACCTCTGTGTCGTCAAGTATACTATGCATCTATACCTGTGCTGCATTTTAGTTGTGCGCAGTATATAGTAGAAGGGCAGTGCAGAATCTTGCTGACCACCAGTATATATATAGCAGTACGGTACAGTAGTCCTCTGCTCTACCTCTGTGTCGTCAAGTATACCATGCATCCATACCTGTGCTGCATTTTAGTTGTGTGCAGTATATAGTAGGAGAACAGTGCAGAATTTTGCTGACCACCAGTATATATATAGCAGTACGGTACAGTAGTCCACTGCTCTACCTCTGTGTCGTCAAGTATACCATGCATCCATACCTGTGCTGCATTTTAGTTGTGTGCAGTATATAGTAGGAGGACAGTGCAGAATTTTGCTGACCGCCAGTATATATATAGCAGTACGGTACAGTAGTCCACTGCTCTACCTCTGTGTCGTCAAGTATACTAGGCATCCATACCTGTGCTACATTTTAGTTGTGCGCAGTATATAATAGGAGGACAGTGCAGAATTTTGCTGACTACCAGTATATATATAGCAGTACGGTACAGTAGTCCACTGCTCTACCTCTGTGCCGTCAAGTATACTATGCATCCATACCTGTGCTGCATTTTAGTTGTACGCAGTATATAGTAGGAGGACAGTGCAGAATTTTGCTGACCGCCAGTGTATATATATATATATATATATATATACATATATATATATATAGCAGTACGGTACAGTAGTCCACTGCTCTACCTCTGTGTCTTCAAGTATTCTATGCATCCATACATGTGCTGCATTTTAGTTGTGCGCAGTATATAGTAGGAGGACAGCGTATAATTTTGCTCACCACCAGTATATATATAGCAGTACAGTACAGTAGTCCACTGCTCTACCTCTGTGTCGTCAAGTATACTATGCATCCACACCTGTGCTGCATTTTAGTTGTGCGCAGTATATAGTAGGAGGATAGTGCAGAATTTTGCTGACCACCAGTATATATATAACAGTATGGTACAGTAGTCCACTGCTCTACCTCTGTGTCATCATGTATACTATGCATCCATACCTGTGCTGCATTTTAGTAGTGCGCAGTATATAGTAGGAGGACAGTGCAGAATTTTGCTGACCACCAGTATATATATAGCAGTACGGTACAGTAGTCCACTGCTCTACCTCTGTGTCGTCAATTATTCTATGCATCTATACCTGTGCTGCATTTTAGTTGTGCGCAGTATATAGTAGGAGGACAGCGTAGAATTTTGCTGACCACCAGTATATATATAGCAGTACATTACTGTAGTCCACTACTCTACCTCTGTGTCATCAAGTATACCATGCATCCATACCTGTGCTGCATTTTAGTTGTGCGCAGTATATAGTAGGAGGACGGTGCAGAAATTTGCTGACTACCAGTATATATATAGCAGTACGGTACAGTAGTCCACTGCTCTACCTCTGTGTCGTCAAGTATCCTAGGCATCCATAACTGTGCTACATTTTAGTTGTGCGCAGTATATAATAGGAGGACAGTGCAGAATTTTGCTGACCACCAGTATATATATAACAGTATGGTACAGTAGTCCACTGCTCTACCTCTGTGTCGTCATGTATACTATGCATCCATACCTGTGCTGCATTTTAGTTGTGCGCAGTATGTAGTAGGAGGACAGTGCAGAATTTTGCTGACCACCAGTATATATATATAGCAGTACGGTACAGTAGTCCACTGCTCTACCTCTGTGTCGTCAAGGATACTATGCATCCATACCTGTGCTGCATTTTAGTTGTGCGCAGTATATAGTAGGAGGACAGTGCAGAATTTTGCTGACCACCAGTATATATATAGCAGTACGGTACAGTAGTCCACTGCTCTACCTCTGTGTCGTCAAGTATACTATGCATCCTTACCTGTGCTACATTTTAGTTGTGCGCAGTATATAGTAGGAGGGCAGTGCAGAATTTTGCTAACCACCAGTATATATATATATATATATAGCAGTACGGTACAGTAGTCCTCTGCTTTACCTCTGTGTCGTCAAGTATACTATGCATCCATACCTATGCTGCATTTTATCTGTGCACAGAATATAGTAGGAGGACAGTGCAGAATTTTGCTGACCACCAGTATATATATATATAAAGCAGTACGGTACAGTAGTCCACTGCTCTACCTCTGTGTCGTCAAGTATACTAGGCATCCATACCTGTGCTACATTTTAGTTGTGCGCAGTATATAATAGGAGGACAGTGCAGAATTTTGCTGACCACCAGTATATATATAGCAGTACGGTACAGTAGTCCACTGCTCTACCTCTGTGTCATCAAGGATACTATGCATCCATACCTGTGCTGCATTTTAGTTGTGCGCAGTATACTGTAGGAGGACAGTGCAGAATTTTGCTGACCACAAGTATATATATAGCAGTATGGTACAGTAGTCCACTGCTCTACCTCTGTGTCGTCAAGTATACTATGCATCCTTACCTGTGCTACAAATTAGTTGTGCGCAGTATATAGTAGGAGGTCAGTGCAGAATTTTGCTAACCACCAGTATATATATATATATATATATATATATATATATAGCAGTACGGTACAGTAGTCCTCTGCTTTACCTCTGTGTCGTCAAGTATACTATGCATCCATACCTATGCTGCATTTTATTTGTGCACAGAATATAGTAGGAGGACAGTGCAGAATTTTGCTGACCACCAGTATATATATATAGCAGTACGGTACAGTAGTCCACTGCTCTACCTTTGTGTCATCAAGTATACTATGCATCCATACCTGTGCTGCATTTTAGTTGTGCGCAGTATATAGTAGAAGGACAGTGCAGAATTGTGCTGACCACCATTATATATATAGCAGTACGGTACAGTAGTCCACTGCTCTACCTCTGTGTCATCAAGTATACTATACATTCATACCTGTGCTGCATTTTAGTTGTGCGCAGTATATAGTAGGAGGATAGGGCAGAATTTTGCTGACCACCAGTACATATATATATATATATAGCAGTACGGATTCAGTAGTCCTCTGCTCTACCTCTGTGTCGTCAAGTATACTATGCATCCATACCTGTGCTGCATTTTAGTTGTGCGCAGTATATAGTAGGAGGACAGTGCAGAATTTTGCTGACCACCAGTATATATATAGCAGTACGGTACAGTAGTCCACTACTCTACCTCTGTGTCGTCAATTATTCTATGCATCTATACCTGTTCTGCATTTTAGTTTTCGCAGTATATAGTAGGAGGACAGCGTAGAATTTTGCTGACCACCAGTATATATATAGCAGTACGGTACAGTAGTCCACTGCTCTACCTCTGTGTCGTCAAGTATCCTAGGCATCCATACCTGTGCTACATTTTAGTTGTGCGCAGTATATAATAAGAGGACAGTGCAGAATTTTGCTGACCACCAGTATATATAGAACAGTATGGTACAGTAGTCCACTGCTCTACCTCTGTGTCGTCAAGTATACTATGCATCCATACCTGTGCTGCATTTTAGTTGTGCGCAGTATATAGTAGGAGGACAGTGCAGAATTTTGCTGACCACCAGTATATATATAGCAGTACGGTACAGTAGTCCACTGCTCTACCTCTGTGTCGTCAAGTATACTATGCATCCATACCTGTGCTGCATTTTAGTTGTGCGCAGTGTATAGTAGGAGGACAGTGCAGATTTTTGCTGACCACCAGTATATATATATATAGCAGTACGGTACAGTCTTCCACTGCTCTACCTCTGTGTCGTCAAGTATACTATGCATCCATACCTGTGCTGCATTTTAGTTGTGCGCAGTATATAGTAGGAGGACAGTGCAGAATTTTGCTGACCACCAGTATATATATATATAACAGTACGGTACAGTAGTCCACAGCTCTACCTCTGTGTTGTCAAGTATACTAGGCATCCATACCTGTGCTGCATTTTATTTGTGCACAGAATATAGTAGGAGGACAGAGCAGAATTTTGCTGACCACCAGTATATATATATATAACAGTACGGTACAGTAGTCCACAGCTCTACCTCTGTGTTGTCAAGTATACTAGGCATCCATACCTGTGCTGCATTTTATTTGTGCACAGAATATAGTAGGAGGACACTATAGTAGGAGGACACTACTCTACCTCTGTGTCGTCAATTATTCTATGCATCTATACCTGTTCTGCATTTTAGTTTTCGCAGTATATAGTAGGAGGACAGCGTAGAATTTTGCTGACCACCAGTATATATATAGCAGTACGGTACAGTAGTCCACTGCTCTACCTCTGTGTCGTCAAGTATCCTAGGCATCCATACCTGTGCTACATTTTAGTTGTGCGCAGTATATAATAAGAGGACAGTGCAGAATTTTGCTGACCACCAGTATATATAGAACAGTACGGTACAGTAGTCCACTGCTCTACCTCTGTGTCGTCAAGTATACTATGCATCCATACCTGTGCTGCATTTTAGTTGTGCGCAGTATATAGTAGGAGGACAGTGCAGAATTTTGCTGACCACCAGTATATATATAGCAGTACGGTACAGTAGTCCACTGCTCTACCTCTGTGTCGTCAAGTATACTATGCATCCATACCTGTGCTGCATTTTAGTTGTGCGCAGTGTATAGTAGGAGGACAGTGCAGATTTTTGCTGACCACCAGTATATATATATATAGCAGTACGGTACAGTCTTCCACTGCTCTACCTCTGTGTCGTCAAGTATACTATGCATCCATACCTGTGCTGCATTTTAGTTGTGCGCAGTATATAGTAGGAGGACAGTGCAGAATTTTGCTGACCACCAGTATATATATATATAACAGTACGGTACAGTAGTCCACAGCTCTACCTCTGTGTTGTCAAGTATACTAGGCATCCATACCTGTGCTGCATTTTATTTGTGCACAGAATATAGTAGGAGGACAGTGCAGAATTTTGCTGACCACCAGTATATATATATATAACAGTACGGTACAGTAGTCCACAGCTCTACCTCTGTGTTGTCAAGTATACTAGGCATCCATAGCTGTGCTGCATTTTATTTGTGCACAGAATATAGTAGGAGGACAGAGCAGAATTTTGCTGACCACCAGTATATATATAGCAGTACGGTACAGTAGTCCACTGCTCTACCTCTGTGTCGTCATGTATGCTATGCATCCATACCTGTGCTGCATTTTAGTTGTGCGCAGTATATAGTAGGAGGACAGTGCAGAATTTTGCATACCACCAGTATATATATATATATATATATATATACAGCAGTACGGTACAGTAGTCCTCTGCCCTACCTCTGTGTCGTCAAGTATACTATGCATCCATACCTGTGCTGCATTTTATTTGTGCACAGAATATAGTAGGAGGACAGAGCAGAATTTTGCTGACCACCAGTATATATATAGCAGTACGGTACAGTAGTCCACTGTTCTACCTCTGTGTCGTCATGTATGCTATGCATCCATACCTGTGCTGCATTTTAGTTGTGCGCAGTATATAGTAGGAGGACAGTGCAGAATTTTGCTGACCACCAGTATATATATAGCAGTACGGTACAGTAGTCCACTGCTCTACCTCTGTGTCGTCAAGTATACTATGCATCCATACCTGTGCTGCATTTTATTTGTGCACAGAATATAGTAGGAGGACAGTGCAGAATTTTGCTGACCACCAGTATATATATAGCAGTACGGTACAGTAGTCCACTGCTCTACCTCTGTGTCGTCAAGTATACTATGCATCCTTACCTGTGCTACATTTTAGTTGTGCGCAGTATATAGTAGGAGGGCAGTGCAGAATTTTGCTAACCACCAGTATATATATATATATATATATATATATATATATAGCAGTACGGTACAGTAGTCCTCTGCTTTACCTCTGTGTCGTCAAGTATACTATGCATCCATACCTATGATGCATTTTATCTGTGCACAGAATATAGTAGGAGGACAGTGCAGAATTTTGCTGACCACCAGTATATATATATATATAGCAGTACGGTACAGTAGTCCACTGCTCTACCTCTGTGTCGTCAAGTATACTAGGCATCCATACCTGTGCTACATTTTAGTTGTGCGCAGTATATAATAGGAGGACAGTGCAGAATTTTGCTGACCACCAGTATATATATAGCAGTACAGTACAGTAGTCCACTGCTCTACCTCTGTGTCATCAAGGATACTATGCATCCATACCTGTGCTGCATTTTAGTTGTGCGCAGTATACTGTAGGAGGACAGTGCAGAATTTTGCTGACCACAAGTATATATATAGCAGTACGGTACAGTAGTCCACTGCTCTACCTCTGTGTCGTCAAGTATACTATGCATCCTTACCTGTGCTACAAATTAGTTGTGCGCAGTATATAGTAGGAGGTCAGTGCAGAATTTTGCTAACCACCAGTATATATATATATATATATATATATATATATATATATAGCAGTACGGTACAGTAGTCCTCTGCTTTACCTCTGTGTCGTCAAGTATACTATGCATCCATACCTGTGCTGCATTTTAGTTGTGCGCAGTATATAGTAGAAGGACAGTGCAGAATTTTGCTGACCACCATTATATATATAGCAGTACGGTACAGTAGTCCACTGCTCTACCTCTGTGTCATCAAGTATACTATACATTCATACCTGTGCTGCATTTTAGTTGTGCGCAGTATATAGTAGGAGGATAGGGCAGAATTTTGCTGACCACCAGTACATATATATATATATATATATATATATATATATAGCAGTACGGATTCAGTAGTCCTCTGCTCTACCTCTGTGTCGTCAAGTATACTATGCATCCATACCTGTGCTGCATTTTAGTTGTGCGCAGTATATAGTAGGAGGACAGTGCAGAATTTTGCTGACCACCAGTATATATATAGCAGTACGGTACAGTAGTCCACTACTCTACCTCTGTGTCGTCAATTATTCTATGCATCTATACCTGTTCTGCATTTTAGTTTTCGCAGTATATAGTAGGAGGACAGCGTAGAATTTTGCTGACCACCAGTATATATATAGCAGTACGGTACAGTAGTACACTGCTCTACCTCTGTGTCGTCAAGTATCCTAGGCATCCATACCTGTGCTACATTTTAGTTGTGTGCAGTATATAGAAGGAGGACAGTGCAGAATTTTGCTGACCACCAGTATTTATATAGCAGTACGGTACAGTAGTCCACTGCTCTACCTCTGTGTCGTCAAGTATACTATGCATCCACACCTGTGCTGCATTTTAGTTGTGCACAGTATATAGTAGGAGGATAGTGCAGAATTTTACTGACCACCAGTATATATATATATATATATATATAGCAGTACTTTACAGTAGTCCACTGCTCTACCTCTGTGTCATCAAGTATACTATGCATCCATACCTGTGCTGCATTTTAGTTGTGCGCAGTATATAGTAGCAGGACAGTGCAGAATTTTGCTGACCACCAGTATATATATATATATATATAAGTACGGTACAGTAGTCCACTGCTCTACCTCTGTGTCGTCAAGTATACTATGCATTCATACCTGTGCTACATTTTAGTGGTGCGCAGTATATAGTAGGAGGGCAGTGCAGAATTTTGCTAACCACCAGTATATATATATATATATATATATATATATATATATATATAGCAGTACGGTACAGTAGTCCTCTGCTCTACCTCTGTGTCGTCAAGTATACTGTGCATCCATACCTGTGCTGCATTTTATTTGTGCAGAGAATATAGTAGGAGGACAGTGCAGAATTTTGCTGACCACCAGTATATATATATAGCAGTACGGTACAGTAGTCCACTGCTCTACCTCTGTGTCGTCATGTATGCTATGCATCCATACCTGTGCTGCATTTTAGTTGTGAGCAGTATATAGTAGGAGGACAGTGCAGAATTTTGCTGACCGCAAGTATATATATAGCAGTACGGTACAGTAGTCCACTGCTCTACCTCTGTGTCTTCAAGTATACTATGCATCCATACCTGTGCTGCATTTTATTTGTGCAGAGAATATAGTAGGAGGACAGTGCAGAATTTTGCTGACCACCAGTATATATATAGCAGTACGGTACAGTAGTCCAATGCTCTACCTCTGTGTCGTCAAGTATACTATGCATCCATACCTGTGCTGCATTTTAGTTGTGCGCAGTATATAGTAGGAGGACAGTGCAGATTTTTGCTGACCACCAGTATATATATAGCAGTACGGTACAGTAGTCCACTGCTCTACCTCTGTGTCATCAAGTATACTATGCATCCATACCTGTGCTGCATTTTAGTTGTGAGCAGTATATAGTAGGAGGACAGTGCAGAATTTTGCTCACCACCAGTATATATATAGCAGTACAGTACAGTAGTCCACTGCTCTACCTCTGTGTCGTCAAGTATACTATGCATCCATACCTGTGCTGCATTTTAGTTGTGCGCAGTATATAGTAGGAGGACAGTGCAGATTTTTGCTGACCACCAGTATATATATAGCAGTACGGTACAGTAGTCCACTGCTCTACCTCTGTGTCATCAAGTATACTATGCATCCATACCTGTGCTGCATTTTAGTTGTGCGCAGTATATAGTAGGAGGACAGTGCAGAATTTTGCTGACCACCAGTATATATATATATATATATATATATATAAGTACGGTACAGTAGTCCACTGCTCTACCTCTGTGTCGTCAAGTATACTATGCATCCATACCTGTGCTACATTTTAGTTGTGCGCAGTATATAGTAGGAAGGCAGTGCAGAATTTTGCTAACCACCAGTATATATATAGATATATATATATATATATATAGCAGTACGGTACAGTAGTCCTCTGCTCTACCTCTGTGTCGTCATGTATGCTATGCATCCATACCTGTGCTGCATTTTAGTTGTGAGCAGTATATAGTAGGAGGACAGTGCAGAATTTTGCTGACCGCCAGTATATATATAGCAGTACAGTACAGTAGTCCACTGCTCTACCTCTGTGTCGTCAAGTATACTATGCATCCATACCTGTGCTGCATTTTAGTTGTGCGCAGTATATAGTAGGAGGACAATGCTGATTTTTGCTGACCACCAGTATATATATAGCAGTACGGTACAGTAGTCCACTGCTCTACCTCTATGTCGTCAAGTATACTATGCATCCATACCTGTGCTGCATTTTAGTTGTGCGCAGTATATAGTAGGAGGACAGTGCAGAATTTTGCTGACCACCAGTATATATATAACAGTACGGTACAGTAGTCCACTGCTCTACCTCTGTGTCGTCAAGTATACTAGGCATCCATACCTGTGCTACATTTTAGTTGTGCGCAGTATATAATAGGAGGGCAGTGCAGAATTTAGCTGACCACAAGTATATATATATAGCAGTACGGTACAGTAGTCCACTGCTCTACCTCTGTGCCGTCAAGTATACTATGCATCCATACCTGTGCTGCATTTTAGTTGTGCGCAGTATATAGTAGGAGGACAGTGCAGAATTTTGCTGACCACCAGTATTTATATAGCAGTACGGTACAGTAGTCCACTGCTCTACCTCTGTGTCGTCAAGTATACTATGCATCCACACCTGTGCTGCATTTTTAGCTGTGCGCAGTATATAGTAGGAGGACAGTGCAGATTTTTATTGACCACCAGTATATATATATATATATATATATATATATAGCAGTACGGTACAGTAGTCCACTGCTCTACCTCTGTGTCATCAAGTATACTATGCATCCATAACTGTGCAGCATTTTAGTTGTGCGCAGTATATAGTAGGAGGACAGTGCAGAATTTTGCTGACCACCAGTATATATATATATATATAAGTACGGTACAGTAGTCCACTGCTCTACCTCTGTGTCTTCAAGTATTCTATGCATCCATACCTGTGCTGCTTTTTAGTTGTGCGCAGTATATAGTAGGAGGACAGCGTATAATTTTGCTCACCACCAGTATATATATAGCAGTACGGTACAGTAGTCCACTGCTCTACCTCTATGTCATCAAGTATACCATGCATACATACCTGTGCTGCATTTTAGTTGTGTGCAGTATATAGTAGGAGGACAGTGCAGAATTTTGCTGACCACCAGTATATATATAGCAGTACGGTACAGTAGTCCACTGCTCTACCTCTGTGCCGTCAAGTATACTATGCATCCATACCAGTGCTGCATTTTAGTTGTGCGCAGTATATAGTAGGAGGACAGTGCAGAATTTTGCTGACCACCAGTATATATATATATATATATATATATATATATATACAGCAGACAGGTGCGGCACTCAGGAAAAAATGACAAACTCAAAGAAGTTGTATATCAACGTTTCGGTGTATTACCGTCTTCAGGATATAAAATACAAACAAACAAAATCTTACCTTAAATTGCTACCTCACCCAGTGAACAACAGGCAGTGTCTGACGCGTATCCACGGCCGCCCCCGGACCGGAAGCGAGGCGCAGCCCACGTCAGAATTACCCACAACAGCATGTCCGCGCTTCAGCTGTGCGGCGCATGCTCGTGACATCACCATCACCATAACAACCAAATGTACACAACAATGCCACTGGAAAATAGAATAACATAGCGTGTGTTATAATCAAAAATGCAAAGTGTATTCGTGCATGGCTTGTGTAGATTAGATGTAACTGGTAATGATTAATCAAAAATGTTACACACATTGAACATAATAACCAGGATAGGCACATTCATGAGCATTCATATGTACATAGACCATGTGATTGTTTCATTAAGTCCTCGAGGACTAACTGTTCCTAATCTATGTATCCATTCTGTCTCACGTTTAAGTAGGAGTCGGTTACGATCGCCACCTCTACGTAAAGGGGGGATGTGGTCGATCATTCTATACTTCAAGCTTGCTATGCTGTGTTTATTAGTTAGAAAGTGTCGGGCCACAGGCTGTTCGCTCTTACCGCTGTTAATGGCCGCTCTGATAGCCGACCTATGTGCCGACATTCTCTCTTTAAATTTACATTGGGTCTTCCCAATGTAAGAAAGTCCGCAAGGGCAGATAATCTGATAGACCACATATCCTGAAGACGGTAATACACCGAAACGTTGATATACAACTTCTTTGAGTTTGTCATTTTTTCCTGAGTGCTGCACCTGTCTGCTGTATACATACTGCTGGGGAAACCAGCACGTGAGGGCACCAGGATACGTTACATTGATATGGATTTTGCGAGTGCCAGCTACTGTGTATGTGATATTTAGAAGGAAGCCCAATCACTTAATTGGAAACCTTCTTAACGTGGCACCCTCCGCTTTTGATGGGATTTGCTATATTACCCAAATATATGGATTTTGTTCACAATCTGTGACTGTTTTTATCTGGACACTGTACACAACAGCACCCTGGCATTTAGTGTTCTCTCCCTGCACAGAGAGTATCACTGCATGATCACCGTGCATGGTGAATGAATATTACACACAGACAGGTGTGTTGAAGTAATGGCTGAATTTAATGATGATTTACCCTTTAACCCTGCGCTGTACCCGATTGGGGATACATTTGGATTCTCTGATGTGGAGATCGATGGTATACTTCAGAAAGATTGTCTTAAAGACAGCCCCGAGGCCACCAGTACTGATATTATCTACAGAGACCTACTACGACTCAAAAGGAAAGAACTTGATTTTTATTATCACTCCATAACCCTGAGTGATTACTACAGGTCCAGAAAAATCCCGAGGGGCTTTCGGATAAGGAATTGTCCCACGATTGGCCAATATGATCCTGCCTTTTGTAAAAAATGGACAGGAATATTGAACAAATGTTCTTATGATTTGATCATTCTGGTAATTGATCAATCTAATAAAGAACTATCATCAATCAAGGAGAAGATAGACACATTTGAGAAAATTCATCTACCTACACTAAGTGTCGACACAGAGACAGATTGGATGGCGAAACTGGAGCATCAAATCTCCACCTATAAACGTGATCTCATTAAATTCAAAAAGGAGAAAGCCCAGAAAGTTGACAACGATTATGAATACCACAAAGTGTATAGATGGCTCACAGGAGGTAATGAAGGCAATAATACGAGACGGAATTTCCAACGTAACCGTCGATACCCGAAATCTATGCATGACACGGCTTCTTCACAAGAGCTATCTAGTGATGCCAGTGATTCAGGTAAAAAACCTGCTGGGCGACGACAAAAACATTTCATCCCTTTAGCGGTAACCACGCGCAGGAAATATGCCACCCAGGCCACAGACCAACAAGACGAGGAGGGCAATGCCGGAGACAAAGGACGTGGCAGAAAACCGCCAGTACAGCAAAGGAAGTAGTCTGCAATCTTTCCTCATATGAATTATCTCAATCAGAATTTAGCCTTCTACAAAAAGGACTTTCATATATACCCACATGCCCATTCAACACACAGCAGTGGCAAATAGACAAGTACAAATTACAGAGGAAATTGAAGCTTAGAGAATTTTTTGGGAACAAAGAATGTGTCCCCATCAATGACAAATGGGTTATTCCCACACAGATGAAACAATTTGCAACAAAATCAACATTTGAACCTGTCTCTCTAAACGCCTCAATCAAAACGTTCATGAGATTGTTGGAAGATGATGTTAATCAATTGCAAGTAAAGAATAAAAATCATCACCCTAATCTCACTATTCTGGAACGTCATGCCATTAAATCATTATCTTCTAATAAGGAACTTATTATTCGCCCCGCTGACAAAGGCGGGGCAATAGTATTACAAGATCTTTCCGATTATCGAGCCGAAATCTTAAGACAACTAAGCGATCAGGACACTTATGGAAAATTGGCCTCTGATCCCAGTACAATCTTTAAAAAGGAGTTGGAACACATCATTTGTGGAGCGAAATCAGCAGCCATTATTACGGAGGAACTGGGGACTATACTTATACCTGAATATCCTATCACTCCTATACTATATAGTTTACCTAAGATTCACAAGGGCATCTCCCCTCCCCCAGGCAGACCTATAATCTCTGCCAGGGGATCATTATCTCAACCAGCCGCTACCCTAATCGATGCTATTCTACAACCTCTCATCCAGAGTAATGAGTTTTTTCTCCTTGATACTACCAGCTTTTTAAACAAATTATCCACAGTGGGCCCATTACCATGTGGGGTTTGGCTAGTGACGGCAGATGTCACTAGCCTCTACACTATCATCCCCCATGATATTGGGATTTCGGCGGTCAGGAAGATTCTGACATCTAATGATCAATTAACACCAGCCTTTGTTGAATTTTTGTTACAGCTGCTAGAATTTATCTTGACCAGAAATTATTTTTTGTTTGATGGGGACTATTACATACAGAGACTTGGGTGTGCTATGGGTTCTTCAGTAGCCCCAGCATACTCAAACTGTTACATGTTTGATATTGAACAGGATCTATTTTTCTCTAATCAAGAAATATGCACTAATGTTATCTGTTATATGCGGTATATAGATGACCTGTTTTTAATCTGGCAAGGTACCGAAGATATGTTCAGATCATTTATTAACCAGCATAATGACTCTGACTGCCCAGTTAAACTCACAGTAGAGATGAGTCAATCACAGATCCACTTTCTGGATGTTCAGATTACAGTAACTCCAGAAGGATTGACCACATCTGTATTTAACAAACCTACAGATCGTAACACTATTCTACATATTAATAGTAACCACCCACGGGAACTTAAACTTGGTTTACCTTACTCTCAGATGATAAGGACATGTAGAATAAATTCAGATCCAGATGTGGCGTGTAGGCAACTTGACGAAATGGTACAGAAATTTGGGGAACGTGGCTATGATTATAGGAGCTTATGCAATATTAAAGAGAAGGTCCTTAAACTTGACAGGTCCACCTTATTGCAGAAAAAGGTAAAGAGGACATCATCTGAAAAATTCCCGTTTGTTAGCAGATATAATGATTTATCCCCTGAGATCAAAAAAATCACTAAGAAAAGATGGCCAATTATACAAACAGATAAATCCCTCCACTTGGGACAACAGACGATAATGCCATGCTACACACGTGAGAAAAATCTTAGGGACTTACTTGTTCGCACTGATATCAGTGACCCCAATAAAGCTACTCACTTTTTAGCGAATAAAAAATGGGGATGCTTTAGATGTACATGTGCTACATGTAGCTTTATGATTCCGGGTGACAAATTCCCACATCCACATTCAGGTAGGATGTATCAAATCAGACACCATCTCACATGTAATAGCACATATGTGGTCTATCAGATTATCTGCCCTTGCGGACTTTCTTACATTGGGAAGACCCAATGTAAATTTAAAGAGAGAATGTCGGCACATAGGTCGGCTATCAGAGCGGCCATTAACAGCGGTAAGAGCGAACAGCCTGTGGCCCGACACTTTCTAACTAATAAACACAGCATAGCAAGCTTGAAGTATAGAATGATCGACCACATCCCCCCTTTACGTAGAGGTGGCGATCATAACCGACTCCTACTTAAACGTGAGACAGAATGGATACATAGATTAGGAACAGTTAGTCCTCGAGGACTTAATGAAACAATCACATGGTCTATGTACATATGAATGCTCATGAATGTGCCTCTCCTGGTTATTATGTTCAATGTGTGTAACATTTTTGATTAATCATTACCAGTTACATCTAATCTACACAAGCCATGCACGAATACACTTTGCATTTTTGATTATAACACACGCTATGTTATTCTATTTTCCAGTGGCATTGTTGTGTACATTTGGTTGTTATGGTGATGGTGATGTCACGAGCATGCGCCGCACAGCTGAAGCGCGGACATGCTGTTGTGGGTAATTCTGACGTGGGCTGCGCCTCGCTTCCGGTCCGGGGGCGGCCGTGGATACGCGTCAGACACTGCCTGCAGTTCACTGGGTGAGGTAGCAATTTAAGGTAAGATTTTGTTTGTTTGTATTTTATATCCTGAAGACGGTAATACACCGAAACGTTGATATACAACTTCTTTGAGTTTGTCATTTTTTCCTGAGTGCCGCACCTGTCTGCTGTATACATACTGCTGGGGAAACCAGCACGTGAGGGCACCAGGATACGTTACATTGATATGGATTTTGCGAGTGCCAGCTACTGTGTATGTGATATATATATATATATATATATATATATAAATAAATATATATATACTGGTGGTCAGCAAAATTCTGTACCGTACTGCTATATATATATATATATATATATATAGCAGTACGGTACAGTAGTCCACTGCTCTACCTCTGTGTAGTCAAGTATACAATGCATCCATACCTGTGCTGCATTTCAGTTGTGCGCAGTATATAGTAGGAGGACAGTGCAGAATTTTGCTGACCACCAGTATTTATATAGCAGTACGGTACAGTAGTCCACTGCTCTACCTCTGTGTCGTCAAGTATACTATGCATCCACACCTGTGGCTGCATTTTAGTTGTGCGCAGTATATAGTAGGAGGATAGTGCAGAATTTTACTGACCACCAGTATATATATATATATATATATATATATATAGCAGTACGGTACAGTAGTCCACTGCTCTACCTCTGTGTCATCAAGTATACTATGCATCCATACCTGTGCTGCATTTTAGTTGTGCGCAGTATATAGTAGGTGGACAGTGCAGAATTTTGCTGACCACCAGTATTTATATAGCAGTACGGTACAGTAGTCCACTGCTCTACCTCTGTGTCGTCAAGTATACTATGCATCCACACCTGTGCTGCATTTTAGTTGTGCGCAGTATATAGTAGGAGGATAGTGCAGAATTTTACTGACCACCAGTATATATATATATATATATCAGTACGGTACAGTAGTCCACTGCTCTACCTCTGTGTCATCAAGTATACTATGCATCCATACCTGTGCTGCATTTTAGTTGTGCGCAGTATATAGTAGGAGGACAGTGCAGAATTTTGCTGACCACCAGTATATATATATATATAAGTACGGTACAGTAGTCCACTGCTCTACCTCTGTGTCGTCAAGTATACTATGCATCCATACCTGTGCTACATTTTAGTTGTGCGCAGTATATAGTAGGAAGGCAGTGCAGAATTTTGCTAACCACCAGTGTATATATATATATATATATATATATATATAGCAGTACGGTACAGTAGTCCTCTGCTCTACCTCTGTGTCGTCATGTATGCTATGCATCCATACCTGTGCTGCATTTTAGTTGTGAGCAGTATATAGTAGGAGGACAGTGCAGAATTTTGCTGACCGCCAGTATATATAAAGCAGTACGGTACAGTAGTCCACTGCTCTACCTCTGTGTCTTCAAGTATTCTATGCATCCATACATGTGCTGCATTTTAGTTGTGCGCAGTATATAGTAGGAGGACAGCGTATAATTTTGCTCACCACCAGTATATATATAGCAGTACAGTACAGTAGTCCACTGCTCTACCTCTGTGTCGTCAAGTATACTATGCATCCATACCTGTGCTGCATTTTAGTTGTGCACAGTATATAGTGGGAGGACAATGCAGATTTTTGCTGACCACCAGTATATATATAGCAGTACGGTACAGTAGTCCACTGCTCTACCTCTGTGTCGTCAAGTATACTATGCATCCATACCTGTGCTGCATTTTAGTTGTGCGCAGTATATAGTAGGAGGATAGTGCAGAATTTTGCTGACCACCAGTATATATATAACAGTATGGTACAGTAGTCCACTGCTCTACCTCTGTGTCATCATGTATACTATGCATCCATATCTGTGCTGCATTTTAGTAGTGCGCAGTATATAGTAGGAGGACAGTGCAGAATTTTGCTGACCACCAGTATATATATAGCAGTACGGTACAGTAGTCCACTGCTCTACCTCTGTGTTGTCAATTATTCTATGCATCTATACCTGTGCTGCATTTTAGTTGTGCGCAGTATATAGTAGGAGGACAGCGTAGAATTTTGCTGACCACCAGTATATATATAGCAGTACATTACTGTAGTCCACTACTCTACCTCTGTGTCATCAAGTATACCATGCATCCATACCTGTGCTGCATTTTAGTTGTGCGCAGTATATAGTAGGAGGACAGTGCAGAAATTTGCTGACTACCAGTATATATATAGCAGTACGGTACAGTAGTCCACTGCTCTACCTCTGTGTCGTCAAGTATCCTAGGCATCCATAACTGTGCTACATTTTAGTTGTGCGCAGTATATAATAGGAGGACAGTGCAGAATTTTGCTGACCACCAGTATATATATAACAGTATGGTACAGTAGTCCACTGCTCTACCTCTGTGTCGTCATGTATACTATGCATCCATACCTGTGCTGCATTTTAGTTGTGCGCAGTATGTAGTAGGAGGACAGTGCAGAATTTTGCTGACCACCAGTATATATATATAGCAGTACGGTACAGTAGTCCACTGCTCTACCTCTGTGTCGTCAAGGATACTATGCATCCATACCTGTGCTGCATTTTAGTTGTGCGCAGTATATAGTAGGAGGACAGTGCAGAATTTTGCTGACCACCAGTATATATATAGCAGTACGGTACAGTAGTCCACTGCTCTACCTCTGTGTCGTCAAGTATACTATGCATCCTTACCTGTGCTACATTTTAGTTGTGCGCAGTATATAGTAGGAGGGCAGTGCAGAATTTTGCTAACCACCAGTATATATATATATATATATATAGCAGTACGGTACAGTAGTCCTCTGCTTTACCTCTGTGTCGTCAAGTATACTATGCATCCATACCTATGCTGCATTTTATCTGTGCACAGAATATAGTAGGAGGACAGTGCAGAATTTTGCTGACCACCAGTATATATATATATAGCAGTACGGTACAGTAGTCCACTGCTCTACCTCTGTGTCGTCAAGTATACTAGGCATCCATACCTGTGCTACATTTTAGTTGTGCACAGTATATAATAGGAGGACAGTGCAGAATTTTGCTGACCACCAGTATATATATAGCAGTACGGTACAGTAGTCCACTGCTCTACCTCTGTGTCATCAAGGATACTATGCATCCATACCTGTGCTGCATTTTAGTTGTGCGCAGTATACTGTAGGAGGACAGTGCAGAATTTTGTTGACCACAAGTATATATATAGCAGTATGGTACAGTAGTCCACTGCTCTACCTCTGTGTTGTCAAGTATACTATGCATCCTTACCTGTGCTACAAATTAGTTGTGCGCAGTATATAGTAGGAGGTCAGTGCAGAATTTTGCTAACCACCAGTATATATATATATATATATATATATATATATATATATATAGCAGTACGGTACAGTAGTCCTCTGCTTTACCTCTGTGTCGTCAAGTATACTATGCATCCATACCTATGCTGCATTTTATTTGTGCACAGAATATAGTAGGAGGACAGTGCAGAATTTTGCTGACCACCAGTATATATATATAGCAGTACGGTACAGTAGTCCACTGCTCTACCTTTGTGTCATCAAGTATACTATGCATCCATACCTGTGCTGCATTTTAGTTGTGCGCAGTATATAGTAGAAGGACAGTGCAGAATTTTGCTGACCACCATTATATATATAGCAGTACGGTACAGTAGTCCACTGCTCTACCTCTGTGTCATCAAGTATACTATACATTCATACCTGTGCTGCATTTTAGTTGTGCGCAGTATATAGTAGGAGGATAGGGCAGAATTTTGCTGACCACCAGTACATATATATATATATATAGCAGTACAGATTCAGTAGTCCTCTGCTCTACCTCTGTGTCGTCAAGTATACTATGCATCCATACCTGTGCTGCATTTTAGTTGTGCGCAGTATATAGTAGGAGGACAGTGCAGAATTTTGCTGACCACCAGTATATATATAGCAGTACGGTACAGTAGTCCACTACTCTACCTCTGTGTCGTCAATTATTCTATGCATCTATACCTGTTCTGCATTTTAGTTTTCGCAGTATATAGTAGGAGGACAGTGTAGAATTTTGCTGACCACCAGTATATATATAGCAGTACGGTACAGTAGTCCACTGCTCTACCTCTGTGTCGTCAAGTATCCTAGGCATCCATACCTGTGCTACATTTTAGTTGTGCGCAGTATATAATAAGAGGACAGTGCAGAATTTTGCTGACCACCAGTATATATAGAACAGTACGGTACAGTAGTCCACTGCTCTACCTCTGTGTCGTCAAGTATACTATGCATCCATACCTGTGCTGCATTTTAGTTGTGCGCAGTATATAGTAGGAGGACAGTGCAGAATTTTGCTGACCACCAGTATATATATAGCAGTACGGTACAGTAGTCCACTGCTCTACCTCTGTGTCGTCAAGGATACTATGCATCCATACCTGTGCTGCCTTTTAGTTGTGCGCAGTATATAGTAGGAGGACAGTGCAGGATTTTGCTGACCACCAGTATATATATATAGCAGTACGGTACAGTAGTCCACTGCTCTACCTCTGTGTCATCAAGTATACTATGCATCCATACCTGTGCTGCATTTTAGATGTGCGCAGTATATAGTAGGAGGACAGTGCAGAATTTTGCTGACCACCAGTATATATATAGCAGTACGGTACAGTAGTCCACTGCTCTACCTCTGTGTCGTCAAGTATACTATGCATCCATACCTGTGCTGCATTTTAGTTGTGCGCAGTGTATAGTAGGAGGACAGTGCAGATTTTTGCTGACCACCAGTATATATATATAGCAGTACGGTACAGTCTTCCACTGCTCTACCTCTGTGTCATCAAGTATACTATGCATCCATACCTGTGCTGCATTTTAGTTGTGCGCAGTATATAGTAGGAGGACAGTGCAGAATTTTGCTGACCACCAGTATATATATATATAACAGTACGGTACAGTAGTCCACAGCTCTACCTCTGTGTTGTCAAGTATACTAGGCATCCATACCTGTGCTGCATTTTATTTGTGCACAGAATATAGTAGGAGGACAGAGCAGAATTTTGCTGACCACCAGTATATATATAGCAGTACAGTACAGTAGTCCACTGCTCTACCTCTGTGTCGTCAAGTATACTATGCATCCTTACCTGTGCTACAAATTAGTTGTGCGCAGTATATAGTAGGAGGTCAGTGCAGAATTTTGCTAACCACCAGTATATATATATATATATATATATATATATATATAGCAGTACGGTACAGTAGTCCTCTGCTTTACCTCTGTGTCGTCAAGTATACTATGCATCCATACCTATGCTGCATTTTATTTGTGCACAGAATATAGTAGGAGGACAGTGCAGAATTTTGCTGACCACCAGTATATATATATATAGCAGTACGGTACAGTAGTCCACTGCTCTACCTTTGTGTCATCAAGTATACTATGCATCCATACCTGTGCTGCATTTTAGTTGTGCGCAGTATATAGTAGAAGGACAGTGCAGAATTTTGCTGACCACCATTATATATATAGCAGTACGGTACAGTAGTCCACTGCTCTACCTCTGTGTCATCAAGTATACTATACATTCATACCTGTGCTGCATTTTAGTTGTGCGCAGTATATAGTAGGAGGATAGGGCAGAATTTTGCTGACCACCAGTACATATATATATATATATATATATATATAGCAGTACGGATTCAGTAGTCCACTGCTCTACCTCTGTGTCGTCATGTATGCTATGCATCCATACCTGTGCTGCATTTTAGTTGTGCGCAGTATATAGTAGGAGGACAGTGCAGAATTTTGCTGACCACCAGTATATATATATATATATATATATATATACAGCAGTACGGTACAGTAGTCCTCTGCCCTACCTCTGTGTCGTCAAGTATACTATGCATCCATACCTGTGCTGCATTTTATTTGTGCACAGAATATAGTAGGAGGACAGAGCAGAATTTTGCTGACCACCAGTATATATATAGCAGTACGGTACAGTAGTCCACTGCTCTACCTCTGTGTCGTCAAGTATACTATGCATCCATACCTGTGCTGCATTTTAGTTGTGCGCAGTGTATAGTAGGAGGACAGTGCAGATTTTTGCTGACCACCAGTATATATATATAGCAGTACGGTACAGTCTTCCACTGCTCTACCTCTGTGTCGTCAAGTATACTATGCATCCATACCTGTGCTGCATTTTAGTTGTGCGCAGTATATAGTAGGAGGACAGAGCAGAATTTTGCTGACCACCAGTATATATATAGCAGTACGGTACAGTAGTCCACTGCTCTACCTCTGTGTCGTCATGTATGCTATGCATCCATACCTGTGCTGCATTTTAGTTGTGCGCAGTAGATAGTAGGAGGACAGTGCAGAATTTTGCTGACCACCAGTATATATATATATATATATATATATATATATATATATACAGCAGTACGGTACAGTAGTCCTCTGCCCTACCTCTGTGTCGTCAAGTATACTATGCATCCATACCTGTGCTGCATTTTATTTGTGCACAGAATATAGTAGGAGGACAGAGCAGAATTTTGCTGACCACCAGTATATATATAGCAGTACGGTACAGTAGTCCACTGTTCTACCTCTGTGTCGTCATGTATGCTATGCATCCATACCTGTGCTGCATTTTAGTTGTGCGCAGTATATAGTAGGAGGACAGTGCAGAATTTTGCTGACCACCAGTATATATATAGCAGTACGGTACAGTAGTCCACTGCTCTACCTCTGTGTCGTCAAGTATACTATGCATCCATACCTGTGCTGCATTTTATTTGTGCACAGAATATAGTAGGAGGACAGTGCAGAATTTTGCTGACCACCAGTATATATATAACAGTATGGTACAGTAGTCCACTGCTCTACCTCTGTGTCGTCAAGTATACTATGCATCCATACCTGTGCTGCATTTTAGTTGTGCGCAGTATATAGTAGGAGGACAGAGCAGAATTTTGCTGACCACCAGTATATATATAGCAGTACGGTACAGTAGTCCACTGCTCTACCTCTGTGTCGTCATGTATGCTATGCATCCATACCTGTGCTGCATTTTAGTTGTGCGCAGTATATAGTAGGAGGACAGTGCAGAATTTTGTTGACCACCAGTATATATATAGCAGTACGGTACAGTAGTCCACTGCTCTACCTCTGTGTCGTCAAGTATACTATGCATCCATACCTGTGCTGCATTTTAGTTGTGCGCAGTATATAGAAGGAGGACAGTGCAGAATTTTGCTGACCACCAGTATATATATAACAGTACGGTACAGTAGTCCACTGCTCTACCTCTGTGTCGTCAAGTATACTAGGCATCCATACCTGTGCTACATTTTAGTTGTGCGCAGTATATAGTAGGAGGACAGTGCAGAATTTTGCTGACCACCAGTATATATATAGCAGTACGGTACAGTAGTCCACTGCTCTACCTCTGTGTCGTCAAGTATACTATGCATCCATACCTGTGCTGCATTTTAGTTGTGCGCAGTATATAGTAGGAGGACAGTGCAGAATTTTGCTGACCACCAGTATATATATAACAGTACGGTACAGTAGTCCACTGCTCTACCTCTGTGTCGTCAAGTATACTATGCATCCATACCTGTGCTGCATTTTAGTTGTGCGCAGTATATAGTAGGAGGACAGTGCAGAATTTTGCTGACCGCCAGTATATATATATATATATATATATATATATAGCAGTACGGTACAGTAGTCCACTGCTCTACCTCTGTGTATTCAACTATACTATGCATCCATACCTGTGCTGCATTTTAGTTGTGCACAGTATATAGTAGGAGGACAGAGCAGAATTTTGCTGACCACCAGTATATATATAGCAGTACGGTACAGTAGTCCACTACTCTACCTCTGTGTCGTCATGTATGCTATGCATCCATACCTGTGCTGCATTTTAGTTGTGCGCAGTATGTAGTAGGAGGACAGTGCAGAATTTTGCTGACCACCAGTATATATATATAGCAGTACGGTACAGTAGTCCACTGCTCTACCTCTGTGTCGTCAAGGATACTATGCATCCATACCTGTGCTGCATTTTAGTTGTGCGCAGTATATAGTAGGAGGACAGTGCAGAATTTTGCTGACCACCAGTATATATATAGCAGTACGGTACAGTAGTCCACTGCTCTACCTCTGTGTCGTCAAGTATACTATGCATCCTTACCTGTGCTACATTTTAGTTGTGCGCAGTATATAGTAGGAGGGCAGTGCAGAATTTCGCTAACCACCAGTATATATATATATATGTATATATATATATATATATAGCAGTACGGTACAGTAGTCATCTGCTTTACCTCTGTGTCGTCAAGTATACTATGCATCCATACCTATGCTGCATTTTATCTGTGCACAGAATATAGTAGGAGGACAGTGCAGAATTTTGCTGACCACCAGTATATATATATATAGCAGTACGGTACAGTAGTCCACTGCTCTACCTCTGTGTCGTCAAGTATACTAGGCATCCATACCTGTGCTACATTTTAGTTGTACGCAGTATATAATAGGAGGACAGTGCAGAATTTTGCTGACCACCAGTATATATATAGCAGTACGGTACAGTAGTCCACTGCTCTACCTCTGTGTCATCAAGGATACTATGCATCCATACCTGTGCTGCATTTTAGTTGTGCGCAGTATACTGTAGGAGGACAGTGCAGAATTTTGCTGACCACAAGTATATATATAGCAGTACGGTACAGTAGTCCACTGCTCTACCTCTGTGTCGTCAAGTATACTATGCATCCTTACCTGTGCTACAAATTAGTTGTGCGCAGTATATAGTAGGAGGTCAGTGCAGAATTTTGCTAACCACCAGTATTATATATATATATATATATATATATATAACAGTACGGTACAGTAGTCCACTGCTCTACCTCTGTGTCGTCAAGTATACTATGCATCCATACCTGTGCTGCATTTTAGTTGTGCGCAGTATATAGTAGGAGGACAGAGCAGAATTTTGCTGACCACCAGTATATATATAGCAGTACGGTACAGTAGTCCACTGCTCTACCTCTGTGTCGTCAAGTATACTATGCATCCATACCTGTGCTGCATTTTAGTTGTGCGCAGTATATAGTAGGAGGACAGTGCAGAATTTTGCTGACCACCAGTATATATATAACAGTACGGTACAGTAGTCCACTGCTCTACCTCTGTGTCGTCAAGTATACTAGGCATCCATACCTGTGCTACATTTTAGTTGTGCGCAGTATATAGTAGGAGGACAGTGCAGAATTTTGCTGACCACCAGTATATATATATATATATATATAGCAGTACGGTACAGTAGTCCACTGCTCTACCTCTGTGTCGTCAAGGATACTATGCATCCATACCTGTGCTGCATTTTAGTTGTGCACAGTATATAGTAGGATAGTGCAGAATTTTGCTGACCACCAGTATATATATAACAGTACGGTACAGTAGTCCACTGCTCTACATCTGTGTCGTCAAGTATACTAGGCATCCATACCTGTGCTACATTTTAGTTGTGCGCAGTATATAGTAGGAGGACAGAGCAGAATTTTGCTGACCACCAGTATATATATAGCAGTACGGTACAGTAGTCCACTGCTCTACCTCTGTGTCGTCAAGGATACTATGCATCCATACCTGTGCTGCATTTTAGTTGTGCACAGTATATAGTAGGACAGTGCAGAATTTTGCTGACCACCAGTATATATATAGCAGTATGGTACAGTAGTCCACTGCTCTACCTCTGTGTTGTCAAGTATACTATGCATCCATACCTGTGCTGCATTTTAGTTGTGCGCAGTATATAGTAGGAGGACAGTGCAGAATTTTGCTGACCACCAGTATATATATAACAGTATGGTACAGTAGTCCACTGCTCTACCTCTGTGTCGTCAAGTATACTATGCATCCATACCTGTGCTGCATTTTAGTTGTGCGCAGTATATAGTAGGAGGACAGAGCAGAATTTTGCTGACCACCAGTATATATATAGCAGTACGGTACAGTAGTCCACTGCTCTACCTCTGTGTCGTCAAGTATACTATGCATCCATACCTGTGCTGCATTTTAGTTGTGCGCATATATAGTAGGAGGACAGTGCAGAATTTTGCTGACCACCAGTATATATATAACAGTACGGTACAGTAGTCCACTGCTCTACCTCTGTGTCGTCAAGTATACTATGCATCCATACCTGTGCTGCATTTTAGTTGTGCGCAGTATATAGTAGGAGGACAGTGCAGAATTTTGCTGACCGCCAGTATATATATATATATATATATATATATATAGCAGTACGGTACAGTAGTCCACTGCTCTACCTCTGTGTATTCAACTATACTATGCATCCATACCTGTGCTGCATTTTAGTTGTGCACAGTATATAGTAGGAGGACAGAGCAGAATTTTGCTGACCACCAGTATATATATAGCAGTATGGTACAGTAGTCCACTGCTCTACCTCTGTGTCGTCAAGTATACTATGCATCCATACCTGTGCTGCATTTTAGTTGTGCGCAGTATATAGTAGGAGGACAGTGCAGAATTTTGCTGACCACCAGTATATATATAACAGTACGGTACAGTAGTCCACTGCTCTACCTCTGTGTCGTCAAGTATACTAGGCATCCATACCTGTGCTACATTTTAGTTGTGCGCAGTATATAGTAGGAGGACAGTGCAGAATTTTGCTGACCACCAGTATATATATATATATATATATAGCAGTACGGTACAGTAGTCCACTGCTCTACCTCTGTGTCGTCAAGGATACTATGCATCCATACCTGTGCTGCATTTTAGTTGTGCACAGTATATAGTAGGATAGTGCAGAATTTTGCTGACCACCAGTATATATATATAACAGTACGGTACAGTAGTCCACTGCTCTACATCTGTGTCGTCAAGTATACTAGGCATCCATACCTGTGCTACATTTTAGTTGTGCGCAGTATATAGTAGGAGGACAGAGCAGAATTTTGCTGACCACCAGTATATATATAGCAGTACGGTACAGTAGTCCACTGCTCTACCTCTGTGTCGTCAAGGATACTATGCATCCATACCTGTGCTGCATTTTAGTTGTGCACAGTATATAGTAGGACAGTGCAGAATTTTGCTGACCACCAGTATATATATAGCAGTATGGTACAGTAGTCCACTGCTCTACCTCTGTGTTGTCAAGTATACTATGCATCCATACCTGTGCTGCATTTTAGTTGTGCGCAGTATATAGTAGGAGGACAGTGCAGAATTTTGCTGACCACCAGTATATATATAACAGTATGGTACAGTAGTCCACTGCTCTACCTCTGTGTCGTCAAGTATACTATGCATCCATACCTGTGCTGCATTTTAGTTGTGCGCAGTATATAGTAGGAGGACAGAGCAGAATTTTGCTGACCACCAGTATATATATAGCAGTACGGTACAGTAGTCCACTGCTCTACCTCTGTGTCGTCAAGTATACTATGCATCCATACCTGTGCTGCATTTTAGTTGTGCGCAGTATATAGTAGGAGGACAGTGCAGAATTTTGCTGACCACCAGTATATATATAACAGTACGGTACAGTAGTCCACTGCTCTACCTCTGTGTCGTCAAGTATACTATGCATCCATACCTGTGCTGCATTTTAGTTGTGCGCAGTATATAGTAGGAGGACAGTGCAGAATTTTGCTGACCGCCAGTATATATATATATATATATATATATATAGCAGTACGGTACAGTAGTCCACTGCTCTACCTCTGTGTATTCAACTATACTATGCATCCATACCTGTGCTGCATTTTAGTTGTGCACAGTATATAGTAGGAGGACAGAGCAGAATTTTGCTGACCACCAGTATATATATAGCAGTACGGTACAGTAGTCCACTACTCTACCTCTGTGTCGTCATGTATGCTATGCATCCATACCTGTGCTGCATTTTAGTTGTGCGCAGTATGTAGTAGGAGGACAGTGCAGAATTTTGCTGACCACCAGTATATATATATAGCAGTACGGTACAGTAGTCCACTGCTCTACCTCTGTGTCGTCAAGGATACTATGCATCCATACCTGTGCTGCATTTTAGTTGTGCGCAGTATATAGTAGGAGGACAGTGCAGAATTTTGCTGACCACCAGTATATATATAGCAGTACGGTACAGTAGTCCACTGCTCTACCTCTGTGTCGTCAAGTATACTATGCATCCTTACCTGTGCTACATTTTAGTTGTGCGCAGTATATAGTAGGAGGGCAGTGCAGAATTTTGCTAACCACCAGTATATATATATATATGTATATATATATATATATATAGCAGTACGGTACAGTAGTCCTCTGCTTTACCTCTGTGTCGTCAAGTATACTATGCATCCATACCTATGCTGCATTTTATCTGTGCACAGAATATAGTAGGAGGACAGTGCAGAATTTTGCTGACCACCAGTATATATATATATAGCAGTACGGTACAGTAGTCCACTGCTCTACCTCTGTGTCGTCAAGTATACTAGGCATCCATACCTGTGCTACATTTTAGTTGTGCGCAGTATATAATAGGAGGACAGTGCAGAATTTTGCTGACCACCAGTATATATATAGCAGTACGGTACAGTAGTCCACTGCTCTACCTCTGTGTCATCAAGGATACTATGCATCCATACCTGTGCTGCATTTTAGTTGTGCGCAGTATACTGTAGGAGGACAGTGCAGAATTTTGCTAACCACCAGTATATATATATATATATATATATATATATATATATATATATATAGCAGTACGGTACAGTAGTCCTCTGCTTTACCTCTGTGTCGTCAAGTATACTATGCATCCATACCTGTGCTGCATTTTAGTTGTGCGCAGTATATAGTAGAAGGACAGTGCAGAATTTTGCTGACCACCATTATATATATAGCAGTACGGTACAGTAGTCCACTGCTCTACCTCTGTGTCATCAAGTATACTATACATTCATACCTGTGCTGCATTTTAGTTGTGCGCAGTATATAGTAGGAGGATAGGGCAGAATTTTGCTGACCACCAGTACATATATATATATATATATATATATATATAGCAGTACGGATTCAGTAGTCCTCTGCTCTACCTCTGTGTCGTCAAGTATACTATGCATCCATACCTGTGCTGCATTTTAGTTGTGCGCAGTATATAGTAGGAGGACAGTGCAGAATTTTGCTGACCACCAGTATATATATAGCAGTACGGTACAGTAGTCCACTACTCTACCTCTGTGTCGTCAATTATTCTATGCATCTATACCTGTTCTGCATTTTAGTTTTCGCAGTATATAGTAGGAGGACAGCGTAGAATTTTGCTGACCACCAGTATATATATAGCAGTACGGTACAGTAGTCCACTGCTCTACCTCTGTGTCGTCAAGTATCCTAGGCATCCATACCTGTGCTACATTTTAGTTGTGCGCAGTATATAATAAGAGGACAGTGCAGAATTTTGCTGACCACCAGTATATATAGAACAGTACGGTACAGTAGTCCACTGCTCTACCTCTGTGTCGTCAAGTATACTATGCATCCATACCTGTGCTGCATTTTAGTTGTGCGCAGTATATAGTAGGAGGACAGTGCAGAATTTTGCTGACCACCAGTATATATATAGCAGTACGGTACAGTAGTCCACTGCTCTACCTCTGTGTCGTCAAGGATACTATGCATCCATACCTGTGCTGCATTTTAGTTGTGCGCAGTATATAGTAGGAGGACAGTGCAGGATTTTGCTGACCACCAGTATATATATATAGCAGTACGGTACAGTAGTCCACTGCTCTACCTCTGTGTCATCAAGTATACTATGCATCCATACCTGTGCTGCATTTTAGATGTGCGCAGTATATAGTAGGAGGACAGTGCAGAATTTTGCTGACCACCAGTATATATATAGCAGTACGGTACAGTAGTCTACTGCTCTACCTCTGTGTCGTCAAGTATACTATGCATCCATACCTGTGCTGCATTTTAGTTGTGCGCAGTATATAGTAGGAGGACAGTGCAGATTTTTGCTGACCACCAGTATATATATATAGCAGTACGGTACAGTCTTCCACTGCTCTACCTCTGTGTCGTCAAGTATACTATGCATCCATACCTGTGCTGCATTTTAGTTGTGCGCAGTTTATAGTAGGAGGACAGTGCAGAATTTTGCTGACCACCAGTATATATATATATATAACAGTACGGTACAGTAGTCCACAGCTCTACCTCTGTGTTGTCAAGTATACTAGGCATCCATACCTGTGCTGCATTTTATTTGTGCACAGAATATAGTAGGAGGACAGAGCAGAATTTTGCTGACCACCAGTATATATATAGCAGTACGGTACAGTAGTCCACTGCTCTACCTCTGTGTCGTCATGTATGCTATGCATCCATACCTGTGCTGCATTTTAGTTGTGCGCAGTATATAGTAGGAGGACAGTGCAGAATTTTGCTGACCACCAGTATATATATATATATATATACAGCAGTACGGTACAGTAGTCCTCTGCCCTACCTCTGTGTCGTCAAGTATACTATGCATCCATACCTGTGCTGCATTTTATTTGTGCACAGAATATAGTAGGAGGACAGAGCAGAATTTTGCTGACCACCAGTATATATATAGCAGTACGGTACAGTAGTCCACTGTTCTACCTCTGTGTCGTCATGTATGCTATGCATCCATACCTGTGCTGCATTTTAGTTGTGCGCAGTATATAGTAGGAGGACAGTGCAGAATTTTGCTGACCACCAGTATATATATAGCAGTACGGTACAGTAGTCCACTGCTCTACCTCTGTGTCGTCAAGTATACTATGCATCCATACCTGTGCTGCATTTTATTTGTGTACAGAATATAGTAGGAGGACAGTGCAGAATTTTGCTGACCACCAGTATATATATAACAGTATGGTACAGTAGTCCACTGCTCTACCTCTGTGTCGTCAAGTATACTATGCATCCATACCTGTGCTGCATTTTAGTTGTGCGCAGTATATAGTAGGAGGACAGAGCAGAATTTTGCTGACCACCAGTATATATATAGCAGTACGGTACAGTAGTCCACTGCTCTACCTCTGTGTCGTCATGTATGCTATGCATCCATACCTGTGCTGCATTTTAGTTGTGCGCAGTATATAGTAGGAGGACAGTGCAGAATTTTGTTGACCACCAGTAAATATATATAGCAGTACGGTACAGTAGTCCACTGCTCTACCTCTGTGTCGTCAAGTTTACTATGCATCCATACCTGTGCTGCATTTTAGTTGTGCGCAGTATATAGTAGGAGGACAGTGCAGAATTTTGCTGACCACCAGTATATATATAGCAGTACGGTACAGTAGTCCACTGCTCTACCTCTGTGTCGTCAAGGATACTATGCATCCATACCTGTGCTGCATTTTAGTTGTGCACAGTATATAGTAGGATAGTGCAGAATTTTGCTGACCACCAGTATATATATAACAGTACGGTACAGTAGTCCACTGCTCTACATCTGTGTCGTCAAGTATACTAGGCATCCATACCTGTGCTACATTTTAGTTGTGCGCAGTATATAGTAGGAGGACAGAGCAGAATTTTGCTGACCACCAGTATATATATAGCAGTACGGTACAGTAGTCCACTGCTCTACCTCTGTGTCGTCAAGGATACTATGCATCCATACCTGTGCTGCATTTTAGTTGTGCACAGTATATAGTAGGACAGTGCAGAATTTTGCTGACCACCAGTATATATATAGCAGTATGGTACAGTAGTCCACTGCTCTACCTCTGTGTTGTCAAGTATACTATGCATCCATACCTGTGCTGCATTTTAGTTGTGCGCAGTATATAGTAGGAGGACAGTGCAGAATTTTGCTGACCACCAGTA
The DNA here is from genome assembly GCF_028390025.1 of Pseudophryne corroboree. Taxonomy (NCBI): domain Eukaryota; kingdom Metazoa; phylum Chordata; class Amphibia; order Anura; family Myobatrachidae; genus Pseudophryne; species Pseudophryne corroboree. The sequence continues at coordinate 277,418,446 of NC_086452.1, read as the reverse complement.
TATATATAACAGTATGGTACAGTAGTCCACTGCTCTACCTCTGTGTCGTCAAGTATACTATGCATCCATACCTGTGCTGCATTTTAGTTGTGCGCAGTATATAGTAGGAGGACAGAGCAGAATTTTGCTGACTACCAGTATATATATAGCAGTACGGTACAGTAGTCCACTGCTCTACCTCTGTGTCGTCAAGTATACTATGCATCCATACCTGTGCTGCATTTTAGTTGTGCGCAGTATATAGTAGGAGGACAGTGCAGAATTTTGCTGACCACCAGTATATATATAACAGTACGGTACAGTAGTCCACTGCTCTACCTCTGTGTCGTCAAGGATACTATGCATCCATACCTGTGCTGCATTTTAGTTGTGCACAGTATATAGTAGGACAGTGCAGAATTTTGCTGACCACCAGTATATATATAGCAGTATGGTACAGTAGTCCACTGCTCTACCTCTGTGTTGTCAAGTATACTATGCATCCATACCTGTGCTGCATTTTAGTTGTGCGCAGTATATAGTAGGAGGACAGTGCAGAATTTTGCTGACCACCAGTATATATATAACAGTATGGTACAGTAGTCCACTGCTCTACCTCTGTGTCGTCAAGTATACTATGCATCCATACCTGTGCTGCATTTTAGTTGTGCGCAGTATATAGTAGGAGGACAGAGCAGAATTTTGCTGACCACCAGTATATATATAGCAGTACGGTACAGTAGTCCACTGCTCTACCTCTGTGTCGTCAAGTATACTATGCATCCATACCTGTGCTGCATTTTAGTTGTGCGCAGTATATAGTAGGAGGACAGTGCAGAATTTTGCTGACCACCAGTATATATATAACAGTACGGTACAGTAGTCCACTGCTCTACCTCTGTGTCATCAAGTATACTAGGCATCCATACCTGTGCTACATTTTAGTTGTGCGCAGTATATAGTAGGAGGACAGTGCAGAATTTTGCTGACCACCAGTATATATATATATATAGCAGTACGGTACAGTAGTCCACTGCTCTACCTCTGTGTCGTCAAGGATACTATGCATCCATTCCTGTGCTGCATTTTAGTTGTGCACAGTATATAGTAGGATAGTGCAGAATTTTGCTGACCACCAGTATATATATAACAGTACGGTACAGTAGTCCACTGCTCTACATCTGTGTCGTCAAGTATACTAGGCATCCATACCTGTGCTACATTTTAGTTGTGCGCAGTATATAGTAGGAGGACAGAGCAGAATTTTGCTGACCACCAGTATATATATAGCAGTACGGTACAGTAGTCCACTGCTCTACCTCTGTGTCGTCAAGGATACTATGCATCCATACCTGTGCTGCATTTTAGTTGTGCACAGTATATAGTAGGACAGTGCAGAATTTTGCTGACCACCAGTATATATATAGCAGTATGGTACAGTAGTCCACTGCTCTACCTCTGTGTTGTCAAGTATACTATGCATCCATACCTGTGCTGCATTTTAGTTGTGCGCAGTATATAGTAGGAGGACAGTGCAGAATTTTGCTGACCACCAGTATATATATAACAGTATGGTACAGTAGTCCACTGCTCTACCTCTGTGTCGTCAAGTATACTATGCATCCATACCTGTGCTGCATTTTAGTTGTGCGCAGTATATAGTAGGAGGACAGAGCAGAATTTTGCTGACTACCAGTATATATATAGCAGTACGGTACAGTAGTCCACTGCTCTACCTCTGTGTCGTCAAGTATACTATGCATCCATACCTGTGCTGCATTTTAGTTGTGCGCAGTATATAGTAGGAGGACAGTGCAGAATTTTGCTGACCACCAGTATATATATAACAGTACGGTACAGTAGTCCACTGCTCTACCTCTGTGTCGTCAAGTATACTATGCATCCATACCTGTGCTGCATTTTAGTTGTGCGCAGTATATAGTAGGAGGACAGTGCAGAATTTTGCTGACCACCAGTATATATATATATATATATATATATATATATAGCAGTACGGTACAGTAGTCCACTGCTCTACCTCTGTGTATTCAACTATACTATGCATCCATACCTGTGCTGCATTTTAGTTGTGCACAGTATATAGTAGGAGGACATTGCAGAATTTTGCTGACCACCAGTATATATATATATATATATATATATATATATATATATATATATATATATATAGCAGTACGGTACAGTAGTCCTCTGCTCTACCTCTGTGTCGTCAAGTATACTATGCATCCATACCTGTGCTGAATTTTATTTGTGCACAGAATATAGTAGGAGGACAGAGCAGAATTTTGCTGACCACCAGTATATATATAGCAGTACGGTACAGTAGTCCACTGCTCTACCTCTGTGTCGTCATGTATGCTATGCATCCATACCTGTGCTGCATTTTAGTTTGCGCAGTATGTAGTAGGAGGACATTGCAGAATTTTGCTGACCACCAGTACATATATAGCAGTACGGTACAGTAGTCCACTGCTCTACCTCTGTGTCGTCAAGTATACTATGCATCCTTACCTGTGCTACATTTTTGTTGTGCGCAGTATATAGTAGGAGGGCAGTGCAGAATTTTGCTAACCACCAGTATATATATATATAAATATATATATATATATATATATATAGCAGTACGGTACAGTAGTCCTCTGCTTTACCTCTGTGTCGTCAAGTATACTATGCATCCATACCTATGCTGCATTTTATTTGTGCACAGAATATAGTAGGAGGACAGTGCAGAATTTTGCTGACCACCAGTATATATATAGCAGTACGGTACAGTAGTCCACTGCTCTACCTCTTTGTCATCAAGTATACTATACATTCATACCTGTGCTGCATTTTAGTTGTGCTCAGTATATAGTAGGAGGACAGGGCAGAATTTTGCTGACCACCGGTATTTATGTATATATAAATATATATATATATATATATATATATATAGCAGTACGGTACAGTAGTCCACTGCTCTACCTCTGTGTCGTCAAGTATACCATGCATCCATACCTGTGCTGCATTTTAGTTGTGCGCAGTATATAGTAGGAGGACAGTGCAGAATTTTGCTGACTACCAGTATATATATATAGCAGTATGGTACAGTAGTCCACTGCTATACCTATGTGTCGTCAAGTATACTAGGCATCCATACCTGTGCTACATTTTAGTTGTGCGCAGTATATAATAGGAGGACAGTGCAGAATTTTGCTGACCACAAGTATATATATATAGCAGTACGGTACAGTAGTCCACTGCTCTACCTCTGTGTCATCAAGTATACTATACATCCATACCTGGGCTACATTTTAGTTGTGCGCAGTATATAGTATTAGGACAGGGCAGAATTTTGCTGACCGTCAGTATTTATATATATATATATATATATATATATATATATATATATAGCAGTACGGTACAGTAGTCCACTGCTCTACTTCTGTGTCGTCAAGTATACTATGCATCCATACCTGTGCTGCATTTTAGTTGTGCGCAGTATATAGAAGGAGGACAGTGCAGAATTTTGCTGACCACCAGTATATATATAGCAGTACGGTACAGTAGTCCACTGCTCTTCCTCTGTGTTGTCAATTATTCTATGCATCTATACCTGTGCTGCATTTTAGTTGTGCGCAGTATATAGTAGGAGGACAGCGTAGAATTTTGCTGACCACAAGTATATATATAGCAGTACGGTACAGTAGTCCACTGCTCTACCTCTGTGTCGTCAAGTATACTATGCATCCATACCTGTGCTGCATTTTAGTTGTGCGCAGTATATAGTAGGAGGACAGTGCAGAATTTTGCTGACCACCAGTATATATATAACAGTATGGTACAGTAGTCCACTGCTCTACCTCTGTGTCATCAAGTATACTAGGCATCCATACCTGTGCTACATTTTAGTTGTGCGCAGTATATAATAGGAGGACAGTGCAGAATTTTGCTGACCACCAGTATATATATAGCAGTACGGTACAGTAGTCCACTGCTCTACCTCTGTGCCGTCAAGTATACTATGCATTCTTACCTGTGCTACATTTTTGTTGTGCGCAGTATATTGTAGGAGGGCAGTGCAGAATTTTGCTAACCACCAGTATATATATATATATAAATATATATATATATATATATAGCAGTACGGTACAGTAGTCCTCTGCTTTACCTCTGTGTCGTCAAGTATACTATGCATCCATACCTATGCTGCATTTTATTTGTGCACAGAATATAGTAGGAGGACAGTGCAGAATTTTGCTGACCACCAGTATATATATAGCAGTACGGTACAGTAGTCCACTGCTCTACCTCTGTGTCATCAAGAATACTTGGCATCCATACTTGTGCTACATTTTAGTTGTGCACAGTATATAATAGGAGGACAGTGAAGAATTTTGCTGATTACCAGTATATATATAGCAGTACAGTAGTCCACTGCTCTACCTCTGTGTCGTCAAGTATACTATGCATCCATACCTGTGCTGCATTTTAGTTGTGCGCAGTATATAGTAGGAGGACAGTGCAGATTTTTGCTGACCACCAGTATATATATAGCAGTACGGTACAGTAGTCCACTGCTCTACCTCTGTGTCGTCAAGTATACTATGCATCCATACCTGTGCTGCATTTTAGTTGTGCGCAGTATATAGTAGGAGGACAGTGCAGAATTTTGCTGACCACCAGTATATATATAACAGTATGGTACAGTAGTCCACTGCTCTACCTCTGTGTCATCAAGTATACTAGGCATCCATACCTGTGCTACATTTTAGTTGTGCGCAGTATATAATAGGAGGACAGTGCAGAATTTTGCTGACCACCAGTATATATATATAGCAGTACGGTACAGTAGTCCACTGCTCTACCTCTGTGCCGTCAAGTATACTATGCATCCATACATGTGCTGCATTTTAGTTGTGCGCAGTATATAGTAGGAGGACAGTGCAGAATTTTGCTGACCACCAGTATATATATATATATATATATATATATATATAGCAGTACGGTACAGTAGTCCACTGCTCTACCTCTGTGTATTCAACTATACTATGCATCCATACCTGTGCTGCATTTTAGTTGTGCGCAGTATATAGTAGGAGGACAGTGCAGAATTTTGCTGACCACCAGTATATATATAACAGTATGGTACAGTAGTCCACTGCTCTACCTCTGTGTCGTCAAGTATACTATGCATCCATACCTGTGCTGCATTTTAGTTGTGCGCAGTATATAGTAGGAGGACAGAGCAGAATTTTGCTGACCACCAGTATATATATAGCAGTACGGTACAGTAGTCCACTGCTCTACCTCTGTGTCGTCATGTATGCTATGCATCCATACCTGTGCTGCATTTTAGTTTGCGCAGTATGTAGTAGGAGGACATTGCAGAATTTTGCTGACCACCAGTACATATATAGCAGTACGGTACAGTAGTCCACTGCTCTACCTCTGTGTCGTCAAGTATACTATGCATCCTTACCTGTGCTACATTTTTGTTGTGCGCAGTATATAGTAGGAGGGCAGTGCAGAATTTTGCTAACCACCAGTATATATATATATATAAATATATATATATATATATATATAGCAGTACGGTACAGTAGTCCTCTGCTTTACCTCTGTGTCGTCAAGTATACTATGCATCCATACCTATGCTGCATTTTATTTGTGCACAGAATATAGTAGGAGGACAGTGCAGAATTTTGCTGACCACCAGTATATATATAGCAGTACGGTACAGTAGTCCACTGCTCTACCTCTTTGTCATCAAGTATACTATACATTCATACCTGTGCTGCATTTTAGTTGTGCGCAGTATATAGTAGGAGGACAGGGCAGAATTTTGCTGACCACCGGTATTTATGTATATATAAATATATATATATATATATATATATATATATATATATATATATAGCAGTACGGTACAGTAGTCCACTGCTCTACCTCTGTGTCGTCAAGTATACCATGCATCCATACCTGTGCTGCATTTTAGTTGTGCGCAGTATATAGTAGGAGGACAGTGCAGAATTTTGCTGACTACCAGTATATATATATAGCAGTATGGTACAGTAGTCCACTGCTATACCTATGTGTCGTCAAGTATACTAGGCATCCATACCTGTGCTACATTTTAGTTGTGCGCAGTATATAATAGGAGGACAGTGCAGAATTTTGCTGACCACAAGTATATATATATAGCAGTACGGTACAGTAGTCCACTGCTCTACCTCTGTGTCATCAAGTATACTATACATCCATACCTGGGCTACATTTTAGTTGTGCGCAGTATATAGTATTAGGACAGGGCAGAATTTTGCTGACCGTCAGTATTTATATATATATATATATATATATATATATATATAGCAGTACGGTACAGTAGTCCACTGCTCTACTTCTGTGTCGTCAAGTATACTATGCATCCATACCTGTGCTGCATTTTAGTTGTGCGCAGTATATAGTAGGAGGACAGCGTAGAATTTTGCTGACCACAAGTATATATATAGCAGTACGGTACAGTAGTCCACTGCTCTACCTCTGTGTCGTCAAGTATACTATGCATCCATACCTGTGCTGCATTTTAGTTGTGCGCAGTATATAGTAGGAGGACAGTGCAGAATTTTGCTGACCACCAGTATATATATAACAGTATGGTACAGTAGTCCACTGCTCTACCTCTGTGTCATCAAGTATACTAGGCATCCATACCTGTGCTACATTTTAGTTGTGCGCAGTATATAATAGGAGGACAGTGCAGAATTTTGCTGACCACCAGTATATATATAGCAGTACGGTACAGTAGTCCACTGCTCTACCTCTGTGCCGTCAAGTATACTATGCATTCTTACCTGTGCTACATTTTTGTTGTGCGCAGTATATTGTAGGAGGGCAGTGCAGAATTTTGCTAACCACCAGTATATATATATATATATAAATATATATATATATATATATAGCAGTACGGTACAGTAGTCCTCTGCTTTACCTCTGTGTCGTCAAGTATACTATGCTTCCATACCTATGCTGCATTTTATTTGTGCACAGAATATAGTAGGAGGACAGTGCAGAATTTTGCTGACCACCAGTATATATATAGCAGTACGGTACAGTAGTCCACTGCTCTACCTCTGTGTCATCAAGAATACTTGGCATCCATACTTGTGCTACATTTTAGTTGTGCACAGTATATAATAGGAGGACAGTGAAGAATTTTGCTGATTACCAGTATATATATAGCAGTACAGTAGTCCACTGCTCTACCTCTGTGTCGTCAAGTATACTATGCATCCATACCTGTGCTGCATTTTAGTTGTGCGCAGTATATAGTAGGAGGACAGTGCAGATTTTTGCTGACCACCAGTATATATATAGCAGTACGGTACAGTAGTCCACTGCTCTACCTCTGTGTCGTCAAGTATACTATGCATCCATACCTGTGCTGCATTTTAGTTGTGCGCAGTATATAGTAGGAGGACAGTGCAGAATTTTGCTGACCACCAGTATATATATAACAGTATGGTACAGTAGTCCACTGCTCTACCTCTGTGTCATCAAGTATACTAGGCATCCATACCTGTGCTACATTTTAGTTGTGCGCAGTATATAATAGGAGGACAGTGCAGAATTTTGCTGACCACCAGTATATATATATAGCAGTACGGTACAGTAGTCCACTGCTCTACCTCTGTGCCGTCAAGTATACTATGCATCCATACATGTGCTGCATTTTAGTTGTGCGCAGTATATAGTAGGAGGACAGTGCAGAATTTTGCTGACCACCAGTATATATATATATATATATATATATATATAGCAGTACGGTACAGTAGTCCACTGCTCTTCCTCTGTGTATTCAACTATACTATGCATCCATACCTGTGCTGCATTTTAGTTGTGCGCAGTATATAGTAGGAGGACAGTGCAGAATTTTGCTGACCACCAGTATATATATATAACAGTATGGTACAGTAGTCCACTGCTCTACCTCTGTGTCGTCAAGTATACTATGCATCCATACCTGTGCTGCATTTTAGTTGTGCGCAGTATATAGTAGGAGGACAGAGCAGAATTTTGCTGACCACCAGTATATATATAGCAGTACGGTACAGTAGTCCACTGCTCTACCTCTGTGTCGTCAAGTATACTATGCATCCATACCTGTGCTGCATTTTAGTTGTGCGCAGTATATAGTAGGAGGACAGTGCAGAATTTTGCTGACCACCAGTATATATATAACAGTACGGTACAGTAGTCCACTGCTCTACCTCTGTGTCGTCAAGTATACTATGCATCCATACCTGTGCTGCATTTTAGTTGTGCGCAGTATATAGTAGGAGGACAGAGCAGAATTTTGCTGACCACCAGTATATATATATTTATATATATATATATAGCAGTACGGTACAGTAGTCCACTGCTCTACCTCTGTGTATTCAACTATACTATGCATCCATACCTGTGCTGCATTTTAGTTGTGCGCAGTATATAGTAGGAGGACATTGCAGAATTTTGCTGACCACCAGTATATATATAGCAGTACGGTACAGTAGTCCACTGCTTTACCTCTGTGTCGTCAAGTATACTATGCATCCATACCTGTGCTACATTTTAGTTGTGCGCAGAATATAGTAGGAGGGCAGTGCAGAATGTTGCTAACCACCTGTATATATATATATATATATATATATATATATATATATATACATATATATATATATATATATATATATATAGCAGTACGGTACAATAGTCCTCTGCTCTACCTCTGTGTCGTCAAGTATACTATGCATCCATACCTGTGCTGCATTTTATTTGTGCACAGAATATAGTAGGAGGACAGAGCAGAATTTTGCTGACCACCAGTATATATATAGCAGTACGGTACAGTAGTCCACTGCTCTACCTCTGTGTCGTCATGTATGCTATGCATCCATACCTGTGCTGCATTTTAGTTTGCGCAGTATATAGTAGGAACACATTGCAGAATTTTGCTGACCACCAGTATATATATAGCAATACGGTACAGTAGTCCACTGCTCTACCTCTGTGTCGTCAATGATACTATGCATCCATACCTGTGCTGCATTTTAGTTGTGCACAGTATATAGTAGGACAGTGCAGAATTTTGCTGACCACCAGTATATATATAGCAGTATGGTACAGTAGTCCACTGCTCTACCTCTGTGTTGTCAAGTATACTATGCATCCATACCTGTGCTGCATTTTAGTTGTGCGCAGTATATAGTAGGAGGACAGTGCAGAATTTTGCTGACCACCAGTATATATATAACAGTATGGTACAGTAGTCCACTGCTCTACCTCTGTGTCGTCAAGTATACTATGCATCCATACCTGTGCTGCATTTTAGTTGTGCGCAGTATATAGTAGGAGGACAGAGCAGAATTTTGCTGACCACCAGTATATATATAGCAGTACGGTACAGTAGTCCACTGCTCTACCTCTGTGTCGTCAAGTATACTATGCATCCATACCTGTGCTGCATTTTAGTTGTGCGCAGTATATAGTAGGAGGACAGTGCAGAATTTTGCTGACCACCAGTATATATATAACAGTACGGTACAGTAGTCCACTGCTCTACCTCTGTGTCGTCAAGTATACTATGCATCCATACCTGTGCTGCATTTTAGTTGTGCGCAGTATATAGTAGGAGGACAGTGCAGAATTTTGCTGACCACCAGTATAAATATATATATATATATATATATATATATAGCAGTACGGTACAGTAGTCCACTGCTCTACCTCTGTGTATTCAACTATACTATGCATCCATACCTGTGCTGCATTTTAGTTGTGCGCAGTATATAGTAGGAGGACATTGCAGAATTTTGCTGACCACCAGTATATATATAGCAGTACGGTACAGTAGTCCACTGCTCTACCTCTGTGTATTCAACTATACTATGCATCCATACCTGTGCTACATTTTAGTTGTGCGCAGTATATAGTAGGAGGGCAGTGCAGAATGTTGCTAATCACCTGTATATATATATATACATATATATATATATATATATATATATATAGCAGTACGGTACAGTAGTCCTCTGCTCTACCTCTGTGTCGTCAAGTATACTATGCATCCATACCTGTGCTGAATTTTATTTGTGCACAGAATATAGTAGGAGGACAGAGCAGAATTTTGCTGACCACCAGTATATATATAGCAGTACGGTACAGTAGTCCACTGCTCTACCTCTGTGTCGTCATGTATGCTATGCATCCATACCTGTGCTGCATTTTAGTTTGCGCAGTATGTAGTAGGAGGACATTGCAGAATTTTGCTGACCACCAGTATATATATAGCAGTACGGTACAGTAGTCCACTGCTCTACCTCTGTGTCGTCAAGTATACTATGCATTCTTACCTGTGCTACATTTTTGTTGTGCGCAGTATATTGTAGGAGTGCAGTGCAGAATTTTGCTAACCACCAGTATATATATATATATAAATATATATATATATATATATATATATATATATATAGCAGTACGGTACAGTAGTCCTCTGCTTTACCTCTGTGTCGTCAAGTATACTATGCATCCATACCTATGCTGCATTTTATTTGTGCACAGAATATAGTAGGAGGACAGTGCAGAATTTTGCTGACCACCAGTATATATATAGCAGTACGGTACAGTAGTCCACTGCTCTACCTCTGTGTCATCAAGTATACTATACATTCATACCTGTGCTGCATTTTAGTTGTGCGCAGTATATAGTAGGAGTACAGGGCAGAATTTTGCTGACCACCGGTATTTATGTATATATAAATATATATATATATATATATACATATATATATATATAGCAGTACGGTACAGTAGTCCACTGCTCTACCTCTGTGTCGTCAAGTATACCATGCATCCATACCTGTGCTGCATTTTAGTTGTGCGCAGTATATAGTAGGAGGACAGTGCAGAATTTTGCTGACTACCAGTATATATATATAGCAGTATGGTACAGTAGTCCACTGCTGTACCTATGTGTCGTCAAGTATACTAGGCATCCATACCTGTGCTACATTTTAGTTGTGCGCAGTATATAATAGGAGGACAGTGCAGAATTTTGCTGACCACAAGTATATATATATAGCAGTACGGTACAGTAGTCCACTGCTCTACCTCTGTGTCATCAAGTATACTATACATCCATACCTGGGCTGCATTTTAGTTGTGCGCAGTATATAGTATTAGGACAGGGCAGAATTTTGCTGACCGTCAGTGTTTATATATATATATATATATATATATATATATATATAGCAGTACGGTACAGTAGTCCACTGCTCTACTTCTGTGTCGTCAAGTATACTATGCATCCATACCTGTGCTGCATTTTAGTTGTGCGCAGAATATAGAAGGAGGACAGTGCAGAATTTTGCTGACCACCAGTATATATATAGCAGTACGGTACAGTAGTCCACTGCTCTTCCTCTGTGTTGTCAATTATTCTTTGCATCTATACCTGTGCTGCATTTTAGTTGTGCGCAGTATATAGTAGGAGGACAGCGTAGAATTTTGCTGACCACAAGTATATATATAGCAGTACGGTACAGTAGTCCACTGCTCTGCCTCTGTGTCGTCAAGTATACCATGCATCCATACCTGTGCTGAATTTAAGTTGTGCGCAGTATATAGTAGGAGGACAGTGCAGAATTTTGCTGACTACCAGTATATATAAAGCAGTACGGTACAGTAGTCCACTGCTCTACCTCTGTGTCATCAAGAAAACTAGGCATCCATACTTGTGCTACATTTTAGTTGTGCACAGTATATAATAGGAGGACAGTGAAGAATTTTGCTGATTACCAGTATATATATAGCAGTACAGTAGTCCACTGCTCTACCTCTGTGTCGTCAAGTATACTATGCATCCATACCTGTGCTGCATTTTAGTTGTGCGCAGTATATAGTAGGAGGACAGTGCAGATTTTTGCTGACCACCAGTATATATATAGCAGTACGGTACAGTAGTCCACTGCTCTACCTCTGTGTCGTCAAGTATACTATGCATCCATACCTGTGCTGCATTTTAGTTGTGCGCAGTATATAGTAGGAGGACAGTGAAGAATTTTGCTGACCACCAGTATATATATAACAGTATGGTACAGTAGTCCACTGCTCTACCTCTGTGTCATCAAGTATACTAGGCATCCATACCTGTGCTACATTTTAGTTGTGCGCAGTATATAATAGGAGGACAGTGCAGAATTTTGCTGACCACCAGTATATATATAGCAGTACGGTACAGTAGTCCACTGCTCTACCTCTGTGCCGTCAAGTATACTATGCATCCATACATGTGCTGCATTTTGGTTGTGCGCAGTATATAGTAGGAGGACAGTGCAGAATTTTGCTGACCACCAGTATATATATATATATATATATATATAGCAGTACGGTACAGTAGTCCACTGCTCTACCTCTGTGTGTTCAACTATACTATGCATCCATACCTGTGCTGCATTTTAGATGTGCGCAGTATATAGTAGGAGGACAGTGCAGAATTTTGCTAACCACCAGTATATATATATAAGTACGGTACAGTAGTCCACTGCTCTACCTCTGTGTCGTCAAGTATACTATGCATCCATACCTGTGCTACATTTTAGTTGTGCGCAGTATATAGTAGGAGGGCAGTGCAGAATTTTGCTAACCACCAGTATATATATATATATATATATATATATATAGCAGTACGGATTCAGTAGTCCTCTGCTCTACCTCTGTGTCGTCAAGTATACTATGCATCCATACCTGTGCTGCATTTTATTTGTGCACATAATATAGTAGGAGGACAGAGCAGAATTTTGCTGACCACCAGTATATATATAGCAGTACGGTACAGTAGTCCACTGCTCTACCTCTGTGTCGTCATGTATGCTATGCATCCATACCTGTGCTGCATTTTAGTTGTGCGCAGTATATAGTAGGAGGACAGTGCAGAATTTTGCTGACCACCAGTATATATATATATATATATATAGCAGTACGGTACAGTAGTCCACTGCTCTACCTCTGTGTATTCAACTATACTATGCATCCATACCTGTGCTGCATTTTAGTTGTGCGCAGTATATAGCAGGAGGACATTGCAGAATTTTGCTGACCACCAGTATATATATAGCAGTACGGTACAGTAGTCCACTGCTCTACCTCTGTGTCGTCAAGTATACTATGCATCCATACCTGTGCTACATTTTAGTTGTGCGCAGTATATAGTAGGAGGGCAGTGCAAAATTTTGCTAACCACCAGTATATATATATATATATATATATATAGCAGTACGGTATAGTAGTCCTCTGCTCTACCTCTGTGTCGTCAAGTATATTATGCATCCATACATTTGCTACATTTTAGTTGTGCGTAGTTTACAGTAGGAGGCAGTGCAGAATTTTGCTAACCACCAGTATATATATATATATATATATATATAGCAGTACGGTACAGTAGTCATCTGCCCTACCTCTGTGTCGTCATGTATGCTATGCATCCATACCTGTGCTGCATTTTATTTGTGCACAGAATATAGTAGGAGGACAGAGCAGAATTTTGCTGACCACCAGTATATATATAGTAGTACGGTACAGTAGTCCACTGCTCTACCTCTGTGTCGTCATGTATGCTATGCATCCATACCTGTGCTGCATTTTAGTTGTGCGCAGTATATAGTAGGAGGACAGTGCAGAATTTTGCTGACCACCAGTATATATATAGCAGTACGGTACAGTAGTCCACTGCTCTACCTCTGTGTCGTCAAGTATACTATGCATCCATACCTGTGCTGCATTTTATTTGTGCACAGAATATAGTAGGAGGACAGAGCAGAATTTTCCTGACCACCAGTATATATATAGCAGTACGGTACAGTAGTCCACTGCTCTACCTCTGTGTCGTCAAGTATACTAGGCATCCATACCTGTGCTACATTTTAGTTGTGCGCAGTATATAGTAGGAGGACAGTGCAGAATTTTGCTGACCACCAGTATATATATATATAGCAGTACGGTACAGTAGTTCACTGCTCTACCTCTGTGCCGTCAAGTATACTATGCATCCATACCTGTGCTGCATTTTAGTAGTGCGCAGTATATAGTAGGAGGACAGTGCAGAATTTTGCTGACCACCAGTATATATGTATATATATATATATATATATATATAGCAGTACGGTACAGTAGTCCACTGCTCTACCTCTGTGTATTCAACTATACTATGCATCCATACCTGTGCTGCATTTTAGTTGTGCGCAGTATATAGTAGGACAGTGCAGAATTTTGCAGACCACCAGTATATATATAGCAGTACGGTACAGTAGTCCACTGCTCTACCTCTGTGTCGTCAAGTATACTATGCATCCATACCTGTGCTGCATTTTAGTTGTGCGCAGTATATAGTAGGAGGACAGTGCAGAATTTTGCTGACCACCAGTATATATATAACAGTATGGTACAGTAGTCCACTGCTCTACCTCTGTGTCTTAAAGTATACTATGCATCCATACCTGTGCTGCATTTTATTTGTGCACAGAATATAGTAGGAGGACAGAGCAGAATTTTGCTGACAGCCAGTATATATATAGCAGTACGGTACAATAGTCCACTGCTCTACCTCTGTGTCGTCAAGTATACTATGCATCCATACCTGTGCTGCATTTTAGTTGTGCGCAGTATATAGTAGGAGGACAGTGCAGAATTTTGCTGACCACCAGTATATATATAACAGTACGGTACAGTAGTCCACTGCTCTACCTCTGTGTCGTCAAGTATACTAGGCATCCATACCTGTGCTACATTTTAGTTGTGCGCAGTATATAGTAGGAGGACAGTGCAGAATTTTGCTGACCACCAGTATATATATATAGCAGCACGGTATAGTAGTTCACTGCTCTACCTCTGTGCCGTCAAGTATACTATGCATCCATACCTGTGCTGCATTTTAGTTGTGCGCAGTATATAGTAGGAGGACAGTGCAGAATTTTGCTGACCACCAGTATATATATATATATATATATATATATATATATATATATAGCAGTACGGTACAGTAGTCCACTGCTCTACCTCTGTGTATTCAACTATACTATGCATCCATACCTGTGCTGCATTTTAGTTGTGCGCAGTATATAGTAGGAGGGCAGTGCAGAATTTTGCTAACCACCCGTATATATATATATATATATATATATATATAGCAGTACGGATTCAGTAGTCCTCTGCTCTACCTCTGTGTCGTCAAGTATACTATGCATCCATACCTGTGCTGCATTTTATTTGTGCACAGAATATAGTAGGAGGACAGAGCAGAATTTTGCTGACCACCAGTATATATATAGCAGTACGGTACAGTAGTCCACTGCTCTACCTCTGTGTCGTCATGTATGCTATGCAGCCATACCTGTGCTGCATTTTAGTTTGCGCAGTATATAGTAGGAGGACAGTGCAGAATTTTGCTGACTACCAGTATATATATATAGCAGTATGGTACAGTAGTCCACTGCTGTACCTATGTGTCGTCAAGTATACTAGGCATCCATACCTGTGCTACATTTTAGTTGTGCGCAGTATATAATAGGAGGACAGTGCAGAATTTTGCTGACCACAAGTATATATATATAGCAGTACGGTACAGTAGTCCACTGCTCTACCTCTGTGTCATCAAGTATACTATACATCCATACCTGGGCTGCATTTTAGTTGTGCGCAGTATATAGTATTAGGACAGGGCAGAATTTTGCTGACCGTCAGTGTTTATATATATATATATATATATATATATAGCAGTACGGTACAGTAGTCCACTGCTCTACTTCTGTGTCGTCAAGTATACTATGCATCCATACCTGTGCTGCATTTTAGTTGTGCGCAGAATATAGAAGGAGGACAGTGCAGAATTTTGCTGACCACCAGTATATATATAGCAGTACGGTACAGTAGTCCACTGCTCTTCCTCTGTGTTGTCAATTATTCTATGCATCCATACCTGTGCTGAATTTAAGTTGTGCGCAGTATATAGTAGGAGGACAGTGCAGAATTTTGCTGACTACCAGTATATATAAAGCAGTACGGTACAGTAGTCCACTGCTCTACCTCTGTGTCATCAAGAAAACTAGGCATCCATACTTGTGCTACATTTTAGTTGTGCACAGTATATAATAGGAGGACAGTGAAGAATTTTGCTGATTACCAGTATATATATAGCAGTACAGTAGTCCACTGCTCTACCTCTGTGTCGTCAAGTATACTATGCATCCATACCTGTGCTGCATTTTAGTTGTGCGCAGTATATAGTAGGAGGACAGTGCAGATTTTTGCTGACCACCAGTATATATATAGCAGTACGGTACAGTAGTCCACTGCTCTACCTCTGTGTCGTCAAGTATACTATGCATCCATACCTGTGCTGCATTTTAGTTGTGCGCAGTATATAGTAGGAGGACAGTGCAGAATTTTGCTGACCACCAGTATATATATAACAGTATGGTACAGTAGTCCACTGCTCTACCTCTGTGTCATCAAGTATACTAGGCATCCATACCTGTGCTACATTTTAGTTGTGCGCAGTATATAATAGGAGGACAGTGCAGAATTTTGCTGACCACCAGTATATATATAGCAGTACGGTACAGTAGTCCACTGCTCTACCTCTGTGCCGTCAAGTATACTATGCATCCATACATGTGCTGCATTTTAGTTGTGCGCAGTATATAGTAGGAGGACAGTGCAGAATTTTGCTGACCACCAGTATATATATATATATATATATAGCAGTGCGGTACAGTAGTCCACTGCTCTACCTCTGTGTGTTCAACTATACTATGCATCCATACCTGTGCTGCATTTTATATGTGCGCAGTATATAGTAGGAGGACAGTGCAGAATTTTGCTAACCACCAGTATATATATATAAGTACGGTACAGTAGTCCACTGCTCTACCTCTGTGTCGTCAAGTATACTATGCATCCATACCTGTGCTGCATTTTATTTGTGCACATAATATAGTAGGAGGACAGAGCAGAATTTTGCTGACCACCAGTATATATATAGCAGTACGGTACAGTAGTCCACTGCTCTACCTCTGTGTCGTCATGTATGCTATGCATCCATACCTGTGCTGCATTTTAGTTGTGCGCAGTATATAGTAGGAGTACAGGGCAGAATTTTGCTGACCACCGGTATTTATGTATATATAAATATATATATATATATATATATATATAGCAGTACGGTACAGTAGTCCACTGCTCTACCTCTGTGTCGTCAAGTATACCATGCATCCATACCTGTGCTGCATTTTAGTTGTGCGCAGTATATAGTAGGAGGACAGTGCAGAATTTTGCTGACTACCAGTATATATATATAGCAGTATGGTACAGTAGTCCACTGCTGTACCTATGTGTCGTCAAGTATACTAGGCATCCATACCTGTGCTACATTTTAGTTGTGCGCAGTATATAATAGGAGGACAGTGCAGAATTTTGCTGACCACAAGTATATATATATATAGCAGTACGGTACAGTAGTCCACTGCTCTACCTCTGTGTCATCAAGTATACTATACATCCATACCTGGGCTGCATTTTAGTTGTGCGCAGTATATAGTATTAGGACAGGGCAGAATTTTGCTGACCGTCAGTGTTTATATATATATATATATATATATATATATATATATAGCAGTACGGTACAGTAGTCCACTGCTCTACTTCTGTGTCGTCAAGTATACTATGCATCCATACCTGTGCTGCATTTTAGTTGTGCGCAGAATATAGAAGGAGGACAGTGCAGAATTTTGCTGACCACCAGTATATATATAGCAGTACGGTACAGTAGTCCACTGCTCTTCCTCTGTGTTGTCAATTATTCTATGCATCTATACCTGTGCTGCATTTTAGTTGTGCGCAGTATATAGTAGGAGGACAGCGTAGAATTTTGCTGACCACAAGTATATATATAGCAGTACGGTACAGTAGTCCACTGCTCTGCCTCTGTGTCGTCAAGTATACCATGCATCCATACCTGTGCTGAATTTAAGTTGTGCGCAGTATATAGTAGGAGGACAGTGCAGAATTTTGCTGACTACCAGTATATATAAAGCAGTACGGTACAGTAGTCCACTGCTCTACCTCTGTGTCATCAAGAAAACTAGGCATCCATACTTGTGCTACATTTTAGTTGTGCACAGTATATAATAGGAGGACAGTGAAGAATTTTGCTGATTACCAGTATATATATAGCAGTACAGTAGTCCACTGCTCTACCTCTGTGTCGTCAAGTATACTATGCATCCATACCTGTGCTGCATTTTAGTTGTGCGCAGTATATAGTAGGAGGACAGTGCAGATTTTTGCTGACCACCAGTATATATATAGCAGTACGGTACAGTAGTCCACTGCTCTACCTCTGTGTCGTCATGTATGCTATGCAGCCATACCTGTGCTGCATTTTAGTTTGCGCAGTATATAGTAGGAGGACAGTGCAGATTTTTGCTGACCACCAGTATATATATAGCAGTATGGTACAGTAGTCAACTGCTCTACCTCTGTGTCGTCAAGTATACTATGCATCCTTACCTGTGCTACATATTAGTTGTGCGCAGTATATAGTAGGAGGGCAGTGCAGAATTTTGCTGACCACAAGTATATATATATAGCAGTACGGTACAGTAGTCCACTGCTCTACCTCTGTGTCATCAAGTATACTATACATTCATACCTGTGCTGCATTTTAGTTGTGCGCAGTATATAGTAGGAGTACAGGGCAGAATTTTGCTGACCACCGGTATTTATGTATATATAAATATATATATATATATATATATATATATATATATATATAGCAGTACGGTACAGTAGTCCACTGCTCTACCTCTGTGTCGTCAAGTATACCATGCATCCATACCTGTGCTGCATTTTAGTTGTGCGCAGTATATAGTAGGAGGACAGTGCAGAATTTTGCTGACTACCAGTATATATATATAGCAGTATGGTACAGTAGTCACTGCTGTACCTATGTGTCGTCAAGTATACTAGGCATCCATACCTGTGCTACATTTTAGTTGTGCGCAGTATATAATAGGAGGACAGTGCAGAATTTTGCTGACCACAAGTATATATATATAGCAGTACGGTACAGTAGTCCACTGCTCTACCTCTGTGTCATCAAGTATACTATACATCCATACCTGGGCTGCATTTTAGTTGTGCGCAGTATATAGTATTAGGACAGGGCAGAATTTTGCTGACCGTCAGTGTTTATATATATATATATATATATATATATATATATATATAGCAGTACGGTACAGTAGTCCACTGCTCTACTTCTGTGTCGTCAAGTATACTATGCATCCATACCTGTGCTGCATTTTAGTTGTGCGCAGAATATAGAAGGAGGACAGTGCAGAATTTTGCTGACCACCAGTATATATATAGCAGTACGGTACAGTAGTCCACTGCTCTTCCTCTGTGTTGTCAATTATTCTATGCATCTATACCTGTGCTGCATTTTAGTTGTGCGCAGTATATAGTAGGAGGACAGCGTAGAATTTTGCTGACCACAAGTATATATATAGCAGTACGGTACAGTAGTCCACTGCTCTGCCTCTGTGTCGTCAAGTATACCATGCATCCATACCTGTGCTGAATTTAAGTTGTGCGCAGTATATAGTAGGAGGACAGTGCAGAATTTTGCTGACTACCAGTATATATAAAGCAGTACGGTACAGTAGTCCACTGCTCTACCTCTGTGTCATCAAGAAAACTAGGCATCCATACTTGTGCTACATTTTAGTTGTGCACAGTATATAATAGGAGGACAGTGAAGAATTTTGCTGATTACCAGTATATATATAGCAGTACAGTAGTCCACTGCTCTACCTCTGTGTCGTCAAGTATACTATGCATCCATACCTGTGCTGCATTTTAGTTGTGCGCAGTATATAGTAGGAGGACAGTGCAGATTTTTGCTGACCACCAGTATATATATAGCAGTACGGTACAGTAGTCCACTGCTCTACCTCTGTGTCGTCAAGTATACTATGCATCCATACCTGTGCTGCATTTTAGTTGTGCGCAGTATATAGTAGGAGGACAGTGCAGAATTTTGCTGACCACCAGTATATATATAACAGTATGGTACAGTAGTCCACTGCTCTACCTCTGTGTCATCAAGTATACTAGGCATCCATACCTGTGCTACATTTTAGTTGTGCGCAGTATATAATAGGAGGACAGTGCAGAATTTTGCTGACCACCAGTATATATATAGCAGTACGGTACAGTAGTCCACTGCTCTACCTCTGTGCCGTCAAGTATACTATGCATCCATACATGTGCTGCATTTTAGTTGTGCGCAGTATATAGTAGGAGGACAGTGCAGAATTTTGCTGACCACCAGTATATATATATATATATATATATATATAGCAGTGCGGTACAGTAGTCCACTGCTCTACCTCTGTGTGTTCAACTATACTATGCATCCATACCTGTGCTGCATTTTATATGTGCGCAGTATATAGTAGGAGGACAGTGCAGAATTTTGCTAACCACCAGTATATATATATAAGTACGGTACAGTAGTCCACTGCTCTACCTCTGTGTCGTCAAGTATACTATGCATCCATACCTGTGCTGCATTTTATTTGTGCACATAATATAGTAGGAGGACAGAGCAGAATTTTGCTGACCACCAGTATATATATAGCAGTACGGTACAGTAGTCCACTGCTCTACCTCTGTGTCGTCATGTATGCTATGCATCCATACCTGTGCTGCATTTTAGTTGTGCGCAGTATATAGTAGGAGGACAGTGCAGAATTTTGCTGACCACCAGTATATATATATATATATATATATATATATATATATATATATATAGCAGTACGGTACAGTAGTCCACTGCTCTACCTCTGTGTATTCAACTATACTATGCATCCATACCTGTGCTGCATTTTAGTTGTGCGCAGTATATAGCAGGAGGACATTGCAGAATTTTGCTGACCACCAGTATATATATAGCAGTACGGTACAGTAGTCCACTGCTCTACCTCTGTGTCGTCAAGTATACTATGCATCCATACCTGTGCTACATTTTAGTTGTGCGCAGTATATAGTAGGAGGGCAGTGCAAAATTTTGCTAACCACCAGTATATATATATATA
Source organism: Pseudophryne corroboree (assembly GCF_028390025.1). NCBI lineage: Eukaryota > Metazoa > Chordata > Amphibia > Anura > Myobatrachidae > Pseudophryne > Pseudophryne corroboree. Next base: position 277,397,273 of record NC_086452.1, on the reverse strand, counting down.
TATATATATATATATATATATAGCAGTACGGTATAGTAGTCCTCTGCTCTACCTCTGTGTCGTCAAGTATATTATGCATCCATACATTTGCTACATTTTAGTTGTGCGTAGTTTACAGTAGGAGGGCAGTGCAGAATTTTGCTAACCACCAGTATATATATATATATATATATATATATATAGCAGTACGGTACAGTAGTCCTCTGCCCTACCTCTGTGTCGTCATGTATGCTATGCATCCATACCTGTGCTGCATTTTATTTGTGCACAGAATATAGTAGGAGGACAGAGCAGAATTTTGCTGACCACCAGTATATATATAGTAGTACGGTACAGAAGTCCACTGCTCTACCTCTGTGTCGTCATGTATGCTATGCATCCATACCTGTGCTGCATTTTAGTTGTGCGCAGTATATAGTAGGAGGACAGTGCAGAATTTTGCTGACCACCAGTATATATATAGCAGTACGGTACAGTAGTCCACTGCTCTACCTCTGTGTCGTCAAGTATACTATGCATCCATACCTGTGCTGCATTTTATTTGTGCACAGAATATAGTAGGAGGACAGAGCAGAATTTTCCTGACCACCAGTATATATATAGCAGTACGGTACAGTAGTCCACTGCTCTACCTCTGTGTCGTCAAGTATACTAGGCATCCATACCTGTGCTACATTTTAGTTGTGCGCAGTATATAGTAGGAGGACAGTGCAGAATTTTGCTGACCATCAGTATATATATATATAGCAGTACGGTACAGTAGTTCACTGCTCTACCTCTGTGCCGTCAAGTATACTATGCATCCATACCTGTGCTGCATTTTAGTTGTGCGCAGTATATAGTAGGAGGACAGTGCAGAATTTTGCTGACCACCAGTATATATGTATATATATATATATATATATATATATAGCAGTAATGTACAGTAGTCCACTGCTCTACCTCTGTGTATTCAACTATACTATGCATCCATACCTGTGCTGCATTTTAGTTGTGCGCAGTATATAGTAGGACAGTGCAGAATTTTGCAGACCACCAGTATATATATAGCAGTACGGTACAGTAGTCCACTGCTCTACCTCTGTGTCGTCAAGTATACTATGCATCCATACCTGTGCTGCATTTTAGTTGTGCGCAGTATATAGTAGGAGGACAGTGCAGAATTTTGCTGACCACCAGTATATATATAACAGTATGGTACAGTAGTCCACTGCTCTACCTCTGTGTCTTAAAGTATACTATGCATCCATACCTGTGCTGCATTTTATTTGTGCACAGAATATAGTAGGAGGACAGAGCAGAATTTTGCTGACAGCCAGTATATATATAGCAGTACGGTACAGTAGTCCACTGCTCTACCTCTGTGTCGTCAAGTATACTATGCATCCATACCTGTGCTGCATTTTAGTTGTGCGCAGTATATAGTAGGAGGACAGTGCAGAATTTTGCTGACCACCAGTATATATATAACAGTACGGTACAGTAGTCCACTGCTCTACCTCTGTGTCGTCAAGTATACTAGGCATCCATACCTGTGCTACATTTTAGTTGTGCGCAGTATATAGTAGGAGGACAGTGCAGAATTTTGCTGACCACCAGTATATATATATAGCAGCACGGTATAGTAGTTCACTGCTCTACCTCTGTGCCGTCAAGTATACTATGCATCCATACCTGTGCTGCATTTTAGTTGTGCGCAGTATATAGTAGGAGGACAGTGCAGAATTTTGCTGACCACCAGTATATATATATATATATATATATAGCAGTACGGTACAGTAGTCCACTGCTCTACCTCTGTGTATTCAACTATACTATGCATCCATACATGTGCTGCATTTTAGTTGTGCGCAGTATATAGTAGGAGGGCAGTGCAGAATTTTGCTAACCACCCGTATATATATATATATATATATATATATATATAGCAGTACGGATTCAGTAGTCCTCTGCTCTACCTCTGTGTCGTCAAGTATACTATGCATCCATACCTGTGCTGCATTTTATTTGTGCACAGAATATAGTAGGAGGACAGAGCAGAATTTTGCTGACCACCAGTATATATATAGCAGTACGGTACAGTAGTCCACTGCTCTACCTCTGTGTCGTCATGTTTGCTATGCAGCCATACCTGTGCTGCATTTTAGTTTGCGCAGTATATAGTAGGAGGACAGTGCAGATTTTTGCTGACCACCAGTATATATATAGCAGTACGGTACAGTAGTCAACTGCTCTACCTCTGTGTCGTCAAGTATACTATGCATCCTTACCTGTGCTACATTTTAGTTGTGCGCAGTATATAGTAGGAGGGCAGTGCAGAATTTTGCTAACCACCAGTATATATATATATATATATATATATATATACAGCAGTACGGTACAGTAGTCCTCTGCTTTACCTCTGTGTCGTCAAGTATACTATGCATCCATACCTATGCTGCATTTTATTTGTGCACAGAATATAGTAGGAGGACATTGCAGAATTTTTCTGACCACCAGTATATATATATATAGCAGTACAGTACAGTAGTCCACTGCTCTACCTCTGTGTCATCAAGTATACTATGCATCCATACCTGTGCTGCATTTTAGTTGTGTGCAGTATATAGTAGAAGGACAGTGCAGAATTTTGCTGACCACCATTATATATATAGCAGTACTGAACAGTAGTCCACTGCTCTACCTCTGTGTCATCAAGTATACTATACATTCATACAAGTGCTGCATTTTAGTTGTGCGCAGTATATAGTAGGAGGACAGGGCAGAATTTTGCTGACCACCGGTATTTATGTATATATATATATATATATATATATAGCAGTACGGTACAGTAGTCCACTGCTCTACCTCTGTGTCGTCAAGTATACCATGCATCCATACCTGTGCTGCATTTTAGTTGTGCGCAGTATATAGTAGGAGGACAGTGCAGAATTTTGCTGACTACCAGTATATATAAATAGCAGTATTGTACAGTAGTCCACTGCTGTTCCTATGTGTCGTCAAGTATACTATGCATACATACCTGTGCTACATTTTAGTTGTGCGCAGTATATAGTAGGAGGACAGTGCAGAATTTTGCTGACCACAAGTATATATATAGCAGTACGGTACAGTAGTCCACTGCTCTACCTCTGTGTCATCAAGTATACTATACATCCATACCTGGGCTGCATTTTAGTTGTGCGCAGTATATAGTAGGAGGACAGGGCAGAATTTTGCTGACCGCCAGTATTTATTTATATATATATATATATATATATATATATATATAGCAGTACGGTACAGTAGTCCACTGCTCTACCTCTGTGTTGTCAATTATTCTATGCATCTATACCTGTGCTGCATTTTAGTTGTGCGCAGTATATAGTAGGAGGACAGCGTAGAATTTTGCTGACACAAGTATATATATAGCACTACGGTACAGTAGTCCACTGCTCTACCTCTGTGTCGTCAAGTATACCATACATCCATACCTGTGCTGAAATTTAGTTGTGCGCAGTATATAGTAGGAGGACAGTGCAGAATTTTGCTGACTACCAGTATATATATATATAGCAGTACGGTACAGTAGTATACTGCTCTACCTCTGTGTCATCAAGAATACTAGGCATCCATACTTGTGCTACATTTTAGTTGTGCACAGTATATAATAGGAGGACAGTGAAGAATTTTGCTGACCACCAGTATATATATAGCAGTACAGTAGTCCACTGCTCTACCTCTGTGTCGTCAAGTATACTATGCATCCATACCTGTGCTGCATTTTAGTTGTGCGCAGTATATAGTAGGAGGACAGTGCAGATTTTTGCTGACCACCAGTATATATATAGCAGTACGGTACAGTAGTCCACTGCTCTACCTCTGTGTCGTCAAGTATACTATGCATCCATACCTGTGCTGCATTTTAGTTGTGCGCAGTATATAGTAGGAGGACAGTGCAGATTTTTGCTGACCACCAGTATATATATAGCAGTACGGTACAGTAGTCCACTGCTCTACCTCTGTGTCGTCAAGTATACTATGCATCCATACCTGTGCTGCATTTTAGTTGTGCGCAGTATATAGTAGGAGGACAGTACAGAATTTTGCTGACCACCAGTATATATATATAGCAGTACGGTACAGTAGTCCACTGCTCTACCTCTGTGCCGTCAAGTATACTATGCATCCATACCTGTGCTGCATTTTAGTTGTGCGCAGTATAAAGTAGGAGGACAGTGCAGAATTTTGCTGACCACCAGTATATATATATATATATATATATATATATTTATATATATATATAGCAGTACGGTACAGTAGTCCACTGCTCTACCTCTGTGTATTCAACTATACTATGCATCCATACCTGTGCTGCATTTTATTTGTGCACAGAATATAGTAGGAGGACAGTGCAGAATTTTGCTGACCACCAGTATATATAGAACAGTACGGTACAGTAGTCCACTGCTCTACCTCTGTGTCGTCAAGTATACTATGCATCCATACCTGTGCTACATTTTAGTTGTGCGCAGTATATAATAGGAGGACAGTGCAGAATTTTGCTGACCACCAGTATATATATAGCAGTACAGTACAGTAGTCCACTGCTCTACCTCTGTGCCGTCAAGTATACTATGCATCCATACCTGTGCTGCATTTTAGTTGTGCGCAGTATATAGTAGGAGGACAGTGCAGAATTTTGCTGACCACCAGTATATATATATATATATATATATATAGCAGTACGGTACAGTAGTCCACTGCTCTACCTCTGTGTATTCAACTATACTATGCATCCATACCTGTGCTACATTTTAGTTGTGCACAGTATATAATAGGAGGACAGTGAAGAATTTTGCTGACCACCAGTATATATATAGCAGTACAGTAGTCCACTGCTCTACCTCTGTGTCGTCAAGTATACTATGCATCCATACCTGTGCTGCATTTTAGTTGTGCGCAGTATATAGTAGGAGGACAGTGCAGATTTTTGCTGACCACCAGTATATATATAGCAGTACGGTACAGTAGTCCACTGCTCTACCACTGTGTCGTCAAGTATACTATGCATCCATACCTGTGCTGCATTTTAGTTGTGCGCAGTATATAGTAGGAGTACAGTGCAGATTTTTTGCTGACCACCAGTATATATATAGCAGTACGGTACAGTAGTCCACTGCTCTACCTCTGTGTCGTCAAGTATACTATGCATCCATACCTGTGCTGCATTTTAGTTGTGCGCAGTATATAGTAGGAGGACAGTACAGAATTTTGCTGACCACCAGTATATATATATAGCAGTACGGTACAGTAGTCCACTGCTCTACCTCTGTGTATTCAACTATACTATGCATCCATACCTGTGCTGCATTTTATTTGTGCACAGAATATAGTAGGAGGACAGTGCAGAATTTTGCTGACTACCAGTATATATATAGTAGTATGGTACAGTAGTCCACTGCTCTACCTCTGTGCCGTCAAGTATACTATGCATCCATACCTGTGCTGCATTTTAGTTGTGCGCAGTATATAGTAGGAGGGCAGTGCAGAATTTTGCTAACCACCAGTATATATATATATATATATATATATAGCAGTACGGTACAGTAGTCCACTGCTCTACCTCTGTGTATTCAACTATACTATGCATCCATACCTGTGCTGCATTTTAGTTGTGCGCAGTATATAGTAGGAGGACAGTGCAGAATTTTGCTAACCACCAGTATATATATATAAGTACGGTACAGTAGTCCACTGCTCTACCTCTGTGTCGTCAAGTATACTATGCATCCATACCTGTGCTACATTTTAGTTGTGCGCAGTATATAGTAGGAGGGCAGTGCAGAATTTTGCTAACCACCAGTATATATATATATATATATATATATATATATCAGTACGGATTCAGTAGTCCTCTGCTCTACCTCTGTGTCGTCAAGTATACTGTGCATCCATACCTGTGCTGCATTTTATTTGTGCGCAGTATATAGTAGGAGGACAGTGCAGAATTTTGCTGACCACCAGTATATATATAGCAGTACGGTACAGTAGTCCACTACTCTACCTCTGTGTCGTCAATTATTCTATGCATCTATACCTGTGCTGCATTTTAGTTTTCACAGTATATAGTAGGAGGACAGCGTAGAATTTTGCTGACCACCAGTATATATATAGCAGTACGGTACTGTAGTCCACTACTCTACCTCTGTGTCGTCATGTATGCTATGCATCCATACCTGTGCTGCATTTTAGTTGTGCGCAGTATATAGTAGGAGGACAGAGCAGAATTTTGCTGACTACCAGTATATATATAGCAGTATGGTACAGTAGTCCACTGCTCTACCTCTGTGTCGTCAAGTATCCTAGGCATCCATACCTGTGCTACATTTTAGTTGTGCGCAGTATATAATAAGAGGACAGTGCAGAATTTTGCTGACCACCAGTATATATAGAACAGTACGGTACAGTAGTCCACTGCTCTACCTCTGTGTCGTCAAGTATACTATGCATCCATACCTGTGCTACATTTTAGTTGTGCGCAGAAATTAGTAGGAGGACAGAGCAGAATTTTGCTGACCACCAGTATATATATAGCAGTACGGTACAGTAGTCCACTGCTCTACCTCTGTGTCGTCAAGTATACTATGCATCCATACCTGTGCTGCATTTTAGTTGTGCGCAGTATATAGTAGGAGTACAGTGAAGAATTTTGCTGACCACCAGTATATATATATATATATATATATAAAGCAGTACGGTACAGTAGTCCACTGCTCTACCTCTGTGTATTCAACTATACCATGCATCCATACCTGTGCTGCATTTTAGTTGTGCGCAGTATATAGTAGGAGGACATTGCAGAATTTTGCTGACCACCAGTATATATATAGCAGTTCGGTACAGTAGTCCACTGCTCTACCTCTGTGTCGTCAAGTATACTATGCATCCATACCTGTGCTACATTTTAGTTGTGCGCAGTATATAGTAGGAGGGCAGTGCAGAATTTTGCTAACCACCAGTATATATTTATATATATATATATATATATATATATATATATACATATATATATATATATAGCAGTACGGTACAGTAGTCCTCTGCTCTACCTCTGTGTCATCAAGTATACTATGCATCCATACCTGTGCTGCATTTTATTTGTGCACAGAATATAGTAGGAGGACAGAGCAGAATTTTGCTGACCACCAGTATATATATAGCAGTACGGTACAGTAGTCCACTGCTCTACCTCTGTGTCGTCATGTATGCTATGCATCCATACCTGTGCTGCATTTTATTTGTGCGCAGTATATAGTAGGAGGACAGTGCAGAATTTTGCTGACCACCAGTATATATATAGCAGTACGGTATAGTAGTCCACTACTCTACCTCTTTGTCGTCAATTATTCTATGCATCTATACCTGTGCTGCATTTTAGTTTTCACAGTATATAAAAGGAGGACAGCGTAGAATTTTGCTGACCACCAGTATATATATAGCAGTACAGTAGTCCACTGCTCTACCTCTGTGTCGTCAAGTATACTATGCATCCATACCTGTGCTGCATTTTAGTTGTGCGCAGTATATAGTAGGAGTACAGTGCAGATTTTTGCTGACCACCAGTATATATATAGCAGTACGGTACAGTAGTCCACTGCTCTACCACTGTGTCGTCAAGTATACTATGCATCCATACCTGTGCTGCATTTTAGTTGTGCGCAGTATATAGTAGGAGGACAGTGCAGATTTTTTGCTGACCACCAGTATATATATAGCAGTACGGTACAGTAGTCCACTGCTCTACCTCTGTGTCGTCAAGTATACTATGCATCCATACCTGTGCTGCATTTTAGTTGTGCGCAGTATATAGTAGGAGGACAGTACAGAATTTTGCTGACCACCAGTATATATATATAACAGTATGGTACAGTAGTCCACTGCTCTACCTCTGTGTCGTCAAGTATACTAGGCATCCATACCTGTGCTACATTTTAGTTGTGCGCAGTATATAATAGGAGGACAGTGCAGAATTTTGCTGACCACCAGTATAAATATAGCAGTACGGTACAGTAGTCCACTGCTCTACCTCCTTGCCGTCAAGTATACTATGTATCCATACCTGTGCTGCATTTTAGTTGTGCGCAGTATATAGTAGGAGGACAGTGCAGAATTTTGCTGACCACCAGTATATATATATATATATATATATATATATATAGCAGTACGGTACAGTAGTCCACTGCTCTACCTCTGTGTATTCAACTATACTATGCATCCATACCTGTGCTGCATTTTATTTGTGCACAGAATATAGTAGGAGGACAGTGCAGAATTTTGCTGACCACCAGTATATATATAGCAGTACAGTACAGTAGTCCACTGCTCTACCTCTGTGCCGTCAAGTATACTATGCATCCATACCTGTGCTGCATTTTAGTTGTGCGCAGTATATAGTAGGAAGACAGTGCAGAATTTTGCTGACCACCAGTATATATATATATATATATATATATATATATATATATAGCAGTACGGTACAGTAGTCCACTGCTCTACCTCTGTGTATTCAACTATACTATGCATCCATACCTGTGCTGCATTTTAGTTGTGCGCAGTTTATAGTAGGAGGACAGTGCAGAATTTTGCTAACCACCAGTATATATATATAAGTACGGTACAGTAGTCCACTGCTCTACCTCTGTGTCGTCAAGTATACTATGCATCCATACCTGTGCTACATTTTAGTTGTGCGCAGTATATAGTAGGAGGGCAGTGCAGAATTTTGCTAACCACCAGTATATATATATATATATATATAGCAGTACGGATTCAGTCGTCCTCTGCTCTACCTCTGTGTCGTCAAGTATACTGTGCATCCATACCTGTGCTGCATTTTATTTGTGCGCAGTATATAGTAGGAGGACAGTGCAGAATTTTGCTGACCACCAGTATATATATAGCAGTACGGTATAGTAGTCCACTACTCTACCTCTTTGTCGTCAATTATTCTATGCATCTATACCTGTGCTGCATTTTAGTTTTCACAGTATATAAAAGGAGGACAGCGTAGAATTTTGCTGACCACCAGTATATATATAGCAGTACGGTACTGTAGTCCACTACTCTACCTCTGTGTCGTCATGTATGCTATGCATCCATACCTGTGCTGCATTTTAGTTGTGCGCAGTATATAGTAGGAGGACAGTGCAGAATTTTGCTGACCACCAGTATATATATAGCAGTACGGTACAGTAGTCCACTACTCTACCTCTGTGTCGTCAATTATTCTATGCATCTATACCTGTGCTGCATTTTAGTTTTCGCAGTATATAGTAGGAGGACAGCGTAGAATTTTGCTGACCACCAGTATATATATAGCAGTACGGTACTGTAGTCCACTGCTCTACCTCTGTGTCATCAAGTATACCATGCATCCATACCTGTGCTGCATTTTAGTTGTGCGCAGTATATAGTAGGAGGACAGTGCAGAATTTTGCTGACTACCAGTATATATATAGCAGTACGGTACAGTAGTCCACTGCTCTACCTCTGTGTCGTCAAGTATACTATGCATCCATACCTGTGCTGCATTTTAGTTGTGTGCAGTATATAGTAGGAGGACAGTGCAGAATTTTGCTGACCACCAGTATACATATAACAGTACGGTACAGTAGTCCACTGCTCTACCTCTGTGTCATCAAGTATACTAGGCATCCATATCTGTGCTACATTTTAGTTGTGCGCAGTATACAGTAGGAGGACAGTGCAGAATTTTGCTGACCACCAGTATGTATATATAGCAGTACGGTACAGTAGTTCACTGCTCTACCTCTGTGCCGTCAAGTATACTATGCATCCATACCTGTGCTGCATTTTAGTTGTGCGCAGTATATAGTAGGAGTACAGTGAAGAATTTTGCTGACCACCAGTATATATATATATATATATATATAAAGCAGTACGGTACAGTAGTCCACTGCTCTACCTCTGTGTATTCAACTATACTATGCATCCATACCTGTGCTGCATTTTAGTTGTGCGCAGTATATAGTAGGAGGACATTGCAGAATTTTGCTGACCACCAGCATATATATAGCAGTACGGTACAGTAGTCCACTGCTCTACCTCTGTGTCGTCAAGTATACTATGCATCCATACCTGTGCTACATTTTAGTTGTGCGCAGTATATAGTAGGAGGGCAGTGCAGAATTTTGCTAACCACCAGTATATATTTATATATATATATATATATATATATGTACATATATATATATATATATAGCAGTACGGTACAGTAGTCCTCTGCTCTACCTCTGTGTCATCAAGTATACTATGCATCCATACCTGTGCTGCATTTTATTTGTGCACAGAATATAGTAGGAGGACAGAGCAGAATTTTGCTGACCACCAGTATATATATAGCAGTACGGTACAGTAGTCCACTGCTCTACCTCTGTGTCGTCATGTATGCTATGCATCCATACCTGTGCTGCATTTTAGTTTGTGCAGTATATAGTAGGAGGACAGTGCAGATTTTTGCTGACCACCAGTATATATATAGCAGTACGGTACAGTAGTCCACTGCTCTACCTCTGTGTATTCAACTATACTATGCATCCATAGCTGTGCTACATTTTAGTTGTGCACAGTATATAATAGGAGGACAGTGAAGAATTTTGCTGACCACCAGTATATATATAGCAGTACAGTAGTCCACTGCTCTACCTCTGTGTCGTCAAGTATACTATGCATCCATACCTGTGCTGCATTTTAGTTGTGCGCAGTATATAGTAGGAGGACAGTGCAGATTTTTGCTGACCACCAGTATATATATAGCAGTACGGTACAGTAGTCCACTGCTCTACCACTGTGTCGTCAAGTATACTATGCATCCATACCTGTGCTGCATTTTAGTTGTGCGCAGTATATAGTAGGAGGACAGTGCAGATTTTTGGCTGACCACCAGTATATATATAGCAGTACGGTACAGTAGTCCACTGCTCTACCTCTGTGTCGTCAAGTATACTATGCATCCATACCTGTGCTGCATTTTAGTTGTGCGCAGTATATAGTAGTAGGACAGTACAGAATTTTGCTGACCACCAGTATATATATATAACAGTATGGTACAGTAGTCCACTGCTCTACCTCTGTGTCGTCAAGTATACTAGGCATCCATACCTGTGCTACATTTTAGTTGTGCGCAGTATATAATAGGAGGACAGTGCAGAATTTTGCTGACCACCAGTTTATATATAGCAGTACAGTACAGTAGTCCACTGCTCTACCTCTGTGCCGTCAAGTATACTATGCATCCATACCTGTGCTGCATTTTAGTTGTGCGCAGTATATAGTAGGAGGACAGTGCAGAATTTTGCTGACCACCAGTATATATATATATATATATATATATATAGCAGTACGGTACAGTAGTCCACTGCTCTACCTCTGTGTATTCAACTATACTATGCATCCATACCTGTGCTGCATTTTAGTTGTGCGCAGTTTATAGTAGGAGGACAGTGCAGAATTTTGCTAACCACCAGTATATATATATAAGTACGGTACAGTAGTCCACTGCTCTACCTCTGTGTCGTCAAGTATACTATGCATCCATACCTGTGCTACATTTTAGTTGTGCGCAGTATATAGTAGGAGGGCAGTGCAGAATTTTGCTAACCACCAGTATATATATATATATATATATATATATATATATATATAGCAGTACGGATTCAGTCGTCCTCTGCTCTACCTCTGTGTCGTCAAGTATACTGTGCATCCATACCTGTGCTGCATTTTATTTGTGCGCAGTATATAGTAGGAGGACAGTGCAGAATTTTGCTGACCACCAGTATATATATAGCAGTACGGTACAGTAGTCCACTACTCTACCTCTTTGTCGTCAATTATTCTATGCATCTATACCTGTGCTGCATTTTAGTTTTCACAGTATATAAAAGGAGGACAGCGTAGAATTTTGCTGACCACCAGTATATATATAGCAGTACGGTACTGTAGTCCACTACTCTACCTCTGTGTCGTCATGTATGCTATGCATCCATACCTGTGCTGCATTTTAGTTGTGCGCAGTATATAGTAGGAGGACAGTGCAGAATTTTGCTGACCACCAGTATATATATAGCAGTACGGTACAGTAGTCCACTACTCTACCTCTGTGTCGTCAATTATTCTATGCATCTATACCTGTGCTGCATTTTAGTTTTCGCAGTATATAGTAGGAGGACAGCGTAGAATTTTGCTGACCACCAGTATATATATAGCAGTACGGTACTGTAGTCCACTGCTCTACCTCTGTGTCATCAAGTATACCATGCATCCATACCTGTGCTGCATTTTAGTTGTGCGCAGTATATAGTAGGAGGACAGTGCAGAATTTTGCTGACTACCAGTATATATATAGCAGTACGGTACAGTAGTCCACTGCTCTACCTCTGTGTCGTCAAGTATACTATGCATCCATACCTGTGCTGCATTTTAGTTGTGTGCAGTATATAGTAGGAGGACAGTGCAGAATTTTGCTGACCACCAGTATACATATAACAGTACGGTACAGTAGTCCACTGCTCTACCTCTGTGTCGTCAAGTATACTAGGCATCCATATCTGTGCTACATTTTAGTTGTGCGCAGTATACAGTAGGAGGACAGTGCAGAATTTTGCTGACCACCAGTATGTATATATAGCAGTACGGTACAGTAGTTCACTGCTCTACCTCTGTGCCGTCAAGTATACTATGCATCCATACCTGTGCTGCATTTTAGTTGTGCGCAGTATATAGTAGGAGTACAGTGAAGAATTTTGCTGACCACCAGTATATATATATATATATATATATATATATATAAAGCAGTACGGTACAGTAGTCCACTGCTCTACCTCTTTGTATTCAACTATACTATGCATCCATACCTGTGCTGCATTTTAGTTGTGCGCAGTATATAGTAGGAGGACATTGCAGAATTTTGCTGACCACCAGCATATATATAGCAGTACGGTACAGTAGTCCACTGCTCTACCTCTGTGTCATCAAGTATACTATGCATCCATACCTGTGCTACATTTTAGTTGTGCGCAGTATATAGTAGGAGGGCAGTGCAGAATTTTGCTAACCACCAGTATATATTTATATATATATATATATATATATATGTACATATATATATATATATAGCAGTACGGTACAGTAGTCCTCTGCTCTACCTCTGTGTCATCAAGTATACTATGCATCCATACCTGTGCTGCATTTTATTTGTGCACAGAATATAGTAGGAGGACAGAGCAGAATTTTGCTGACCACCAGTATATATATAGCAGTACGGTACAGTAGTCCACTGCTCTACCTCTGTGTCGTCATGTATGCTATGCATCCATACCTGTGCTGCATTTTAGTTTGTGCAGTATATAGTAGGAGGACAGTGCAGATTTTTGCTGACCACCAGTATATATATAGCAGTACGGTACAGTAGTCCACTGCTCTACCTCTGTGTATTCAACTATACTATGCATCCATACCTGTGCTACATTTTAGTTGTGCACAGTATATAATAGGAGGACAGTGAAGAATTTTGCTGACCACCAGTATATATATAGCAGTACAGTAGTCCACTGCTCTACCTCTGTGTCGTCAAGTATACTATGCATCCATACCTGTGCTGCATTTTAGTTGTGCGCAGTATATAGTAGGAGGACAGTGCAGATTTTTGCTGACCACCAGTATATATATAGCAGTACGGTACAGTAGTCCACTGCTCTACCACTGTGTCGTCAAGTATACTATGCATCCATACCTGTGCTGCATTTTAGTTGTGCGCAGTATATAGTAGGAGGACAGTACAGAATTTTGCTGACCACCAGTATATATATAGCAGTACGGTACAGTAGTCCACTACTCTACCTCTTTGTCGTCAATTATTCTATGCATCTATACCTGTGCTGCATTTTAGTTTTCACAGTATATAGTAGGAGGACAGCGTAGAATTTTGCTGACCACCAGTATATATATAGCAGTACGGTACTGTAGTCCACTACTCTACCTCTGTGTCGTCATGTATGCTATGCATCCATACCTGTGCTGCATTTTAGTTGTGCGCAGTATATAGTAGGAGGACAGTGCAGAATTTTGCTGACCACCAGTATATATATAGCAGTACGGTACAGTAGTCCACTACTCTACCTCTGTGTCGTCAATTATTCTATGCATCTATACCTGTGCTGCATTTTAGTTTTCGCAGTATATAGTAGGAGGACAGCGTAGAATTTTGCTGACCACCAGTATATATATAGCAGTACGGTACTGTAGTCCACTGCTCTACCTCTGTGTCATCAAGTATACCATGCATCCATACCTGTGCTGCATTTTAGTTGTGCGCAGTATATAGTAGGAGGACAGTGCAGAATTTTGCTGACTACCAGTATATATATAGCAGTACGGTACAGTAGTCCACTGCTCTACCTCTGTGTCGTCAAGTATACTATGCATCCATACCTGTGCTGCATTTTAGTTGTGTGCAGTATATAGTAGGAGGACAGTGCAGAATTTTGCTGATCACCAGTATACATATAACAGTACGGTACAGTAGTCCACTGCTCTACCTCTGTGTCGTCAAGTATACTAGGCATCCATATCTGTGCTACATTTTAGTTGTGCGCAGTATACAGTAGGAGGACAGTGCAGAATTTTGCTGACCACCAGTATGTATATATAGCAGTACGGTACAGTAGTTCACTGCTCTACCTCTGTGCCGTCAAGTATACTATGCATCCATACCTGTGCTGCATTTTAGTTGTGCGCAGTATATAGTAGGAGTACAGTGAAGAATTTTGCTGACCACCAGTATATATATATATATATATATATATATATAAAGCAGTACGGTACAGTAGTCCACTGCTCTACCTCTGTGTATTCAACTATACTATGCATCCATACCTGTGCTGCATTTTAGTTGTGCGCAGTATATAGTAGGAGGACATTGCAGAATTTTGCTGACCACCAGTATATATATAGCAGTACGGTACAGCAGTCCACTGCTCTACCTCTGTGTCGTCAAGTATACTATGCATCCATACCTGTGCTACATTTTAGTTGTGCGCAGTATATAGTAGGAGGGCAGTGCAGAATTTTGCTAACCACCAGTACATATTTATATATATATATATATATATATATATATATGTACATATATATATATAGCAGTACGGTACAGTAGTCCTCTGCTCTACCTCTGTGTCATCAAGTATACTATGCATCCATACCTGTGCTGCATTTTATTTGTGCACAGAATATAGTAGGAGGACAGAGCAGAATTTTGCTGACCACCAGTATATATATAGCAGTACGGTACAGTAGTCCACTGCTCTACCTCTGTGTCGTCATGTATGCTATGCATCCATACCTGTGCTGCATTTTAGTTTGTGCAGTATATAGTAGGAGGACAGTGCAGATTTTTGCTGACCACCAGTATATATATAGCAGTACGGTACAGTAGTCCACTGCTCTACCTCTGTGTATTCAACTATACTATGCATCCATACCTGTGCTACATTTTAGTTGTGCACAGTATATAATAGGAGGACAGTGAAGAATTTTGCTGACCACCAGTATATATATAGCAGTACAGTAGTCCACTGCTCTACCTCTGTGTCGTCAAGTATACTATGCATCCATACCTGTGCTGCATTTTAGTTGTGCGCAGTATATAGTAGGAGGACAGTGCAGATTTTTGCTGACCACCAGTATATATATAGCAGTACGGTACAGTAGTCCACTGCTCTACCACTGTGTCGTCAAGTATACTATGCATCCATACCTGTGCTGCATTTTAGTTGTGCGCAGTATATAGTAGGAGGACAGTGCAGATTTTTTGCTGACCACCAGTATATATATAGCAGTACGGTACAGTAGTCCACTGCTCTACCTCTGTGTCGTCAAGTATACTATGCATCCATACCTGTGCTGCATTTTAGTTGTGCGCAGTATATAGTAGGAGGACAGTACAGAATTTTGCTGACCACCAGTATATATATATAACAGTATGGTACAGTAGTCCACTGCTCTACCTCTGTGTCGTCAAGTATACTAGGCATCCATACCTGTGCTACATTTTAGTTGTGCGCAGTATATAATAGGAGGACAGTGCAGAATTTTGCTGACCACCAGTATATATATAGCAGTACGGTACAGTAGTCCACTGCTCTACCTCCTTGCCGTCAAGTATACTATGCATCCATACCTGTGCTGCATTTTATTTGTGTGCAGTATATAGTAGGAGGACAGTGCAGAATTTTGCTGACCACCAGTATATATATATATATATATATATATATATATATATATAGCAGTACGGTACAGTAGTCCACTGCTCTACCTCTGTGTATTCAACTATACTATGCATCCATACCTGTGCTGCATTTTATTTGTGCACAGAATATAGTAGGAGGACAGTGCAGAATTTTGCTAACCACCAGTATATATATATAAGTACGGTACAGTAGTCCACTGCTCTACCTCTGTGTCGTCAAGTATACTATGCATCCATACCTGTGCTACATTTTAGTTGTGCGCAGTATATAGTAGGAGGGCAGTGCAGAATTTTGCTAACCACCAGTATATATATATATATATATATATATATAGCAGTTCGGTACAGTAGTCCACTGCTGTACCTCTGTGTATTCAACTATACTATGCATCCATACCTGTGCTGCATTTTATTTGTGCACAGAATATAGTAGGAGGACAGTGCAGAATTTTGCTGACTACCGGTATATATATAGCAGTATGGTACAGTAGTCCACTGCTCTACCTCTGTGTCGTCAAGTATACTATGCATCCATACCTGTGCTACATTTTAGTTGTGCGCAGTATATAATAGGAGGACAGTGCAGAATTTTGCTGACCACCAGTATATATATAGCAGTACAGTACAGTAGTCCACTGCTCTACCTCTGTGCCGTCAAGTATACTATGCATCCATACCTGTGCTGCATTTTAGTTGTGCGCAGTATATAGTAGGAGGACAGTGCAGAATTTTGCTGACCACCAGTATATATATATATATATATATATATATATATAACAGTACGGTACAGTAGTCCACTGCTCTACCTCTGTGTATTCAACTATACTATGCATCCATACCTGTGCTGCATTTTAGTTGTGCGCAGTTTATAGTAGGAGGACAGTGCAGAATTTTGCTAACCACCAGTATATATATATAAGTACGGTACAGTAGTCCACTGCTCTACCTCTGTGTCGTCAAGTATACTATGCATCCATACCTGTGCTACATTTTAGTTGTGCGCAGTATATAGTAGGAGGGCAGTGCAGAATTTTGCTAACCACCAGTATATATATATATATATATATATATAGCAGTACGGATTTAGTAGTCCTCTGCTCTACCTCTGTGTCGTCAAGTATACTGTGCATCCATACCTGTGCTGCATTTTATTTGTGCGCAGTATATAGTAGGAGGACAGTGCAGAATTTTGCTGACCACCAGTATATATATAGCAGTACGGTACAGTAGTCCACTACTCTACCTCTGTGTCGTCAATTATTCTATGCATCTATACCTGTGCTGCATTTTAGTTTTCACAGTATATAGTAGGAGGACAGCGTAGAATTTTGCTGACCACCAGTATATATATAGCAGTACGGTACTGTAGTCCACTACTCTACCTCTGTGTCGTCATGTATGCTATGCATCCATACCTGTGCTGCATTTTAGTTGTGCGCAGTATATAGTAGGAGGACAGTGCAGAATTTTGCTGACCACCAGTATATATATAGCAGTACGGTACAGTAGTCCACTACTCTACCTCTGTGTCGTCAATTATTCTATGCATCTATACCTGTGCTGCATTTTAGTTTTCGCAGTATATAGTAGGAGGACAGCGTAGAATTTTGCTGACTACCAGTATATATATAGCAGTACGGTACTGTAGTCCACTGCTCTACCTCTGTGTCATCAAGTATACCATGCATCCATACCTGTGCTGCATTTTAGTTGTGCGCAGTATATAGTAGGAGGACAGTGCAGAATTTTGCTGACTACCAGTATATATATAGCAGTATGGTACAGTAGTCCACTGCTCTACCTCTGTGTCGTCAAGTATCCTAGGCATCCATACCTGTGCTACATTTTAGTTGTGCGCAGTATATAATAAGAGGACAGTGCAGAATTTTGCTGACCACCAGTATATATAGAACAGTACGGTACAGTAGTCCACTGCTCTACCTCTGTGTCGTCAAGTATACTAGGCATCCATACCTGTGCTACATTTTAGTTGTGCGCAGTATATAATAGGAGGACAGTGCAGAATTTTGCTGACCACCAGTATATATATAGCAGTACGGTACAGTAGTCCACTGCTCTACCTCCTTGCCGTCAAGTATACTATGCATCCATACCTGTGCTGCATTTTATTTGTGTGCAGTATATAGTAGGAGGACAGTGCAGAATTTTGCTGACCACCAGTATATATATATATATATATATATATAGCAGTACGGTACAGTAGTCCACTGCTCTACCTCTGTGTATTCAACTATACTATGCATCCATACCTGTGCTGCATTTTATTTGTGCACAGAATATAGTAGGAGGACAGTGCAGAATTTTGCTAACCACCAGTATATATATATATAAGTACGGTACAGTATTCCACTGCTCTACCTCTGTGTCGTCAAGTATACTATGCATCCATACCTGTGCTACATTTTAGTTGTGCGCAGTATATAGTAGGAGGGCAGTGCAGAATTTTGCTAACCACCAGTATATATATATATATATATATATATATATATATATATATATAGCAGTTCGGTACAGTAGTCCACTGCTGTACCTCTGTGTATTCAACTATACTATGCATCCATACCTGTGCTGCATTTTATTTGTGCACAGAATATAGTAGGAGGACAGTGCAGAATTTTGCTGACTACCGGTATATATATAGCAGTATGGTACAGTAGTCCACTGCTCTACCTCTGTGTCGTCAAGTATACTATGCATCCATACCTGTGCTACATTTTAGTTGTGCGCAGTATATAATAGGAGGACAGTGCAGAATTTTGCTGACCACCAGTATATATATAGCAGTACAGTACAGTAGTCCACTGCTCTACCTCTGTGCCGTCAAGTATACTATGCATCCATACCTGTGCTGCATTTTAGTTGTGCGCAGTATATAGTAGGAGGACAGTGCAGAATTTTGCTGACCACCAGTATATATATATATATATATATATATATATATAACAGTACGGTACAGTAGTCCACTGCTCTACCTCTGTGTATTCAACTATACTATGCATCCATACCTGTGCTGCATTTTAGTTGTGCGCAGTTTATAGTAGGAGGACAGTGCAGAATTTTGCTAACCACCAGTATATATATATAAGTACGGTACAGTAGTCCACTGCTCTACCTCTGTGTCGTCAAGTATACTATGCATCCATACCTGTGCTACATTTTAGTTGTGCGCAGTATATAGTAGGAGGGCAGTGCAGAATTTTGCTAACCACCAGTATATATATATATATATATATATATAGCAGTACGGATTTAGTAGTCCTCTGCTCTACCTCTGTGTCGTCAAGTATACTGTGCATCCATACCTGTGCTGCATTTTATTTGTGCGCAGTATATAGTAGGAGGACAGTGCAGAATTTTGCTGACCACCAGTATATATATAGCAGTACGGTACAGTAGTCCACTACTCTACCTCTGTGTCGTCAATTATTCTATGCATCTATACCTGTGCTGCATTTTAGTTTTCACAGTATATAGTAGGAGGACAGCGTAGAATTTTGCTGACCACCAGTATATATATAGCAGTACGGTACTGTAGTCCACTACTCTACCTCTGTGTCGTCATGTATGCTATGCATCCATACCTGTGCTGCATTTTAGTTGTGCGCAGTATATAGTAGGAGGACAGTGCAGAATTTTGCTGACCACCAGTATATATATAGCAGTACGGTACAGTAGTCCACTACTCTACCTCTGTGTCGTCAATTATTCTATGCATCTATACCTGTGCTGCATTTTAGTTTTCGCAGTATATAGTAGGAGGACAGCGTAGAATTTTGCTGACTACCAGTATATATATAGCAGTACGGTACTGTAGTCCACTGCTCTACCTCTGTGTCATCAAGTATACCATGCATCCATACCTGTGCTGCATTTTAGTTGTGCGCAGTATATAGTAGGAGGACAGTGCAGAATTTTGCTGACTACCAGTATATATATATAGCAGTATGGTACAGTAGTCCACTGCTCTACCTCTGTGTCGTCAAGTATCCTAGGCATCCATACCTGTGCTACATTTTAGTTGTGCGCAGTATATAATAAGAGGACAGTGCAGAATTTTGCTGACCACCAGTATATATAGAACAGTACGGTACAGTAGTCCACTGCTCTACCTCTGTGTCGTCAAGTATACTAGGCATCCATACCTGTGCTACATTTTAGTTGTGCGCAGTATATAATAGGAGGACAGTGCAGAATTTTGCTGACCACCAGTATATATATAGCAGTACGGTACAGTAGTCCACTGCTCTACCTCCTTGCCGTCAAGTATACTATGCATCCATACCTGTGCTGCATTTTATTTGTGTGCAGTATATAGTAGGAGGACAGTGCAGAATTTTGCTGACCACCAGTATATATATATATATATATATATAGCAGTACGGTACAGTAGTCCACTGCTCTACCTCTGTGTATTCAACTATACTATGCATCCATACCTGTGCTGCATTTTATTTGTGCACAGAATATAGTAGGAGGACAGTGCAGAATTTTGCTAACCACCAGTATATATATATAAGTACGGTACAGTAGTCCACTGCTCTACCTCTGTGTCGTCAAGTATACTATGCATCCATACCTGTGCTACATTTTAGTTGTGCGCAGTATATAGTAGGAGGGCAGTGCAGAATTTTGCTAACCACCAGTATATATATATATATATATATATATATATATATATATAGCAGTTCGGTACAGTAGTCCACTGCTGTACCTCTGTGTATTCAACTATACTATGCATCCATACCTGTGCTACATTTTAGTTGTGCGCAGTATATAATAGGAGGACATTGCAGAATTTTGCTGACCACCAGTATATATATAGCAGTACAGTACAGTAGTCCACTGCTCTACCTCTGTGCCGTCAAGTATACTATGCATCCATACCTGTGCTGCATTTTAGTTGTGCGCAGTATATAGTAGGAGGACAGTGCAGAATTTTGCTGACCACCAGTATATATATATATATATATATATATATAACAGTACGGTACAGTAGTCCACTGCTCTACCTCTGTGTATTCAACTATACTATGCATCCATACCTGTGCTGCATTTTAGTTGTGCGCAGTTTATAGTAGGAGGACAGTGCAGAATTTTGCTAACCACCAGTATATATATATAAGTACGGTACAGTAGTCCACTGCTCTACCTCTGTGTCGTCAAGTATACTATGCATCCATACCTGTGCTACATTTTAGTTGTGCGCAGTATATAGTAGGAGGGCAGTGCAGAATTTTGCTAACCACCAGTATATATATATATATATATATATATATATATAGCAGTACGGATTTAGTAGTCCTCTGCTCTACCTCTGTGTCGTCAAGTATACTATGCATCCATACCTGTGCTGCATTTTATTTGTGCGCAGTATATAGTAGGAGGACAGTGCAGAATTTTGCTGACCACCAGTATATATATAGCAGTACGGTACAGTAGTCCACTACTCTACCTCTGTGTCGTCAATTATTCTATGCATCTATACCTGTGCTGCATTTTAGTTTTCACAGTATATAGTAGGAGGACAGCGTAGAATTTTGCTGACCACCAGTATATATATAGCAGTACGGTACTGTAGTCCACTACTCTACCTCTGTGTCGTCATGTATGCTATGCATCCATACCTGTGCTGCATTTTAGTTGTGCGCAGTATATAGTAGGAGGACAGTGCAGAATTTTGCTGACCACCAGTATATATATAGCAGTACGGTACAGTAGTCCACTACTCTACCTCTGTGTCGTCAATTATTCTATGCATCTATACCTGTGCTGCATTTTAGTTTTCGCAGTATATAGTAGGAGGACAGCGTAGAATTTTGCTGACTACCAGTATATATATAGCAGTACGGTACTGTAGTCCACTGCTCTACCTCTGTGTCATCAAGTATACCATGCATCCATACCTGTGCTGCATTTTAGTTGTGCGCAGTATATAGTAGGAGGACAGTGCAGAATTTTGCTGACTACCAGTATATATATAGCAGTATGGTACAGTAGTCCACTGCTCTACCTCTGTGTCGTCAAGTATCCTAGGCATCCATACCTGTGCTACATTTTAGTTGTGCGCAGTATATAATAAGAGGACAGTGCAGAATTTTGCTGACCACCAGTATATATAGAACAGTACGGTACAGTAGTCCACTGCTCTACCTCTGTGTCATCAAGTATACTATGCATCCATACCTGTGCTACATTTTAGTTGTGCGCAGTTTATAGTAGGAGGGCAGTGCAGAATTTTGCTAACCACCTATATATATATATATATAGCAGTACGGTACAGTAGTCCTCTGCCCTACCTCTGTGTCGTCAAGTATACTATGCATCCATACCTGTGCTGCATTTTATTTGTGCAAAGAATATAGTAGGAGGACAGAGCAGAACTTTGCTGACCACCAGTATATAAATAGCAGTACGGTACAGTAGTCCACTGCTCTACCTCTGTGTCGTCATGTATGCTATGCATCTATACCTGTGCTGCATTTTAGTTGTGCGCAGTATATAGTAGGAGGACAGTGCAGAATTTTTACTGACCACCAGTATATATATAGCAGTACGGTACAGTAGTCCACTGCTCTACCTCTGTGTCGTCAAGTATCCTAGGCATCCATACCTGTGCTACATTTTAGTTGTGCACAGTATATAATAGGAGGACAGTGCAGAATTTTGCTGACCACCAGTATATATATAGCAGTACGGTACAGTAGTCCACTGCTCTACCTCTGTGTCGTCAAGGATACTATGCACCCATACCTGTGCTGCATTTTAGTTGTGCGCAGTATATAGTATGACAGTGCAGAATTTTGCTGACCACCAGTATATATATAGCAGTACGGTACAGTAGTCCACTGCTCTACCTCTGTGTCGTCAAGTATACTATGCATCCATACCTGTGCTGCATTTTAGTTGTGCGCAGTATATAGTAGGACAGTGCAGAATTTTGCTGACCACCAGTATATATATAACAGTATGGTACAGTAGTCCACTGCTCTACCTCTGTGTCGTCAAGTATACTATGCATCCATACCTGTGCTGCATTTTATTTGTGCACAGAATATAGTAGTAGGACAGAGCAGAATTTTGCTGACCACCAGTATATATATAGCAGTACGGTACAGTAGTCCACTGCTCTACCTCTGTGTCGTCAAGTATACTATGCATCCATACCTGTGCTGCATTTTAGTTGTGTGCAGTATATAGTAGGAGGACAGTGCAGAATTTTGCTGACCACCAGTATACATATAACAGTACGGTACAGTAGTCCACTGCTCTACCTCTGTGTCGTCAAGTATACTAGGCATCCATATCTGTGCTACATTTTAGTTGTGTGCAGTATACAGTAGGAGGACAGTGCAGAATTTTGCTGACCACCAGTATGTATATATAGCAGTACGGTACAGTAGTTCACTGCTCTACCTCTGTGCCGTCAAGTATACTATGCATCCATACCTGTGCTGCATTTTAGTTGTGCGCAGTATATAGTAGGAGTACAGTGAAGAATTTTGCTGACCACCAGTATATATATATATATATATAGCAGTACGGTACAGTAGTCCACTGCTCTACCTCTGTGTCGTCAAGTATTCTATGCATCCATACCTGTGCTACATTTTAGTTGTGCGCAGTATATAGTAGGAGGGCAGTGCAGAATT
This sequence comes from Pseudophryne corroboree, assembly GCF_028390025.1. NCBI lineage: Eukaryota > Metazoa > Chordata > Amphibia > Anura > Myobatrachidae > Pseudophryne > Pseudophryne corroboree. The sequence continues at coordinate 277,373,297 of NC_086452.1, read as the reverse complement.
TTGCTAACCACCAGTATATATTTATATATATATAGCAGTACGGTACAGTAGTCCTCTGCTCTACCTCTGTGTCATCAAGCATACTATGCATCCATACCTGTGCTGCATTTTATTTGTGCACAGAATATAGTAGGAGGACAGAGCAGAATTTTGCTGACCACCAGTATATATATAGCAGTACGGTACAGTAGTCCACTGCTCTACCTCTGTGTCGTCATGTATGCTATGCATCCATACCTGTGCTGCATTTTAGTTTGTGCAGTATATAGTAGGAGGACAGTGCAGATTTTTGCTGACCACCAGTATATATATAGCAGTACGGTACAGTAGTCCACTGCTCTACCTCTGTGTCGTCAAGTATACTATGCATCCTTACCTGTGCTACATTTTAGTTGTGCGCAGTATATAGTAGGAGGGCAGTGCAGAATTTTGCTAACCACCAGTGTATATATATATATATATATATATATATATATATAGCAGTAAGGTACAGTAGTCCTCTGCTTTACCTCTTTGTCGTCAAGTATACTATGCATCCATACCTATGCTGCATTTTATTTGTACACAGAATATAGTAGGAGGACAGTGCAGAATTTTGCTGACTACCAGTATATATATATATATATATATATATATAGCAGTATGGTACAGTAGTCCACTGCTGTACCTCTGTGTCATCAAGTATACTATACATCCATACCTGGGCTGCATTTTAGTTGTGCGCAGTATATAGTAGGAGGACAGGGCAGAATTGTGCTGACCACCAGTATATATATATATATAGGAGTACGGTACAGTAGTCCACTGCTCTACCTCTGTGTATTCAACTATACTATGCATCCATACCTGTGCTGCATTTTAGTTGTGCGCAGTATATAGTAGGAGGACAGTGCAGAATTTTGCTAACCACCAGTATATATATATAAGTACGGTACAGTAGTCCACTGCTCTACCTCTGTGTTGTCAAGTATACTATGCATCCATACCTGTGCTACATTTTAGTTGTGCGCAGTATATAGTAGGAGGGCAGTGCAGAATTTTGCTAACCACCAGTATATATATATATATATATATATATATATATATACAGCAGTACGGATTCAGTAGTCCTCTGCTCTACCTCTGTGTCATCAAGTATACTATGCATCCATACCTGTGCTGCATTTTATTTGTGCACAGAATATAGTAGGAGGACAGAGCAGAATTTTGCTGACCACCAGTATATATATAGCAGTACGGTACAGTAGTCCACTACTCTACCTCTGTGTCGTCAATTATTATATGCATATATACCTTTTCTGCATTTTAGTTTTCGCAGTATATAGTAGGAGGACAGCATAGAATTTTGCTGACCACCAGTATATATATAGCAGTACGGTACTGTAGTCCACTGCTCTACCTCTGTGTCATCAAGTATACCATGCATCCATACCTGTGCTGCATTTTAGTTGTGCGCAGTATATAGTAGGAGGACAGTGCAGAATTTTGCTGACTACCAGTATATATATAGCAGTATGGTACAGTAGTCCACTGCTCTACCTCTGTGTCGTCAAGTATCCTAGGCATCCATACCTGTGCTACATTTTAGTTGTGCGCAGTATATAATAAGAGGACAGTGCAGAATTTTGCTGACCACCAGTATATATAGAACAGTACGGTACAGTAGTCCACTGCTCTACCTCTGTGTCGTCAAGTATACTATGCATCCATACCTGTGCTACATTTTAGTTGTGCGCAGTTTATAGTAGGAGGGCAGTGCAGAATTTTGCTAACCACCTATATATATATATATATAGCAGTACGGTACAGTAGTCCTCTGCCCTACCTCTGTGTCGTCAAGTATACTATGCATCCATACCTGTGCTGCATTTTATTTGTGCAAAGAATATAGTAGGAGGACAGAGCAGAACTTTGCTGACCACCAGTATATAAATAGCAGTACGGTACAGTAGTCCACTGCTCTACCTCTGTGTCGTCATGTATGCTATGCATCTATACCTGTGCTGCATTTTAGTTGTGCGCAGTATATAGTAGGAGGACAGTGCAGAATTTTGCTGACCACCAGTATATATATAGCAGTACGGTACAGTAGTCCACTGCTCTACCTCTGTGTCGTCAAGTATCCTAGGCATCCATACCTGTGCTACATTTTAGTTGTGCACAGTATATAATAGGAGGACAGTGCAGAATTTTGCTGACCACCAGTATATATATAGCAGTACGGTACAGTAGTCCACTGCTCTACCTCTGTGTCGTCAAGGATACTATGCACCCATACCTGTGCTGCATTTTAGTTGTGCGCAGTATATAGTATGACAGTGCAGAATTTTGCTGACCACCAGTATATATATAGCAGTACGGTACAGTAGTCCACTGCTCTACCTCTGTGTCGTCAAGTATACTATGCATCCATACCTGTGCTGCATTTTAGTTGTGTGCAGTATATAGTAGGAGGACAGTGCAGAATTTTGCTGACCACCAGTATACATATAACAGTACGGTACAGTAGTCCACTGCTCTACCTCTGTGTCGTCAAGTATACTATGCATCCATACCTGTGCTACATTTAGTTGTGTGCAGTATACAGTAGGAGGACAGTGCAGAATTTTGCTGACCACCAGTATGTATATATAGCAGTACGGTACAGTAGTTCACTGCTCTACCTCTGTGCCGTCAAGTATACTATGCATCCATACCTGTGCTGCATTTTAGTTGTGCGCAGTATATAGTAGGAGTACAGTGAAGAATTTTGCTGACCACCAGTATATATATATATATATATATATATATATAGCAGTACGGTACAGTAGTCCACTGCTCTACCTCTGTGTCGTCAAGTATTCTATGCATCCATACCTGTGCTACATTTTAGTTGTGCGCAGTATATAGTAGGAGGGCAGTGCAGAATTTTGCTAACCACCAGTATATATTTATATATATATACATATATATATATATATATAGCAGTACGGTACAGTAGTCCTCTGCTCTACCTCTGTGTCATCAAGTATACTATGCATCCATACCTGTGCTGCATTTTATTTGTGCACAGCATATAGTAGGAGGACAGAGCAGAATTTTGCTGACCACCAGTATATATATAGCAGTACGGTACAGTAGTCCACTGCTCTACCTCTGTGTCGTCATGTATGCTATGCATCCATACCTGTGCTGCATTTTAGTTTGTGCAGTATATAGTAGGAGGACAGTGCAGATTTTTGCTGACCACCAGTATATATATAGCAGTACGGTACAGTAGTCCACTGCTCTACCTCTGTGTCGTCAAGTATACTATGCATCCTTACCTGTGCTACATTTTAGTTGTGCGCAGTATATAGTAGGAGGGCAGTGCAGAATTTTGCTAACCACCAGTGTATATATATATATATATATATATATATATATATAGCAGTACGGTACAGTAGTCCTCTGCTTTACCTCTTTGTCGTCAAGTATACTATGCATCCATACCTATGCTGCATTTTATTTGTACACAGAATATAGTAGGAGGACAGTGCAGAATTTTGCTGACTACCAGTATATATATATATATATATATATATAGCAGTATGGTACAGTAGTCCACTGCTGTACCTCTGTGTCATCAAGTATACTATACATCCATACCTGGGCTGCATTTTAGTTGTGCGCAGTATATAGTAGGAGGACAGGGCAGAATTGTGCTGACAACCAGTATATATATATATAGGAGTACGGTACAGTAGTCCACTGCTCTACCTCTGTGTATTCAACTATACTATGCATCCATACCTGTGCTGCATTTTAGTTGTGCGCAGTATATAGTAGGAGGACAGTGCAGAATTTTGCTAACCACCAGTATATATATATAAGTACGGTACAGTAGTCCACTGCTCTACCTCTGTGTTGTCAAGTATACTATGCATCCATACCTGTGCTACATTTTAGTTGTGCGCAGTATATAGTAGGAGGGCAGTGCAGAATTTTGCTAACCACCAGTATATATATATATATATATATATACAGCAGTACGGATTCAGTAGTCCTCTGCTCTACCTCTGTGTCATCAAGTATACTATGCATCCATACCTGTGCTGCATTTTATTTGTGCACAGAATATAGTAGGAGGACAGAGCAGAATTTTGCTGACCACCAGTATATATATAGCAGTACGGTACAGTAGTCCACTACTCTACCTCTGTGTCGTCAATTATTATATGCATCTATACCTTTTCTGCATTTTAGTTTTCGCAGTATATAGTAGGAGGACAGCATAGAATTTTGCTGACCACCAGTATATATATAGCAGTACGGTACTGTAGTCCACTGCTCTACCTCTGTGTCGTCAAGTATACTATGCATCCATACCTGTGCTACATTTTAGTTGTGCGCAGTTTATAGTAGGAGGGCAGTGCAGAATTTTGCTAACCACCTATATATATATATATATATATATATATATATATAGCAGTACGGTACAGTAGTCCTCTGCCCTACCTCTGTGTCGTCAAGTATACTATGCATCCATACCTGTGCTGCATTTTATTTGTGCAAAGAATATAGTAGGAGGACAGAGCAGAACTTTGCTGACCACCAGTATATAAATAGCAGTACGGTACAGTAGTCCACTGCTCTACCTCTGTGTCGTCATGTATGCTATGCATCTATACCTGTGCTGCATTTTAGTTGTGCGCAGTATATAGTAGGAGGACAGTGCAGAATTTTGCTGACCACCAGTATATATATAGCAGTACGGTACAGTAGTCCACTGCTCTACCTCTGTGTCGTCAAGTATCCTAGGCATCCATACCTGTGCTACATTTTAGTTGTGCACAGTATATAATAGGAGGACAGTGCAGAATTTTGCTGACCACCAGTATATATATATAGCAGTACGGTACAGTAGTCCACTGCTCTACCTCTGTGTCGTCAAGGATACTATGCACCCATACCTGTGCTGCATTTTAGTTGTGCGCAGTATATAGTATGACAGTGCAGAATTTTGCTGACCACCAGTATATATATATAGCAGTACGGTACAGTAGTCCACTGCTCTACCTCTGTGTCGTCAAGTATACAATGCATCCATACCTGTGCTGCATTTTAGTTGTGCGCAGTATATAGTAGGAGGACAGTGCAGAATTTTGCTGACCACCAGTATATATATAACAGTATGGTACAGTAGTCCACTGCTCTACCTCTGTGTCGTCAAGTATACTATGCATCCATACCTGTGCTGCATTTTATTTGTGCACAGAATATAGTAGGAGGACAGAGCAGAATTTTGCTGACCACCAGTATATATATAGCAGTACGGTACAGTAGTCCACTGCTCTACCTCTGTGTCGTCAAGTATACTATGCATCCATACCTGTGCTGCATTTTAGTTGTGTGCAGTATATAGTAGGAGGACAGTGCAGAATTTTGCTGACCACCAGTATATATATATATAACAGTACGGTACAGTAGTCCACTGCTCTACCTCTGTGTCGTCAAGTATACTAGGCATCCATATCTGTGCTACATTTTAGTTGTGCGCAGTATACAGTAGGAGGACAGTGCAGAATTTTGCTGACCACCAGTATGTATATATAGCAGTACGGTACAGTAGTTCACTGCTCTACCTCTGTGCCGTCAAGTATACTATGCATCCATACCTGTGCTGCATTTTAGTTGTGCGCAGTATATAGTAGGAGTACAGTGAAGAATTTTGCTGACCACCAGTATATATATATATATATATATATATAGCAGTACGGTACAGTAGTCCACTGCTCTACCTCTGTGTATTCAACTATACTATGCATCCATACCTGTGCTGCATTTTAGTTGTGCGCAGTATATAGTAGGAGGACATTGCAGAATTTTGCTGACCACCAGTATATATATAGCAGTACGGTACAGTAGTCCACTGCTCTACCTCTGTGTCGTCAAGTATACTATGCATCCATACCTGTGCTACATTTTAGTTGTGCGCAGTATATAGTAGGAGGGCAGTGCAGAATTTTGCTAACCACCAGTATATATTTATATATATATATATATATATACATATATATATATATATATATATATATATATATATATAGCAGTACGGTACAGTAGTCCTCTGCTCTTCCTCTGTGTCATCAAGTATACTATGCATCCATACCTGTGCTGCATTTTATTTGTGCACAGAATATAGTAGGAGGACAGAGCAGAATTTTGCTGACCACCAGTATATATATAGCAGTACGGTACAGTAGTCCACTGCTCTACCTCTGTGTCGTCATGTATGCTATGCATCCATACCTGTGCTGCATTTTAGTTTGTGCAGTATATAGTAGGAGGACAGTGCAGATTTTTGCTGACCACCAGTATAAATATAACAGTATGGTACAGTAGTCCACTGCTCTACCTCTGTGTCGTCAAGTATACTATGCATCCATACCTGTGCTGCATTTTATTTGTGCACAGAATATAGTAGGAGGACAGAGCAGAATTTTGCTGACCACCAGTATATATATATAGCAGTACGGTACAGTAGTCCACTGCTCTACCTCTGTGTCGTCAAGTATACTATGCATCCATACCTGTGCTGCATTTTAGTTGTGCGCAGTATATAGTAGGAGGACAGTGCAGAATTTTGCTGACCACCAGTATAAATATAACAGTATGGTACAGTAGTCCACTGCTCTACCTCTGTGTCGTCAAGTATACTATGCATCCATACCTGTGCTGCATTTTATTTGTGCACAGAATATAGTAGGAGGACAGAGCAGAATTTTGCTGACCACCAGTATATATATAGCAGTACGGTACAGTAGTCCACTGCTCTACCTCTGTGTCGTCAAGTATACTATGCATCCATACCTGTGCTGCATTTTAGTTGTGTGCAGTATATAGTAGGAGGACAGTGCAGAATTTTGCTGACCACCAGTATATATATAACAGTACGGTACAGTAGTCCACTGCTCTACCTCTGTGTCGTCAAGTATACTAGGCATCCATATCTGTGCTACATTTTAGTTGTGCGCAGTATACAGTAGGAGGACAGTGCAGAATTTTGCTGACCACCAGTATGTATATATAGCAGTACGGTACAGTAGTTCACTGCTCTACCTCTGTGCCGTCAAGTATACTATGCATCCATACCTGTGCTGCATTTTAGTTGTGCGCAGTATATAGTAGGAGTACAGTGAAGAATTTTGCTGACCACCAGTATATATATATATATATATATATATAGCAGTACGGTACAGTAGTCCACTGCTCTACCTCTGTGTATTCAACTATACTATGCATCCATACCTGTGCTGCATTTTAGTTGTGCGCAGTATATAGTAGGAGGACATTGCAGAATTTTGCTGACCACCAGTATATATATAGCAGTACGGTACAGTAGTCCACTGCTCTACCTCTGTGTCGTCAAGTATACTATGCATCCATACCTGTGCTGCATTTTAGTTGTGCGCAGTATATAGTAGGAGTACAGTGAAGAATTTTGCTGACCACCAGTATATATATATATATATATATATATATAGCAGTACGGTACAGTAGTCCACTGCTCTACCTCTGTGTATTCAACTATACTATGCATCCATACCTGTGCTACATTTTAGTTGTGCGCAGTATATAGTAGGAGGGCAGTGCAGAATTTTGCTAACCACCAGTATATATTTATATATATATATATATATATATATACATACATATATATATATATATATATAGCAGTACGGTACAGTAGTCCTCTGCTCTACCTCTGTGTCATCAAGTATACTATGCATCCATACCTGTGCTGCATTTTATTTGTGCACAGAATATTGTAGGAGGACAGTGCAGAATTTTGCTGTCCACCAGTATATATATATAGCAGTACGGTACAGTAGTCCACTGCTCTACCTATGTGTCATCAAGTATACTATACATTCATACCTGTGCTGCATTTTAGTTGTGCGCAGTATATAGTAGGAGGACAGGGCAGAATTTTGCTGACCACCGGTATTTATGTGTATATATATATATATATATATATATATATATATATATAGCAGTACGGTACAGTAGTCCACTGCTCTACCTCTTTGTCGTCAAGTATACCATGCATCCATACCTGTGCTGCATTTTAGTTGTGCGCAGTATATAGTAGGAGGACAGTGCAGAATTTTGCTGACTACCAGTATATATATATATATATATATATAGCAGTATGGAACAGTAGTCCACTGCTGTACCTCTGTGTCATCAAGTATACTATACATCCATACCTGGGCTGCATTTTAGTTGTGCGCAGTATATAGTAGAAGGACAGGGCAGAATTTTGCTGACCGCCAGTATTTATATATATATATATATATATATATATATATATAGCAGTACGGTACAGTAGTCCACTGCTCTACCTCTGTGTTGTCAATTATTCTATGCATCTATACCTGTGCTGCATTTTAGTTGTGCGCAGTAAATAGTAGGAGGACAGTGCAGAATTTTGCTGACCACCAGTATATATATATATATATAGCAGTACGGTACAGTAGTCCACTGCTCTACCTCTGTGTATTCAACTATACTATGCATCCATACCTGTGCTGCATTTTAGTTGTGCGCAGTATATAGTAGGAGGACAGTGAAGAATTTTGCTAACCACCAGTATATATATATATATAAGTACGGTACAGTAGTCCACTGCTCTACCTCTGTGTTGTCAAGTATACTATGCATCCATACCTGTGCTACATTTTAGTTGTGCGCAGTATATAGTAGGAGGACAGTGCAGAATTTTGCTAACCACCAGTATATATATATAAGTACGGTACAGTAGTCCACTGCTCTACCTCTGTGTCGTCAAGTATACTATGCATCCATACCTGTGCTGCATTTTAGTTGTGCGCAGTGTATAGTTGGAGGACAGTGCAGAATTTTGCTGACCACCAGTATATATATAGCAGTACGGTACAGTAGTCCACTGCTCTACCTCTGTGTCGTCAAGGATACTATCCATCCATACCTGTGCTGCATTTTAGTTGTGCGCAGTATATAGGAGGACAGTGCAGAATTTTGCTGACCACCAGTATATATATAGCAGTACGGTACAGTAGTCCACTGCTCTACCTCTGTGTCGTCAAGTATACTATGCATCCATACCTGTGCTGCATTTTAGATGTGCGCAGTATATAGTAGGAGGACAGTGCAGAATTTTGCTGACTACCAGTATATATATAACAGTACGGTACAGTAGTCCACTGCTCTACCTCTGTGTTGTCAAGTATACTAGGCATCCATACCTGTGCTACATTTTAGTTGTGCGCAGTATATAGTAGGAGGACAGTGCAGAATTTTGCTGACCACCAGTATATATATAGCAGTACGGTACAATAGTTCACTGCTCTACCTCTGTGTCATCAAGTATACTATGCATCCATACCTGTGCTGCATTTTAGATGTGCGCAGTATATAGTAGGAGGACAGTGCAGAATTTTGCTGACTACCAGTATATATATAACAGTATGGTACAGTAGTCCACTGCTCTACCTCTGTGTTGTCAAGTATACTATGCATCCATACCTGTGCTACATTTTAGTTGTGCGCAGTATATAGTAGGAGGGCAGTGCAGAATTTTGCTAACCACCAGTATATATATATATATATATATATATATAGCAGTACGGTACAGTAGTCCTCTGCTCTACCTCTGTGTCGTCAAGTATACTATGCATCCATACCTGTGCTACATTTTAGTTGTGCGCAGTTTATAGTAGGAGGGCAGTGCAGAATTTTGCTAACCACCAGTATATATATATATATATATATATATATAAGTACGGTACAGTAGTCCTCTGCCCTACCTCTGTGTCGTCAAGTATACTATGCATCCATACCAGTGCTGCATTTTATTTGTGCACAGAATATAGTAGGAGGACAGAGCAGAATTTTGCTGACCACCAGTAAATATATAGCAGTACGGTACAGTAGTCCACTGCTCTAACTCTGTGTCGTCATGTATGCTATGCATCCATACCTGTGCTGCATTTTAGTTGTGCGCAGTATATAGTAGGAGGACAGTGCAGAATTTTGCTGACCACCAGTATATATATATAGCAGTACGGTACAGTAGTCCACTGCTCTACCTCTGTGTCGTCAAGTATACTATGCATCCATACCTGTGCTGCATTTTATTTGTGCACAGAATATAGTAGGAGGACAGAGCAGAATTTTGCTGAACACCAGTATATATATAGCAGTACGGTACAGTAGTCCACTGCTCTACCTCTGTGTCGTCATGTATGCTATGCATCCATACCTGTGCTGCATTTTAGTTGTGCGCAGTATATAGTAGGAGGACAGTGCAGAATTTTGCCGACTACCAGTATATATATAGCAGTACGGTACAGTAGTCCACTGCTCTACCTCTGTGTCGTCAAGTATACTATGCATCCATACCTGTGCTACATTTTAGTTGTGCGCAGTATATAATAGGAGGACAGTGCAGAATTTTGCTGACCACCAGTATATATATAACAGTACGGTACAGTAGTCCACTGCTCTACCTCTGTGTCGTCAAGTATACTAGGCATCCATACCTGTGCTACATTTTAGTTGTGCGCAGTGTATAGTAGAAGGACAGTGCAGAATGTTGCTGACCACCAGTATATATATATATATATATATATATATATATATATATAGCAGTACGGTACAGTAGTTCACTGCTCTACCTCTGTGCCATCAAGTATACTATGCATCCATACCTGTGCTGCATTTTAGTTGTGCGCAGTATATAGTAGGAGGACAGTGCAGAATTTTGATGACCACCAGTATATATATATATATATATATATATATATATATATATATACACAGCAGTACGGTACAGTAGTCCACTGCTCTACCTCTGTGTATTCAACTATACTATGCATCCATACCTGTGCTGCATTTTATTTGTGCACAGAATATAGTAGGAGGACAGAGCAGAATTTTGCTGACCACCAGTATATATATATCAGTACGGTACAGTAGTCCACTGCTCTACCTCTGTGTCGTCATGTATGCTATGCATCCATACCTGTGCTGAATTTTAGTTTGTGCAGTATATAGTAGGAGGACAGTGCAGATTTTTGCTGACCACCAGTATATATAGCAGTACGGTACAGTAGTCCACTGCTCTACCTCTGTGTCGTCAAGTATACTATGCATCCATACCTGTGCTGCATTTTAGTTGTGCGCAGTATATAGTAGGAGTACAGTGCAGATTTTTGCTGACCACCAGTATATATATATAGCAGTACGGTACAGTAGTCCACTGCTCTACCTCTGTGTCGTCAAGTATACTATGCATCCATACCTGTGCTGCATTTTAGTTGTGCGCAGTATATAGTAGGAGGACAGTGCAGATTTTTGCTGACCACCAGTATATATATAGCAGTACGGTACAGTAATCCACTGCTCTACCTCTGTGTCGTCAAGTATACTACGCATCCATACCTGTGCTGCATTTTAGTTGTGCGCAGTATATAGTAGGAGGACAGTGCAGAATTTTGCTGACCACCAGTATATATATAGCAGTATGGTACAGTAGTCCACTGCTCTACCTCTGTGTCATCAAGTATACTATGCATCCATACCTGTGCTGCATTTTAGTTGTGCGCAGTATATAGTAGGAGGACAGTGCAGAATTTTGCTAACCACCAGTATATATATATATATATATATATATATATATATAGCGGTACAGATTCAGTAGTCCTCTGCTCTACCTCTGTGTCGTCAAGTATACTATGCATCCATACCTGTGCTGCATTTTATTTGTGCACAGAATATAGTAGGAGGACAGAGCAGAATTTTGCTAACCACCAGTATATATATAGCAGTACGGTACAGTAGTCCACTGCTCTACCTCTGTGTCGTCATGTATGCTATGCATCCATACCTGTGCTGCATTTTAGTTGTGCGCAGTATATAGTAGGAGGACAGTGCAAAATTTTGCTGACCACCAGTATATATATAGCAGTACGGTACTGTAGTCCACTGCTCTACCTCTGTGTCATCAAGTATACCATGCATCCATACCTGTGCTGCATTTTAGTTGTGCGCAGTATATAGTAGGAGGACAGTGCAGAATTTTGCTGACTACCAGTATATATATAGCAGTATGGTACAGTAGTCCACTGCTCTACCTCTGTGTCGTCATGTATCCTAGGCATCCATACCTGTGCTACATTTTAGTTGTGCGCAGTATATAATAGGAGGACAGTGCAGAATTTTGCTGACCACCAGTATATATAGAACAGTATGGTACAGTAGTCCACTGCTCTACCTCTGTGTCGTCAAGTATACTATGCATCCATACCTGTGCTGCATTTTAGTTGTGCGCAGTTTATAGTAGGAGGACAGTGCAGAATTTTGCTGACCACCAGTATATATATAGCAGTACGGTACAGTAGTCCACTGCTCTACCTCTGTGTCGTCAAGGATACTATGCATCCATACCTGTGCTGCATTTTAGTTGTGCGCAGTATATAGTAGGAGGACAGTGCAGAATTTTGCTGACCACCAGTATATATATAGCAGTACGGTACAATAGTCTACTGCTCTACCTCTGTGTCGTCAAGTATACTATGCATCCATACCTGTGCTGCTTTTTAGATGTCCGCAGTATATAGTAGGAGGACAGTGCAGAATTTTGCTGACTACCAGTATATATATAACAGTACGGTACAGTAGTCCACTGCTCTACCTCTGTGTCGTCAAGTATACTATGCATCCATACCTGTGCTGCATTTTAGTTGTGCGCAGTATATAGTAGGAGGACAGTGCAGAATTTTGCTGACCACCAGTATATATATAGCAGTACGGTACAGTAGTCCACTGCTCTACCTCTGTGTCATCAAGTATACTATGCATCCATACCTGTGCTGCATTTTAGTTGTGCGCAGTATATAGTAGGAGGACAGTGCAGAATTTTGCAAACAACCAGTATATATATATATATAAGTACGGTACAGTAGCCCACTGCTCTACCTCTGTGTCGTCAAATATACTATGCATCCATACCTGTGCTACATTTTAGTTGTGCGCAGTATATAGTAGGAGGGCAGTGCAGAATTTTGCTAACCACCAGTATATATATATATATATATATATATATATATAGCGGTACGGATTCAGTAGTCCTCTGCTCTACCTCTGTGTCGTCAAGTATACTATGCATCCATACCTGTGCTGCATTTTATTTGTGCACAGAATATAGTAGGAGGACAGAGCAGAATTTTGCTGACCACCAGTATATATATAGCAGTACGGTACAGTAGTCCACTGCTCTACCTCTGTGTCGTCATGTATGCTATGCATCCATACCTGTGCTGCATTTTAGTTGTGCGCAGTAAATAGTAGGAGGACAGTGCAGAATTTTGCTGACCACCAGTATATATATAGCAGTACGGTACTGTAGTCCACTGCTCTACCTCTGTGTCATCAAGTATACCATGCATCCATACCTGTGCTGCATTTTAGTTGTGCGCAGTATATAGTAGGAGGACAGTGCAGAATTTTGCTGACTACCAGTATATATATATAGCAGTATGGTACAGTAGTCCACTGCTCTACCTCTGTGTCGTCAAGTATCCTAGGCATCCATACCTGTGCTACATTTTAGTTGTGCGCAGTACATAATAGGAGGACAGTGCAGAATTTTGCTGATCACCAGTATATATATATATATATATATATATATATATATAGCAGTACGGTACAGTAGTCCACTGCTCTACCTCTGTGTATTCAACTATACTATGCATCCATACCTGTGCTGCATTTTAGTTGTGCGCAGTATATAGTAGGAGGACATTGCAGAATTTTGCTGACCACCAGTATATATATATCAGTACGGTACAGTAGTCCACTGCTCTACCTCTGTGTCGTCAAGTATACTATGCATCCATACCTGTGCTACATTTTAGTTGTGCGCAGTATATAGTAGGAGGGCAGTGCAGAATTTTGCTAACCACCAGTATATATATATATATATATATATATATATATAGCAGTACGGTACAGTAGTCCTCTGCTCTACCTCTGTGTCGTCAACTATACTATGCATCCATACCTGTGCTACATTTTAGTTGTGCGCAGTTTATAGTAGGAGGGCAGTGCAGAATTTTGCTAACCACCAGTATATATATATATATATATATATATATATAGCAGTACGGTACAGTAGTCCTCTGCCCTACCTCTGTGTCGTCAAGTATACTATGCATCCATACCTGTGCTGCATTTTATTTGTGCACAGAATATAGTAGGAGGACAAAGCAGAATTTTGCTGACCACCAGTATATATATATAGCGGTACGGTACAGTAGTCCACTGCTCTACCTCTGTGTCGTCATGTATGCTATGCATCCATACCTGTGCTGCATTTTAGTTGTGCGCAGTATATAGTAGGAGGACAGTGCAGAATTTTGCTGACCACCAGTATATATATATAGCAGTACGGTACAGTAGTCCACTGCTCTACCTCTGTGTCGTCAAGTATACTATGCATCCATACCTGTGCTGCATTTTATTTGTGCACAGAATATAGTAGGAGGACAGAGCAGAATTTTGCTGACCACCAGTATATATATAGCAGTACGGTACAGTAGTCCACTGCTCTACCTCTGTGTCGTCATGTATGCTATGCATCCATACCTGTGCTGCATTTTAGTTGTGCGCAGTATATAGCAGGAGGACAGTGCAGAATTTTGCTGACTACCAGTATATATATAGCAGTACGGTGCAGTAGTCCACTGCTCTACCTCTGTGTCGTCAAGTATCCTAGGCATCCATACCTGTGCTACATTTTAGTTGTGCGCAGTATATAATAGGAGGACAGTGCAGAATTTTGCTGAAGACCAGTATATATATAGCAGTACGGTACAGTAGTCCACTGCTCTACCTCTGTGTCGTCAAGGATACTATGCATCCATACCTGTGCTGCATTTTAGTTGTGCGCAGTATATAGTAGGACAGTGCAGAATTTTGCTGACCACCAGTATATATATAGCAGTACGGTACAGTAGTCCACTGCTCTACCTCTGTGTCGTCAAGTATACTATGCATCCATACCTGTGCTGCATTTTAGTTGTGCGCAGTATATAGTAGGAGGACAGTGCAGAATTTTGCTGACCACCAGTATATATATAACAGTATGGTACAGTAGTCCACTGCTCTACCTCTGTGTCGTCAAGTATACTATGCATCCATACCTGTGCTGCATTTTATTTGTGCACAGAATATAGTAGGAGGACAGAGAAGAATTTTGCTGATCACCAGTATATATATAGCAGTACGGTACAGTAGTCCACTGCTCTACCTCTGTGTCATCAAGTATACTATGCATCCATACCTGTGCTGCATTTTAGTTGTGCGCAGTATATAGTAGGAGGACAGTGCAGAATTTTGCTAACCACCAGTATATATATATATATATATATATATATATATATAAGTACGGTACAGTAGTCCACTGCTCTACCTCTGTGTCGTCAAGTATACTAGGCATCCATACCTGTGCTACATTTTAGTTGTGCGCAGTATATAGTAGGAGGACAGTGCAGAATTTTACTGACCACCAGTATATATATATAGCAGTACGGTACAGTAGTTCACTGCTCTACCTCTGTGCCGTCAAGTATACTATGCATCCATACCTGTGCTGCATTTTAGTTGTGCACAGTATATAGTAGGAGGACAGTGCAGAATTTTGCTGACCACCAGTATATATATATATATATATATATAGCAGTACGGTACAGTAGTCCTCTGCTCTACCTCTGTGTCGTCAACTATACTATGCATCCATACCTGTGCTACATTTTAGTTGTGCGCAGTTTATAGTAGGAGGGCAGTGCAGAATTTTGCTAACCACCAGTATGTATATATATATATATATATATATAGCAGTACGGTACAGTAGTCCTCTGCCCTACCTCTGTGTCGTCAAGTATACTATGCGTCCATACCTGTGCTGCATTTTATTTGTGCACAGAATATAGTAGGAGGACAGAGCAGAATTTTGCTGACCACCAGTATATATATAGCGGTACGGTACAGTAGTCCACTGCTCTACCTCTGTGTCGTCATGTATGCTATGCATCCATACCTGTGCTGCATTTTAGTTGTGCGCAGTATATAGTAGGAGGACAGTGCAGAATTTTGCTGACCACCAGTATATATATAGCAGTACGGTACAGTAGTCCACTGCTCTACCTCTGTGTCGTCAAGTATACTATGCATCCATACCTGTGCTGCATTTTATTTGTGCACAGAATATAGTAGGAGGACAGAGCAGAATTTTGCTGACCACCAGTATATATATAGCAGTACGGTACAGTAGTCCACTGCTCTACCTCTGTGTCGTCATGTATGCTATGCATCCATACCTGTGCTGCATTTTAGTTGTGCGCAGTATATAGCAGGAGGACAGTGCAGAATTTTGCTGACTACCAGTATATATATAGCAGTACGGTGCAGTAGTCCACTGCTCTACCTCTGTGTCGTCAAGTATCCTAGGCATCCATACCTGTTCTGCATTTTAGTTGTGCGCAGTATATAATAGGAGGACAGTTCAGAATTTTGCTGAAGACCAGTATATATATAGCAGTACGGTACAGTAGTCCACTGCTCTACCTCTGTGTCGTCAAGGATACTATGCATCCATACCTGTGCTGCATTTTAGTTGTGCGCAGTATATAGTAGGACAGTGCAGAATTTTGCTGACCACCAGTATATATATAGCAGTACGGTACAGTAGTCCACTGCTCTACCTCTGTGTCGTCAAGTATACTATGCATCCATACCTGTGCTGCATTTTAGTTGTGCGCAGTATATAGTAGGAGGACAGTGCAGAATTTTGCTGACCACCAGTATATATATAACAGTATGGTACAGTAGTCCACTGCTCTACCTCTGTGTCGTCAAGTATACTATGCATCCATACCTGTGCTGCATTTTATTTGTGCACAGAATATAGTAGGAGGACAGAGCAGAATTTTGCAGATCACCAGTATATATATAGCAGTACGGTACAGTAGTCCACTGCTCTACCTCTGTGTTATCAAGTATACTAGGCATCCATACCTGTGCTACATTTTAGTTGTGCGCAGTATATAGTAGGAGGACAGTGCAGAATTTTACTGACCACCAGTATATATATATATATATATATAGCAGTACGGTACAGTAGTTCACTGCTCTACCTCTGTGCCGTCAAGTATACTATGCATCCATACCTGTGCTGCATTTTAGTTGTGCGCAGTATATAGTAGGAGGACAGTGCAGAATTTTGATGACCACCAATATATATATATATATATATATATATATATATATACACACACACAGCAGTACGGTACAGTAGTCCACTGCTCTACCTCTGTGTATTCAACTATACTATGCATCCATACCTGTGCTGCATTTTATTTGTGCACAGAATATAGTAGGAGGACAGAGCAGAATTTTGCTGACCACCAGTATATATATATCAGTACGGTACAGTAGTCCACTGCTCTACCTCTGTGTCGTCATGTATGCTATGCATCCATACCTGTGCTGAATTTTAGTTTGTGCAGTATATAGTAGGAGGACAGTGCAGATTTTTGCTGACCACCAGTATATATAGCAGTACGGTACAGTAGTCCACTGCTCTACCTCTGTGTCGTCAAGTATACTATGCATCCATACCTGTGCTGCATTTTAGTTGTGCGCAGTATATAGTAGGAGTACAGTGCAGATTTTTGCTGACCACCAGTATATATATAGCAGTACGGTACAGTAGTCCACTGCTCTACCTCTGTGTCGTCAAGTATACTATGCATCCATACCTGTGCTGCATTTTAGTTGTGCGCAGTATATAGTAGGAGGACAGTGCAGATTTTTGCTGACCACCAGTATATATATAGCAGTACGGTACAGTAATCCACTGCTCTACCTCTGTGTCGTCAAGTATACTATGCATCCATACCTGTGCTGCATTTTAGTTGTGCGCAGTATATAGTAGGAGGACAGTGCAGAATTTTGCTGACCACCAGTATATATATAGCAGTATGGTACAGTAGTCCACTGCTCTACCTCTGTGTCATCAAGTATACTATGCATCCATACCTGTGCTGCATTTTAGTTGTGCGCAGTATATAGTAGGAGGACAGTGCAGAATTTTGCTAACCACCAGTATATATATATATATATATATATATATAGCGGTACGGATTCAGTAGTCCTCTGCTCTACCTCTGTGTCGTCAAGTATACTATGCATCCATACCTGTGCTGCATTTTATTTGTGCACAGAATATAGTAGGAGGACAGAGCAGAATTTTGCTAACCACCAGTATATATATAGCAGTACGGTACAGTAGTCCACTGCTCTACCTCTGTGTCGTCATGTATGCTATGCATCCATACCTGTGCTGCATTTTAGTTGTGCGCAGTATATAGTAGGAGGACAGTGCAAAATTTTGCTGACCACCAGTATATATATAGCAGTACGGTACTGTAGTCCACTGCTCTACCTCTGTGTCATCAAGTATACCATGCATCCATACCTGTGCTGCATTTTAGTTGTGCGCAGTATATAGTAGGAGGACAGTGCAGAATTTTGCTGACTACCAGTATATATATAGCAGTATGGTACAGTAGTCCACTGCTCTACCTCTGTGTCGTCATGTATCCTAGGCATCCATACCTGTGCTACATTTTAGTTGTGCGCAGTATATAATAGGAGGACAGTGCAGAATTTTGCTGACCACCAGTATATATAGAACAGTATGGTACAGTAGTCCACTGCTCTACCTCTGTGTCGTCAAGTATACTATGCATCCATACCTGTGCTGCATTTTAGTTGTGCGCAGTTTATAGTAGGAGGACAGTGCAGAATTTTGCTGACCACCAGTATATATATAGCAGTACGGTACAGTAGTCCACTGCTCTACCTCTGTGTCGTCAAGGATACTATGCATCCATACCTGTGCTGCATTTTAGTTGTGCGCAGTATATAGTAGGAGGACAGTGCAGAATTTTGCTGACCACCAGTATATATATAGCAGTACGGTACAATAGTCTACTGCTCTACCTCTGTGTCGTCAAGTATACTATGCATCCATACCTGTGCTGATTTTTAGATGTCCGCAGTATATAGTAGGAGGACAGTGCAGAATTTTGCTGACTACCAGTATATATATAACAGTACGGTACAGTAGTCCACTGCTCTACCTCTGTGTCGTCAAGTATACTATGCATCCATACCTGTGCTGCATTTTAGTTGTGCGCAGTATATAGTAGGAGGACAGTGCAGAATTTTGCTGACCACCAGTATATATATAGCAGTACGGTACAGTAGTCCACTGCTCTACCTCTGTGTCATCAAGTATACTATGCATCCATACCTGTGCTGCATTTTAGTTGTGCGCAGTATATAGTAGGAGGACAGTGCAGAATTTTGCAAACAACCAGTATATATATATATATATAAGTACGGTACAGTAGCCCACTGCTCTACCTCTGTGTCGTCAAATATACTATGCATCCATACCTGTGCTACATTTTAGTTGTGCGCAGTATATAGTAGGAGGGCAGTGCAGAATTTTGCTAACCACCAGTATATATATATATATATATATATATATATATATATATAGCGGTACGGATTCAGTAGTCCTCTGCTCTACCTCTGTGTCGTCAAGTATACTATGCATCCATACCTGTGCTGCATTTTATTTGTGCACAGAATATAGTAGGAGGACAGAGCAGAATTTTGCTGACCACCAGTATATATATAGCAGTACGGTACAGTAGTCCACTGCTCTACCTCTGTGTCGTCATGTATGCTATGCATCCATACCTGTGCTGCATTTTAGTTGTGCGCAGTAAATAGTAGGAGGACAGTGCAGAATTTTGCTGACCACCAGTATATATATAGCAGTACGGTACTGTAGTCCACTGCTCTACCTCTGTGTCATCAAGTATACCATGCATCCATACCTGTGCTGCATTTTAGTTGTGCGCAGTATATAGTAGGAGGACAGTGCAGAATTTTGCTGACTACCAGTATATATATATAGCAGTATGGTACAGTAGTCCACTGCTCTACCTCTGTGTCGTCAAGTATCCTAGGCATCCATACCTGTGCTACATTTTAGTTGTGCGCAGTACATAATAGGAGGACAGTGCAGAATTTTGCTGATCACCAGTATATATATATATATATATATATATATATATATATATATAGCAGTACGGTACAGTAGTCCACTGCTCTACCTCTGTGTATTCAACTATACTATGCATCCATACCTGTGCTGCATTTTAGTTGTGCGCAGTATATAGTAGGAGGACATTGCAGAATTTTGCTGACCACCAGTATATATATAGCAGTACGGTACAGTAGTCCACTGCTCTACCTCTGTGTCGTCAAGTATACTATGCATCCATACCTGTGCTACATTTTAGTTGTGCGCAGTATATAGTAGGAGGGCAGTGCAGAATTTTGCTGACTACCAGTATATATATAGCAGTACGGTGCAGTAGTCCACTGCTCTACCTCTGTGTCGTCAAGTATCCTAGGCATCCATACCTGTTCTGTATTTTAGTTGTGCGCAGTATATAATAGGAGGACAGTTCAGAATTTTGCTGAAGACCAGTATATATATAGCAGTACGGTACAGTAGTCCACTGCTCTACCTCTGTGTCGTCAAGGATACTATGCATCCATACCTGTGCTGCATTTTAGTTGTGCGCAGTATATAGTAGGACAGTGCAGAATTTTGCTGACCACCAGTATATATATAGCAGTACGGTACAGTAGTCCACTGCTCTACCTCTGTGTCGTCAAATATACTATGCATCCATACCTGTGCTGCATTTTAGTTGTGCGCAGTATATAGTAGGAGGACAGTGCAGAATTTTGCTGACCACCAGTATATATATAACAGTATGGTACAGTAGTCCACTGCTCTACCTCTGTGTCGTCAAGTATACTATGCATCCATACCTGTGCTGCATTTTATTTGTGCACAGAATATAGTAGGAGGACAGAGCAGAATTTTGCAGATCACCAGTATATATATAGCAGTACGGTACAGTAGTCCACTGCTCTACCTCTGTGTTATCAAGTATACTATGCATCCATACCTGTGCTGCATTTTAGTTGTGCGCAGTATATAGTAGGAGGACAGTGCAGAATTTTGCTGACCACCAGTATATATATAACAGTACGGTACAGTAGTCCACTGCTCTACCTCTGTGTCGTCAAGTATACTAGGCATCCATACCTGTGCTACATTTTAGTTGTGCGCAGTATATAGTAGGAGGACAGTGCAGAATTTTACTGACCACCAGTATATATATATATATATATATAGCAGTACGGTACAGTAGTTCACTGCTCTACCTCTGTGCCGTCAAGTATACTATGCATCCATACCTGTGCTGCATTTTAGTTGTGCACAGTATATAGTAGGAGGACAGTGCAGAATTTTGCTGACCACCAGTATATATATATATATATATATATATATATATATATATAGCAGTACGGCACAGTAGTCCACTGCTCTACCTCTGTGTATTCAACTATACTATGCATCCATACCTGTGCTGCATTTTAGTTGTGCGCAGTATATAGTAGGAGGACATTGCAGAATTTTGATAACCACCAGTATATATATATATATATATATATATATATATATATATAAGTACGGTACAGTAGCCCACTGCTCTACCTCTGTGTCGTCAAGTATACTATGCATCCATACCTGTGCTACATTTTAGTTGTGCGCAGTATATAGTAGGAGGGCAGTGCAGAATTTTGCTAACCACCAGTATATATATACATATATATATAGCAGTACGGTACAGTAGTCCACTGCTCTACCTCTGTGTCATCAAGTATACTATGCATCCATACCTGTACTGCATTTTAGTTGTGCGTAGTATATAGTAGGAGGACAGTGCAGAATTTTGCTAACCACCAGTATATATATATATATATATATATATATATATATATGTACGGTACAGTAGCCCACTGCTCTACCTCTGTGTCGTCAAGTATACTATGCATCCATACCTGTGCTACATTTTAGTTGTGCGCAGTATATAGTAGGAGGACAGTGCAGAATTTTGCTGACCACCAGTATATATATAGCAGTACGGTACTGTAGTCCACTGCTCTACCTCTGTGTCATCAAGTATACCATGCATCCATACCTGTGCTGCATTTTGTTGTGCGCAGTATATAGTAGGAGGACAGTGCAGAATTTTGCTGACTACCAGTATATATATAGCAGTATGGTACAGTAGTCCACTGCTCTACCTCTGTGTCGTCAAGTATCCTAGGCATCCATACCTGTGCTACATTTTAGTTGTGCGCAGTATATAATAGGAGGACAGTGCAGAATTTTGCTGACCACCAGTATATATAGAACAGTATGGTACAGTAGTCCACTGCTCTACCTTTGTGTCGTCAAGTATACTATGCATCCATACCTGTGCTGCATTTTAGTTGTGCGCAGTTTATAGTAGGAGGACAGTGCAGAATTTTGCTGACCACCAGTATATATATATATAAGTACGGTACAGTAGCCCACTGCTCTACCTCTGTGTCGTCAAATATACTATGCATCCATACCTGTGCTACATTTTAGTTGTGCGCAGTATATAGTAGGAGGGCAGTGCAGAATTTTGCTAACCACCAGTATATATATATATATATATATATATATATATATAGCGGTACGGATTCAGTAGTCCTCTGCTCTACCTCTGTGTCGTCAAGTATACTATGCATCCATACCTGTGCTGCATTTTATTTGTGCACAGAATATAGTAGGAGGACAGAGCAGAATTTTGCTGACCACCAGTATATATATATAGCAGTACGGTACAGTAGTCCACTGCTCTACCTCTGTGTCGTCATGTATGCTATGCATCCATACCTGTGCTGCATTTTAGTTGTGCGCAGTAAATAGTAGGAGGACAATGCAGAATTTTGCTGACCACCAGTATATATATAGCAGTACGGTACTGTAGTCCACTGCTCTACCTCTGTGTCATCAAGTATACCATGCATCCATACCTGTGCTGCATTTTAGTTGTGCGCAGTATATAGTAGGAGGACAGTGCAGAATTTTGCTGACTACCAGTATATATATATAGCAGTACGGTACAGTAGTCCACTGCTCTACCTCTGTGTTATCAAGTATACTATGCATCCATACCTGTGCTGCATTTTAGTTGTGCGCAGTATATAGTAGGAGGACAGTGCAGAATTTTGCTGACCACCAGTATATATATAACAGTACGGTACAGTAGTCCACTGCTCTACCTCTGTGTCGTCAAGTATACTAGGCATCCATACCTGTGCTACATTTTAGTTGTGCGCAGTATATAGTAGGAGGACAGTGCAGAATTTTACTGACCACCAGTATATATATATATATATATATAGCAGTACGGTACAGTAGTTCACTGCTCTACCTCTGTGCCGTCAAGTATACTATGCATCCATACCTGTGCTGCATTTTAGTTGTGCACAGTATATAGTAGGAGGACAGTGCAGAATTTTGCTGACCACCAGTATATATATATATATATATATATATATATATATATATATATATAGCAGTACGGCACAGTAGTCCACTGCTCTACCTCTGTGTATTCAACTATACTATGCATCCATACCTGTGCTGCATTTTAGTTGTGCGCAGTATATAGTAGGAGGACATTGCAGAATTTTGATAACCACCAGTATATATATATATATATATATATATATAAGTACGGTACAGTAGCCCACTGCTCTACCTCTGTGTCGTCAAGTATACTATGCATCCATACCTGTGCTACATTTTAGTTGTGCGCAGTATATAGTAGGAGGGCAGTGCAGAATTTTGCTAACCACCAGTATATATATACATATATATATATAGCAGTACGGTACAGTAGTCCACTGCTCTACCTCTGTGTCATCAAGTATACTATGCATCCATACCTGTACTGCATTTTAGTTGTGCGTAGTATATAGTAGGAGGACAGTGCAGAATTTTGCTAACCACCAGTATATATATATATATATATATATATATATATATATATATATATGTACGGTACAGTAGCCCACTGCTCTACCTCTGTGTCGTCAAGTATACTATGCATCCATACCTGTGCTACATTTTAGTTGTGCGCAGTATATAGTAGGAGGACAGTGCAGAATTTTGCTGACCACCAGTATATATATAGCAGTACGGTACTGTAGTCCACTGCTCTACCTCTGTGTCATCAAGTATACCATGCATCCATACCTGTGCTGCATTTTGTTGTGCGCAGTATATAGTAGGAGGACAGTGCAGAATTTTGCTGACTACCAGTATATATATAGCAGTATGGTACAGTAGTCCACTGCTCTACCTCTGTGTCGTCAAGTATCCTAGGCATCCATACCTGTGCTACATTTTAGTTGTGCGCAGTATATAATAGGAGGACAGTGCAGAATTTTGCTGACCACCAGTATATATAGAACAGTATGGTACAGTAGTCCACTGCTCTACCTTTGTGTCGTCAAGTATACTATGCATCCATACCTGTGCTGCATTTTAGTTGTGCGCAGTTTATAGTAGGAGGACAGTGCAGAATTTTGCTGACCACCAGTATATATATATATAAGTACGGTACAGTAGCCCACTGCTCTACCTCTGTGTCGTCAAATATACTATGCATCCATACCTGTGCTACATTTTAGTTGTGCGCAGTATATAGTAGGAGGGCAGTGCAGAATTTTGCTAACCACCAGTATATATATATATATATATATATATATATATATATATAGCGGTACGGATTCAGTAGTCCTCTGCTCTACCTCTGTGTCGTCAAGTATACTATGCATCCATACCTGTGCTGCATTTTATTTGTGCACAGAATATAGTAGGAGGACAGAGCAGAATTTTGCTGACCACCAGTATATATATATAGCAGTACGGTACAGTAGTCCACTGCTCTACCTCTGTGTCGTCATGTATGCTATGCATCCATACCTGTGCTGCATTTTAGTTGTGCGCAGTAAATAGTAGGAGGACAATGCAGAATTTTGCTGACCACCAGTATATATATAGCAGTACGGTACTGTAGTCCACTGCTCTACCTCTGTGTCATCAAGTATACCATGCATCCATACCTGTGCTGCATTTTAGTTGTGCGCAGTATATAGTAGGAGGACAGTGCAGAATTTTGCTGACTACCAGTATATATATATAGCAGTATGGTACAGTAGTCCACTGCTCTACCTCTGTGTCGTCAAGTATCCTAGGCATCCATACCTGTGCTACATTTTAGTTGTGCGCAGTATATAATAGGAGGACAGTGCAGAATTTTGCTGATCACCAGTATATATATATATATATATATATATAGCAGTACGGTACAGTAGTCCACTGCTCTACCTCTGTGTATTCAACTATACTATGCATCCATACCTGTGCTGCATTTTAGTTGTGCGCAGTATATAGAAGGAGGACATTGCAGAATTTTGCTGACCACCAGTATATATATAGCAGTACGGTACAGTAGTCCACTGCTCTACCTCTGTGTCGTCAAGTATACTATGCATCCATACCTGTGCTACATTTTAGTTGTGCGCAGTATATAGTAGGAGGGCAGTGCAGAATTTTGCTAACCACCAGTATATATATATATATATATATATATATATATATATAGCAATACGGTACAGTAGTCCTCTGCTCTACCTCTGTGTCGTCAACTATACTATGCATCCATACCTGTGCTACATTTTAGTTATGCGCAGTTTATAGTAGGAGGGCAGTGCAGAATTTTGCTAACCACCAGTATATATATATATATATATATATATAGCAGTACGGTACAGTAGTCCTCTGCCCTACCTCTGTGTCGTCAAGTATACTATGCATCCATACCTGTGCTGCATTTTATTTGTGCACAGAATATAGTAGGAGGACAGAGCAGAATTTTGCTGACCACCAGTATATATATATAGCGGTACGGTACAGTAGTCCACTGCTCTACCTCTGTGTCGTCATGTATGCTATGCATCCATACCTGTGCTGCATTTTATTTGTGCGCAGTATATAGTAGGAGGACAGTGCAGAATTTTGCTGACCACCAGTATATATATAGCAGTACGGTACAGTAGTCCACTGCTCTACCTCTGTGTCGTCAAGTATACTATGCATCCATACCTGTGCTGCATTTTATTTGTGCACAGAATATAGTAGGAGGACAGAGCAGAATTTTGCTGACCACCAGTATATATATAGCAGTACGGTACAGTAGTCCACTGCTCTACCTCTGTGTCGTCATGTATGCTATGCATCCATACCTGTGCTGCATTTTAGTTGTGCGCAGTATATAGCAGGAGGACAGTGCAGAATTTTGCTGACTACCTGTATATATATAGCAGTACGGTGCAGTAGTCCACTGCTCTACCTCTGTGTCGTCAAGTATCCTAGGCATCCATACCTGTGCTACATTTTAGTTGTGCGCAGTATATAATAGGAGGACAGTGCAGAATTTTGCTGAAGTCCAGTATATA
Organism: Pseudophryne corroboree; assembly: GCF_028390025.1. Taxonomy (NCBI): domain Eukaryota; kingdom Metazoa; phylum Chordata; class Amphibia; order Anura; family Myobatrachidae; genus Pseudophryne; species Pseudophryne corroboree. Next base: position 277,346,729 of record NC_086452.1, on the reverse strand, counting down.
TATAGCAGTACGGTACAGTAGTCCACTGCTCTACCTCTGTGTCGTCAAGGATACTATGCATCCATACCTGTGCTGCATTTTAGTTGTGCGCAGTATATAGTAGGACAGTGCAGAATTTTGCTGACCACCAGTATATATATAGCAGTACGGTACAGTAGTCCACTGCTCTACCTCTGTGTCGTCAAGTATACTATGCATCCATACCTGTGCTGCATTTTAGTTGTGCGCAGTATATAGTAGGAGGACAGTGCAGAATTTTGCTGACCACCAGTATATATATAACAGTATGGTACAGTAGTCCACTGCTCTACCTGTGTCGTCAAGTATACTATGCATCCATACCTGTGCTGCATTTTATTTGTGCACAGAATATAGTAGGAGGACAGAGCAGGATTTTGCTGATCACCAGTATATATATAGCAGTACGGTACAGTAGTCCACTGCTCTACCTCTGTGTCATCAAGTATACTATGCATCCATACCTGTGCTGCATTTTAGTTGTGCGCAGTATATAGTAGGAGGACAGTGCAGAATTTTGCTGACCACCAGTATATATATAACAGTACGGTACAGTAGTCCACTGCTCTACCTCTGTGTCGTCAAGTATACTAGGCATCCATACCTGTGCTACATTTTAGTTGTGCGCAGTATATAGTAGGAGGACAGTGCAGAATTTTACTGACCACCAGTATATATATATAGCAGTACGGTACAGTAGTTCACTGCTCTACCTCTGTGCCGTCAAGTATACTATGCATCCATACCTGTGCTGTATTTTAGTTGTGCACAGTATATAGTAGGAGGACAGTGCAGAATTTTGCTGACCACCAGTATATATATATATATATATATATGTATATAGCAGTACGGTACAGTAGTCCTCTGCTCTACCTCTGTGTCGTCAACTATACTATGCATCCATACCTGTGCTACATTTTAGTTGTTCGCAGTTTATAGTAGGAGGGCAGTGCAGAATTTTGCTAACCACCAGTATATATATATATATATATATATATATATATATAGCAGTATGGTACAGTAGTCCTCTGCCCTACCTCTGTGTCATCAAGTATACTATGCATCCATACCTGTGCTGCATTTTATTTGTGCACAGAATATAGTAGGAGGACAGAGCAGAATTTTGCTGACCACCAGTATATATATAGCGGTAGGGTACAGTAGTCCACTGCTCTACCTCTGTGTCGTCATGTATGCTATGCATCCATACCTGTGCTGCATTTTAGTTGTGCGCAGTATATAGTAGGAGGACAGTGCAGAATTTTGCTGACCACCAGTATATATATAGCAGTACGGTACAGTAGTCCACTGCTCTACCTCTGTGTCGTCAAGTATACTATGCATCCATACCTGTGCTGCATTTTATTTGTGCACAGAATATAGTAGGAGGACAGAGCAGAATTTTGCTGACCACCAGTATATATATATAGCAGTACGGTACAGTAGTCCACTGCTCTACCTCTGTGCCATCAAGTATACTATGCATCCATACCTGGCTGCATTTTAGTTGTGCACAGTATATAGTAGGAGGACAGTGCAGAATTTTGCTGACCACCAGTATATATATATATATATATATATATATATAAGTACGGTACAGTGGCCCACTGCTCTACCTCTGTGTCGTCAAGTATACTATGCATCCATACCTGTGCTACATTTTAGTTGTGCGCAGTATATAGTAGGAGGGCAGTGCAGAATTTTGCTAACCACCAGTATATATATATATATATATATATATATATATAAGTACGGTACAGTAGCCCACTGCTCTACCTCTGTGTCGTCAAGTATACTATGCATCCATACCTGTGCTACATTTTAGTTGTGCGCAGTATATAGTAGGACAGTGCAGAATTTTGCTGACCACCAGTATATATATAGCAGTACGGTACTGTAGTCCACTGCTCTACCTCTGTGTCATCAAGTATACCATGCATCCATACCTGTGCTGCATTTTAGTTGTGCACAGTATATAGTAGGAGGACAGTGCAGAATTTTGCTGGCCACCAGTATATATATAACAGTATGGTACAGTAGTCCACTGCTCTACCTCTGTGTCGTCAAGTATACTATGCATCCATACCTGTGCTGCATTTTATTTGTGCACAGAATATAGTAGGAGGACAGAGAAGAATTTTGCTGATCACCAGTATATATATAGCAGTACGGTACAGTAGTCCACTGCTCTACCTCTGTGTCATCAAGTATACTATGCATCCATACCTGTGCTGCATTTTAGTTGTGCGCAGTATATAGTAGGAGGACAGTGCAGAATTTTGCTAACCACCAGTATATATATATATATATATATATATATATATATATATATATATATATATAAGTACGGTACAGTAGTCCACTGCTCTACCTCTGTGTCGTCAAGTATACTAGGCATCCATACCTGTGCTACATTTTAGTTGTGCGCAGTATATAGTAGGAGGACAGTGCAGAATTTTACTGACCACCAGTATATATATATAGCAGTACGGTACAGTAGTTCACTGCTCTACCTCTGTGCCGTCAAGTATACTATGCATCCATACCTGTGCTGCATTTTAGTTGTGCACAGTATATAGTAGGAGGACAGTGCAGAATTTTGCTGACCACCAGTATATATATATATATATATATATATAGCAGTACGGTACAGTAGTCCTCTGCTCTACCTCTGTGTCGTCAACTATACTATGCATCCATACCTGTGCTACATTTTAGTTGTGCGCAGTTTATAGTAGGAGGGCAGTGCAGAATTTTGCTAACCACCAGTATATATATATATATATATATATATATATATAGCAGTACGGTACAGTAGTCCTCTGCCCTACCTCTGTGTCGTCAAGTATACTATGCGTCCATACCTGTGCTGCATTTTATTTGTGCACAGAATATAGTAGGAGGACAGAGCAGAATTTTGCTGACCACCAGTATATATATAGCGGTACGGTACAGTAGTCCACTGCTCTACCTCTGTGTCGTCATGTATGCTATGCATCCATACCTGTGCTGCATTTTAGTTGTGCGCAGTATATAGTAGGAGGACAGTGCAGAATTTTGCTGACCACCAGTATATATATAGCAGTACGGTACAGTAGTCCACTGCTCTACCTGTGTCGTCAAGTATACTATGCATCCATACCTGTGCTGCATTTTATTTGTGCACAGAATATAGTAGGAGGACAGAGAAGAATTTTGCTGATCACCAGTATATATATAGCAGTACGGTACAGTAGTCCACTGCTCTACCTCTGTGTCATCAAGTATACTATGCATCCATACCTGTGCTGCATTTTAGTTGTGCGCAGTATATAGTAGGAGGACAGTGCAGAATTTTGCTAACCACCAGTATATATATATATATATATATATATATATAAGTACGGTACAGTAGTCCACTGCTCTACCTCTGTGTCGTCAAGTATACTAGGCATCCATACCTGTGCTACATTTTAGTTGTGCGCAGTATATAGTAGGAGGACAGTGCAGAATTTTACTGACCACCAGTATATATATATAGCAGTACGGTACAGTAGTTCACTGCTCTACCTCTGTGCCGTCAAGTATACTATGCATCCATACCTGTGCTGCATTTTTGTTGTGCACAGTATATAGTAGGAGGACAGTGCAGAATTTTGCTGACCACCAGTATATATATATATATATATATATATATAGCAGTACGGTACAGTAGTCCTCTGCTCTACCTCTGTGTCGTCAACTATACTATGCATCCATACCTGTGCTACATTTTAGTTGTGCGCAGTTTATAGTAGGAGGGCAGTGCAGAATTTTGCTAACCACCAGTATATATATATATATATATATATATATAGCAGTACGGTACAGTAGTCCTCTGCCCTACCCCTGTGTCGTCAAGTATACTATGCGTCCATACCTGTGCTGCATTTTATTTGTGCACAGAATATAGTAGGAGGACAGAGCAGAATTTTGCTGACCACCAGTATATATATAGCGGTACGGTACAGTAGTCCACTGCTCTACCTCTGTGTCGTCATGTATGCTATGCATCCATACCTGTGCTGCATTTTAGTTGTGCGCAGTATATAGTAGGAGGACAGTGCAGAATTTTGCTGACCACCAGTATATATATAGCAGTACGGTACAGTAGTCCACTGCTCTACCTCTGTGTCGTCAAGTATACTATGCATCCATACCTGTGCTGCATTTTATTTGTGCACAGAATATAGTAGGAGGACAGAGCAGAATTTTGCTGACCACCAGTATATATATAGCAGTACGGTACAGTAGTCCACTGCTCTACCTCTGTGTCGTCATGTATGCTATGCATCCATACCTGTGCTGCATTTTAGTTGTGCGCAGTATATAGCAGGAGGACAGTGCAGAATTTTGCTGACTACCAGTATATATATAGCAGTACGGTGCAGTAGTCCACTGCTCTACCTCTGTGTCGTCAAGTATCCTAGGCATCCATACCTGTTCTGTATTTTAGTTGTGCGCAGTATATAATAGGAGGACAGTTCAGAATTTTGCTGAAGACCAGTATATATATAGCAGTACGGTACAGTAGTCCACTGCTCTACCTCTGTGTCGTCAAGGATACTATGCATCCATACCTGTGCTGCATTTTAGTTGTGCGCAGTATATAGTAGGACAGTGCAGAATTTTGCTGACCACCAGTATATATATAGCAGTACGGTACAGTAGTCCACTGCTCTACCTCTGTGTCGTCAAATATACTATGCATCCATACCTGTGCTGCATTTTAGTTGTGCGCAGTATATAGTAGGAGGACAGTGCAGAATTTTGCTGACCACCAGTATATATATAACAGTATGGTACAGTAGTCCACTGCTCTACCTCTGTGTCGTCAAGTATACTATGCATCCATACCTGTGCTGCATTTTATTTGTGCACAGAATATAGTAGGAGGACAGAGCAGAATTTTGCAGATCACCAGTATATATATAGCAGTACGGTACAGTAGTCCACTGCTCTACCTCTGTGTTATCAAGTATACTATGCATCCATACCTGTGCTGCATTTTAGTTGTGCGCAGTATATAGTAGGAGGACAGTGCAGAATTTTGCTGACCACCAGTATATATATAACAGTACGGTACAGTAGTCCACTGCTCTACCTCTGTGTCGTCAAGTATACTAGGCATCCATACCTGTGCTACATTTTAGTTGTGCGCAGTATATAGTAGGAGGACAGTGCAGAATTTTACTGACCACCAGTATATATATATATATATATAGCAGTACGGTACAGTAGTTCACTGCTCTACCTCTGTGCCGTCAAGTATACTATGCATCCATACCTGTGCTGCATTTTAGTTGTGCACAGTATATAGTAGGAGGACAGTGCAGAATTTTGCTGACCACCAGTATATATATATATATATATATATAGCAGTACGGCACAGTAGTCCACTGCTCTACCTCTGTGTATTCAACTATACTATGCATCCATACCTGTGCTGCATTTTAGTTGTGCGCAGTATATAGTAGGAGGACATTGCAGAATTTTGATAACCACCAGTATATATATATATATATATATATATATATAAGTACGGTACAGTAGCCCACTGCTCTACCTCTGTGTCGTCAAGTATACTATGCATCCATACCTGTGCTACATTTTAGTTGTGCGCAGTATATAGTAGGAGGGCAGTGCAGAATTTTGCTAACCACCAGTATATATATACATATATATATAGCAGTACGGTACAGTAGTCCACTGCTCTACCTCTGTGTCATCAAGTATACTATGCATCCATACCTGTACTGCATTTTAGTTGTGCGTAGTATATAGTAGGAGGACAGTGCAGAATTTTGCTAACCACCAGTATATATATATATATATATATATATATATATATATATGTACGGTACAGTAGCCCACTGCTCTACCTCTGTGTCGTCAAGTATACTATGCATCCATACCTGTGCTACATTTTAGTTGTGCGCAGTATATAGTAGGAGGACAGTGCAGAATTTTGCTGACCACCAGTATATATATAGCAGTACGGTACTGTAGTCCACTGCTCTACCTCTGTGTCATCAAGTATACCATGCATCCATACCTGTGCTGCATTTTGTTGTGCGCAGTATATAGTAGGAGGACAGTGCAGAATTTTGCTGACTACCAGTATATATATAGCAGTATGGTACAGTAGTCCACTGCTCTACCTCTGTGTCGTCAAGTATCCTAGGCATCCATACCTGTGCTACATTTTAGTTGTGCGCAGTATATAATAGGAGGACAGTGCAGAATTTTGCTGACCACCAGTATATATAGAACAGTATGGTACAGTAGTCCACTGCTCTACCTTTGTGTCGTCAAGTATACTATGCATCCATACCTGTGCTGCATTTTAGTTGTGCGCAGTTTATAGTAGGAGGACAGTGCAGAATTTTGCTGACCACCAGTATATATATATATAAGTACGGTACAGTAGCCCACTGCTCTACCTCTGTGTCGTCAAATATACTATGCATCCATACCTGTGCTACATTTTAGTTGTGCGCAGTATATAGTAGGAGGGCAGTGCAGAATTTTGCTAACCACCAGTATATATATATATATATATATATAGCGGTACGGATTCAGTAGTCCTCTGCTCTACCTCTGTGTCGTCAAGTATACTATGCATCCATACCTGTGCTGCATTTTATTTGTGCACAGAATATAGTAGGAGGACAGAGCAGAATTTTGCTGACCACCAGTATATATATATAGCAGTACGGTACAGTAGTCCACTGCTCTACCTCTGTGTCGTCATGTATGCTATGCATCCATACCTGTGCTGCATTTTAGTTGTGCGCAGTAAATAGTAGGAGGACAATGCAGAATTTTGCTGACCACCAGTATATATATAGCAGTACGGTACTGTAGTCCACTGCTCTACCTCTGTGTCATCAAGTATACCATGCATCCATACCTGTGCTGCATTTTAGTTGTGCGCAGTATATAGTAGGAGGACAGTGCAGAATTTTGCTGACTACCAGTATATATATAGCAGTATGGTACAGTAGTCCACTGCTCTACCTCTGTGTCGTCAAGTATCCTAGGCATCCATACCTGTGCTACATTTTAGTTGTGCGCAGTATATAATAGGAGGACAGTGCAGAATTTTGCTGATCACCAGTATATATATATATATATATATATATATATATATAGCAGTACGGTACAGTAGTCCACTGCTCTACCTCTGTGTATTCAACTATACTATGCATCCATACCTGTGCTGCATTTTAGTTGTGCGCAGTATATAGAAGGAGGACATTGCAGAATTTTGCTGACCACCAGTATATATATAGCAGTACGGTACAGTAGTCCACTGCTCTACCTCTGTGTCGTCAAGTATACTATGCATCCATACCTGTGCTACATTTTAGTTGTGCGCAGTATATAGTAGGAGGGCAGTGCAGAATTTTGCTAACCACCAGTATATATATATATATATATATATATATATATAGCAATACGGTACAGTAGTCCTCTGCTCTACCTCTGTGTCGTCAACTATACTATGCATCCATACCTGTGCTACATTTTAGTTATGCGCAGTTTATAGTAGGAGGGCAGTGCAGAATTTTGCTAACCACCAGTATATATATATATATATATATAGCAGTACGGTACAGTAGTCCTCTGCCCTACCTCTGTGTCGTCAAGTATACTATGCATCCATACCTGTGCTGCATTTTATTTGTGCACAGAATATAGTAGGAGGACAGAGCAGAATTTTGCTGACCACCAGTATATATATATAGCGGTACGGTACAGTAGTCCACTGCTCTACCTCTGTGTCGTCATGTATGCTATGCATCCATACCTGTGCTGCATTTTATTTGTGCGCAGTATATAGTAGGAGGACAGTGCAGAATTTTGCTGACCACCAGTATATATATAGCAGTACGGTACAGTAGTCCACTGCTCTACCTCTGTGTCATCAAGTATACTATGCATCCATACCTGTGCTGCATTTTATTTGTGCACAGAATATAGTAGGAGGACAGAGCAGAATTTTGCTGACCACCAGTATATATATAGCAGTACGGTACAGTAGTCCACTGCTCTACCTCTGTGTCGTCATGTATGCTATGCATCCATACCTGTGCTGCATTTTAGTTGTGCGCAGTATATAGCAGGAGGACAGTGCAGAATTTTGCTGACTACCTGTATATATATAGCAGTACGGTGCAGTAGTCCACTGCTCTACCTCTGTGTCGTCAAGTATCCTAGGCATCCATACCTGTGCTACATTTTAGTTGTGCGCAGTATATAATAGGAGGACAGTGCAGAATTTTGCTGAAGACCAGTATATATATAGCAGTACGGTACAGTAGTCCACTGCTCTACCTCTGTGTCGTCAAGGATACTATGCATCCATACCTGTGCTGCATTTTAGTTGTGCGCAGTATATAGTAGGACAGTGCAGAATTTTGCTGACCACCAGTATATATATAGCAGTACGGTACAGTAGTCCACTGCTCTACCTCTGTGTCGTCAAGTATACTATGCATCCATACCTGTGCTGCATTTTAGTTGTGCGCAGTATATAGTAGGAGGACAGTGCAGAATTTTGCTGACCACCAGTATATATATAACAGTATGGTACAGTAGTCCACTGCTCTACCTGTGTCGTCAAGTATACTATGCATCCATACCTGTGCTGCATTTTATTTGTGCACAGAATATAGTAGGAGGACAGAGCAGGATTTTGCTGATCACCAGTATATATATAGCAGTACGGTACAGTAGTCCACTGCTCTACCTCTGTGTCATCAAGTATACTATGCATCCATACCTGTGCTGCATTTTAGTTGTGCGCAGTATATAGTAGGAGGACAGTGCAGAATTTTGCTGACCACCAGTATATATATAACAGTACGGTACAGTAGTCCACTGCTCTACCTCTGTGTCGTCAAGTATACTAGGCATCCATACCTGTGCTACATTTTAGTTGTGCGCAGTATATAGTAGGAGGACAGTGCAGAATTTTACTGACCACCAGTATATATATATAGCAGTACGGTACAGTAGTTCACTGCTCTACCTCTGTGCCGTCAAGTATACTATGCATCCATACCTGTGCTGTATTTTAGTTGTGCACAGTATATAGTAGGAGGACAGTGCAGAATTTTGCTGACCACCAGTATATATATATATATATATGTATATAGCAGTACGGTACAGTAGTCCTCTGCTCTACCTCTGTGTCGTCAACTATACTATGCATCCATACCTGTGCTACATTTTAGTTGTTCGCAGTTTATAGTAGGAGGGCAGTGCAGAATTTTGCTAACCACCAGTATATATATATATATATATATATATATATATATAGCAGTATGGTACAGTAGTCCTCTGCCCTACCTCTGTGTCATCAAGTATACTATGCATCCATACCTGTGCTGCATTTTATTTGTGCACAGAATATAGTAGGAGGACAGAGCAGAATTTTGCTGACCACCAGTATATATATAGCGGTAGGGTACAGTAGTCCACTGCTCTACCTCTGTGTCGTCATGTATGCTATGCATCCATACCTGTGCTGCATTTTAGTTGTGCGCAGTATATAGTAGGAGGACAGTGCAGAATTTTGCTGACCACCAGTATATATATAGCAGTACGGTACAGTAGTCCACTGCTCTACCTCTGTGTCGTCAAGTATACTATGCATCCATACCTGTGCTGCATTTTATTTGTGCACAGAATATAGTAGGAGGACAGAGCAGAATTTTGCTGACCACCAGTATATATATATAGCAGTACGGTACAGTAGTCCACTGCTCTACCTCTGTGCCATCAAGTATACTATGCATCCATACCTGGCTGCATTTTAGTTTTGCACAGTATATAGTAGGAGGACAGTGCAGAATTTTGCTGACCACCAGTATATATATATATATATATATATATATATATATAAGTACGGTACAGTGGCCCACTGCTCTACCTCTGTGTCGTCAAGTATACTATGCATCCATACCTGTGCTACATTTTAGTTGTGCGCAGTATATAGTAGGAGGGCAGTGCAGAATTTTGCTAACCACCAGTATATATATATATATATATATATATATATATATATATATATATATAAGTACGGTACAGTAGCCCACTGCTCTACCTCTGTGTCGTCAAGTATACTATGCATCCATACCTGTGCTACATTTTAGTTGTGCGCAGTATATAGTAGGACAGTGCAGAATTTTGCTGACCACCAGTATATATATAGCAGTACGGTACTGTAGTCCACTGCTCTACCTCTGTGTCATCAAGTATACCATGCATCCATACCTGTGCTGCATTTTAGTTGTGCACAGTATATAGTAGGAGGACAGTGCAGAATTTTGCTGACTACCAGTATATATATAGCAGTATGGTACAGTAGTCCACTGCTCTACCTCTGTGTCGTCAAGTATCCTAGGCATCCATACCTGTGCTACATTTTAGTGTTGCGCAGTATATAATAGGAGGACAGTGCAGAATTTTGCTGACCACCAGTATATATAGAACAGTACGGTACAGTAGTCCACTGCTCTACCTCTGTGTCGTCAAGTATACTATGCATCCATACCTGTGCAGCATTTTAGTTGTGCGCAGTTTATAGTAGGAGGACAGTGCAGAATTTTGCTGACCACCAGTATATATATAGCAGTACGGTACAGTAGTCCACTGCTCTACCTCTGTGTCGTCAAGTATACTATGCATCCATACCTGTGCAGCATTTTAGTTGTGCGCAGTATATAGTAGGAGGACAGTGCAGAATTTTGCTGACCACCAGTATATAAATAGCAGTACGGTACAGTAGTCTACTGCTCTACCTCTGTGTCGTCAAGTATACTATGCATCCATACCTGTGCTGCATTTTAGATGTGCGCAGTATATAGTAGGAGGACAGTGCAGAATTTTGCTGACTACCAGTATATATATATATAACAGTACGGTACAGTAGTCCACTGCTCTACCTCTGTGTCGTCAAGTATACTATGCATCCATACCTGTGCTGCATTTTAGTTGTGCGCAGTATATAGTAGGAGGACAGTGCAGAATTTTGCTGACCACCAGTATATATATAGCAGTACGGTACAGTAGTCCACTGCTCTACCTCTGTGTCATCAAGTATACTATGCATCCATACCTGTGCTACATTTTAGTTGTGCGCAGTATATAGTAGGAGGGCAGTGCAGAATTTTGCTAACCACCAGTATATATATATATATATATATATATATATATATATATAGCGGTACGGATTCAGTAGTCCTCTGCTCTACCTCTGTGTCGTCAAGTATACTATGCATCCATACCTGTGCTGCATTTTATTTGTGCACAGAATATAGTAGGAGGACAGAGCAGAATTTTGCTGACCACCAGTATATATATAGCAGTACGGTACAGTAGTCCACTGCTCTACCTCTGTGTCATCATGTATGCTATGCATCCATACCTGTGCTGCATTTTAGTTGTGTGCAGTATATAGTAGGAGGACAGTGCAGAATTTTGCTGACCACCAGTATATATATATAGCAGTACGGTACTGTAGTCCACTGCTCTACCTCTGTGTCATCAAGTATACCATGCACCCATACCTGTGCTGCATTTTAGTTGTGCGCAGTATATAGTAGGAGGACAGTGCAGAATTTTGCTGACTACCAGTATATATATAGCAGTATATGTACAGTAGTCCACTGCTCTACCTCTGTGTCGTCAAGTATCCTAGGCATCCATACCTGTGCTACATTTTAGTGTTGCGCAGTATATAATAGGAGGACAGTGCAGAATTTTGCTGACCACCAGTATATATAGAACAGTACGGTACAGTAGTCCACTGCTCTACCTCTGTGTCGTCAAGTATACTATGCATCCATACCTGTGCAGCATTTTAGTTGTGCGCAGTTTATAGTAGGAGGACAGTGCAGAATTTTGCTGACCACCAGTATATATATAGCAGTACGGTACAGTAGTCCACTGCTCTACCTCTGTGTCGTCAAGGATACTATGCATCCATACCTGTGCTGCATTTTAGTTGTGCGCAGTATATAGTAGGAGGACAGTGCAGAATTTTGCTGACCACCAGTATATATATAGCAGTACGGTACTGTAGTCCACTGCTCTACCTCTGTGTCATCAAGTATACCATGCATCCATACCTGTGCTGCATTTTAGTTGTGCGCAGTATATAGTAGGAGGACAGTGCAGAATTTTGCTGACTACCAGTATATATATAGCAGTATGGTACAGTAGTCCACTGCTCTACCTCTGTGTCGTCAAGTATCCTAGGCATCCATACCTGTGCTACATTTTAGTGTTGCGCAGTATATAATAGGAGGACAGTGCAGAATTTTGCTGACCACCAGTATATATAGAACAGTACGGTACAGTAGTCCACTGCTCTACCTCTGTGTCGTCAAGTATACTATGCATCCATACCTGTGCAGCATTTTAGTTGTGCGCAGTTTATAGTAGGAGGACAGTGCAGAATTTTGCTGACCACCAGTATATATATAGCAGTACGGTACAGTAGTCCACTGCTCTACCTCTGTGTCGTCAAGGATACTATGCATCCATACCTGTGCTGCATTTTAGTTGTGCGCAGTATATAGTAGGAGGACAGTGCAGAATTTTGCTGACCACCAGTATATAAATAGCAGTACGGTACAGTAGTCTACTGCTCTACCTCTGTGTCGTCAAGTATACTATGCATCCATACCTGTGCTGCATTTTAGATGTGCGCAGTATATAGTAGGAGGACAGTGCAGAATTTTGCTGACTACCAGTATATATATATAACAGTACGGTACAGTAGTCCACTGCTCTACCTCTGTGTCGTCAAGTATACTATGCATCCATACCTGTGCTGCATTTTAGTTGTGCGCAGTATATAGTAGGAGGACAGTGCAGAATTTTGCTGACCACCAGTATATATATAGCAGTACGGTACAGTAGTCCACTGCTCTACCTCTGTGTCGTCAAGGATACTATGCATCCATACCTGTGCTGCATTTTAGTTGTGCGCAGTATATAGTAGGAGGACAGTGCAGAATTTTTCTGACCACCAGTATATATATAGCAGTACGGTACAGTAGTCTACTGCTCTACCTCTGTGTCGTCAAGTATACTATGCATCCATACCTGTGCTGCATTTTAGATGTGCGCAGTATATAGTAGGAGGACAGTGCAGAATTTTGCTGACTACCAGTATATATATATAACAGTACAGTAGTCCACTGCTCTACCTCTGTGTCGTCAAGTATACTATGCATCCATACCTGTGCTGCATTTTAGTTGTGCGCAGTATATAGTAGGAGGACAGTGCAGAATTTTGCTGACCACCAGTATATATATAGCAGTACGGTACAGTAGTCCACTGCTCTACCTCTGTGTCATCAAGTATACTATGCATCCATACTTGTGCTGCATTTTAGTTGTGCGCAGTATATAGTAGGAGGACAGTGCAGAATTTTGCTAACCACCAGTATATATATATATATAAGTACGGTACAGTAGCCCACTGCTCTACCTCTGTGTCGTCAAGTAAACTATGCATCCATACCTGTGCTACATTTTAGTTGTGCGCAGTATATAGTAGGAGGGCAGTGCAGAATTTTGCTAACCACCAGTATATATATATATATATATATATAGGGGTACTTATTCAGTAGTCCTCTGCTCTACCTCTGTGTCGTCAAGTATACTATGCATCCATACCTGTGCTGCATTTTATTTGTGCACAGAATATAGTAGGAGGACAGAGCAGAATTTTGCTGACCACCAGTATATATATAGCAGTACGGTACAGTAGTCCACTGCTCTACCTCTGTGTCGTCATGTATGCTATGCATCCATACCTGTGCTGCATTTTAGTTGTGCGCAGTATATAGTAGGAGGACAGTGCAGAATTTTGCTGACCACCAGTATATATATAACAGTATGGTACAGTAGTCCACTGCTCTACCTGTGTCGTCAAGTATACTATGCATCCATACCTGTGCTGCATTTTATTTGTGCACAGAATATAGTAGGAGGACAGAGCAGAATTTTGCTGATCACCAGTATATATATAGCAGTACGGTACAGTAGTCCACTGCTCTACCTCTGTGTCATCAAGTATACTATGCATCCATACCTGTGCTGCATTTTAGTTGTGCGCAGTATATAGTAGGAGGACAGTGCAGAATTTTGCTGACCACCAGTATATATATATAACAGTACGGTACAGAAGTCCACTGCTCTACCTCTGTGTCGTCAAGTATACTAGGCATCCATACCTGTGCTACATTTTAGTTGTGCGCAGTATATAGTAGGAGGACAGTGCAGAATTTTACTGACCACCAGTATATATATATATAGCAGTACGGTACAGTAGTTCACTGCTCTACCTCTGTGCCATCAAGTATACTATGCATCCATACCTGTGCTGTATTTTAGTTGTGCACAGTATATAGTAGGAGGACAGTGCAGAATTTTGCTGACCACCAGTATATATATATATATATGTATATAGCAGTACGGTACAGTAGTCCTCTGCTCTACCTCTGTGTCGTCAACTATACTATGCATCCATACCTGTGCTACATTTTAGTTGTGCGCAGTTTATAGTAGGAGGGCAGTGCAGAATTTTGCTAACCACCAGTATATATATATATATATATATATATATATATAGCAGTACGGTACAGTAGTCCTCTGCCCTACCTCTGTGTCATCAAGTATACTATGCATCCATACCTGTGCTGCATTTTATTTGTGCACAGAATATAGTAGGAGGACAGAGCAGAATTTTGCTGACCACCAGTATATATATAGCGGTAGGGTACAGTAGTCCACTGCTCTACCTCTGTGTCGTCATGTATGCTATGCATCCATACCTGTGCTGCATTTTAGTTGTGCGCAGTATATAGTAGGAGGACAGTGCAGAATTTTGCTGACCACCAGTATATATATAGCAGTACGGTACAGTAGTCCACTGCTCTACCTCTGTGTCGTCAAGTATACTATGCATCCATACCTGTGCTGCATTTTATTTGTGCACAGAATATAGTAGGAGGACAGAGCAGAATTTTGCTGACCACCAGTATATATATATAGCAGTACGGTACAGTAGTCCACTGCTCTACCTCTGTGCCATCAAGTATACTATGCATCCATACCTGGCTGCATTTTAGTTGTGCACAGTATATAGTAGGAGGACAGTGCAGAATTTTGCTGACCACCAGTATATATATATATATATATATATAAGTACGGTACAGTGGCCCACTGCTCTACCTCTGTGTCGTCAAGTATACTATGCATCCATACCTGTGCTACATTTTAGTTGTGCGCAGTATATAGTAGGAGGGCAGTGCAGAATTTTGCTAACCACCAGTATATATATATATATATATATATATATATATAGCAGTACGGTACAGTAGTCCTCTGCCCTACCTCTGTGTCATCAAGTATACTATGCATCCATACCTGTGCTGCATTTTATTTGTGCACAGAATATAGTAGGAGGACAGAGCAGAATTTTGCTGACCACCAGTATATATATAGCGGTAGGGTACAGTAGTCCACTGCTCTACCTCTGTGTCGTCATGTATGCTATGCATCCATACCTGTGCTGCATTTTAGTTGTGCGCAGTATATAGTAGGAGGACAGTGCAGAATTTTGCTGACCACCAGTATATATATAGCAGTACGGTACAGTAGTCCACTGCTCTACCTCTGTGTCGTCAAGTATACTATGCATCCATACCTGTGCTGCATTTTATTTGTGCACAGAATATAGTAGGAGGACAGAGCAGAATTTTGCTGACCACCAGTATATATATATAGCAGTACGGTACAGTAGTCCACTGCTCTACCTCTGTGCCATCAAGTATACTATGCATCCATACCTGGCTGCATTTTAGTTGTGCACAGTATATAGTAGGAGGACAGTGCAGAATTTTGCTGACCACCAGTATATATATATATATATATATATAAGTACGGTACAGTGGCCCACTGCTCTACCTCTGTGTCGTCAAGTATACTATGCATCCATACCTGTGCTACATTTTAGTTGTGCGCAGTATATAGTAGGAGGGCAGTGCAGAATTTTGCTAACCACCAGTATATATATATATATATATATATATATATATATATATATATATAAGTACGGTACAGTAGCCCACTGCTCTACCTCTGTGTCGTCAAGTATACTATGCATCCATACCTGTGCTACATTTTAGTTGTGCGCAGTATATAGTAGGAGGACAGTGCAGAATTTTGCTGACCACCAGTATATATATAGCAGTACGGTACTGTAGTCCACTGCTCTACCTCTGTGTCATCAAGTATACCATGCATCCATACCTGTGCTGCATTTTAGTTGTGCGCAGTATATAGTAGGAGGACAGTGCAGAATTTTGCTGACTACCAGTATATATATAGCAGTATGGTACAGTAGTCCACTGCTCTACCTCTGTGTCGTCAAGTATCCTAGGCATCCATACCTGTGCTACATTTTAGTGTTGCGCAGTATATAATAGGAGGACAGTGCAGAATTTTGCTGACCACCAGTATATATAGAACAGTACGGTACAGTAGTCCACTGCTCTACCTCTGTGTCGTCAAGTATACTATGCATCCATACCTGTGCAGCATTTTAGTTGTGCGCAGTTTATAGTAGGAGGACAGTGCAGAATTTTGCTGACCACCAGTATATATATAGCAGTACGGTACAGTAGTCCACTGCTCTACCTCTGTGTCGTCAAGTATACTATGCATCCATACCTGTGCAGCATTTTAGTTGTGCGCAGTATATAGTAGGAGGACAGTGCAGAATTTTGCTGACCACCAGTATATAAATAGCAGTACGGTACAGTAGTCTACTGCTCTACCTCTGTGTCGTCAAGTATACTATGCATCCATACCTGTGCTGCATTTTAGATGTGCGCAGTATATAGTAGGAGGACAGTGCAGAATTTTGCTGACTACCAGTATATATATATATAACAGTACGGTACAGTAGTCCACTGCTCTACCTCTGTGTCGTCAAGTATACTATGCATCCATACCTGTGCTGCATTTTAGTTGTGCGCAGTATATAGTAGGAGGACAGTGCAGAATTTTGCTGACCACCAGTATATATATAGCAGTACGGTACAGTAGTCCACTGCTCTACCTCTGTGTCGTCAAGTATACTATGCATCCATACCTGTGCTACATTTTAGTTGTGCGCAGTATATAGTAGGAGGGCAGTGCAGAATTTTGCTAACCACCAGTATATATATATATATATATATATATATATAGCGGTACGGATTCAGTAGTCCTCTGCTCTACCTCTGTGTCGTCAAGTATACTATGCATCCATACCTGTGCTGCATTTTATTTGTGCACAGAATATAGTAGGAGGACAGAGCAGAATTTTGCTGACCACCAGTATATATATAGCAGTACGGTACAGTAGTCCACTGCTCTACCTCTGTGTCATCATGTATGCTATGCATCCATACCTGTGCTGCATTTTAGTTGTGTGCAGTATATAGTAGGAGGACAGTGCAGAATTTTGCTGACCACCAGTATATATATAGCAGTACGGTACTGTAGTCCACTGCTCTACCTCTGTGTCATCAAGTATACCATGCACCCATACCTGTGCTGCATTTTAGTTGTGCGCAGTATATAGTAGGAGGACAGTGCAGAATTTTGCTGACTACCAGTATATATATAGCAGTATATGTACAGTAGTCCACTGCTCTACCTCTGTGTCGTCAAGTATCCTAGGCATCCATACCTGTGCTACATTTTAGTGTTGCGCAGTATATAATAGGAGGACAGTGCAGAATTTTGCTGACCACCAGTATATATAGAACAGTACGGTACAGTAGTCCACTGCTCTACCTCTGTGTCGTCAAGTATACTATGCATCCATACCTGTGCAGCATTTTAGTTGTGCGCAGTTTATAGTAGGAGGACAGTGCAGAATTTTGCTGACCACCAGTATATATATAGCAGTACGGTACAGTAGTCCACTGCTCTACCTCTGTGTCGTCAAGGATACTATGCATCCATACCTGTGCTGCATTTTAGTTGTGCGCAGTATATAGTAGGAGGACAGTGCAGAATTTTGCTAACCACCAGTATATATATATATAAGTACGGTACAGTAGCCCACTGCTCTACCTCTGTGTCGTCAAGTAAACTATGCATCCATACCTGTGCTACATTTTAGTTGTGCGCAGTATATAGTAGGAGGGCAGTGCAGAATTTTGCTAACCACCAGTATATATATATATATATATATATATATAGGGGTACAGATTCAGTAGTCCTCTGCTCTACCTCTGTGTCGTCAAGTATACTATGCATCCATACCTGTGCTGCATTTTATTTGTGCACAGAATATAGTAGGAGGACAGAGCAGAATTTTGCTGACCACCAGTATATATATAGCAGTACGGTACAGTAGTCCACTGCTCTACCTCTGTGTCGTCATGTATGCTATGCATCCATACCTGTGCTGCATTTTAGTTGTGCGCAGTATATAGTAGGAGGACAGTGCAGAATTTTGCTGACCACCAGTATATATATAGCAGTACGGTACTGTAGTCCACTGCACTACCTCTGTGTCATCAAGTATACCATGCATCCATACCTGTGCTGCATTTTAGTTGTGCGCAGTATATAGTAGGAGGACAGTGCCGAATTTTGCTGACCACCAGTATATATAGAACAGCACGGTACAGTAGTCCACTGCTCTACCTCTGTGTCGTCAAGTATACTATGCATCCATACCTGTGCTGCATTTTAGTTGTGCGCAGTTTATAGTAGGAGGACAGTGCAGAATTTTGCTGACCACCAGTATATATATAGCAGTACGGTACAGTAGTCCACTGCTCTACCTCTGTGTCGTCAAGGATACTATGCATCCATACCTGTGCTGCATTTTAGTTGTGCGCAGTATATAGTAGGAGGACAGTGCAGAATTTTGCTGACCACCAGTATATATATAGCAGTACGGTACAGTAGTCTACTGCACTACCTCTGTGTCGTCAAGTATACTATGCATCCATACCTGTGCTCCATTTTAGATGTGCGCCGTATATAGTAGGAGGACAGTGCAGAATTTTGCTGACTACCAGTATATATATATAACAGTACGGTACAGTAGTCCACTGCTCTACCTCTGTGTTGTCAAGTATACTAGGCATCCATACCTGTGCTATATTTTAGTTGTGCGCAGTATATAATAGGAGGACTGTGCAGAATTTTGTTGACCACCGGTATATATATAGCAGTACGGTACAGTAGTCCACTGCTCTACCTCTGTGTCGTCAAGTTTACTATGCATCCATACCTGTGCTGCATTTTAGTTGTGCGCAGTATATAGTAGGAGGACAGTGCAGATTTTTGCTGACCACCAGTATATATATAGCAGTACGGTACAGTAGTCCACTGCTCTACCTCTGTGTCATCAAGTATACTATGCATCCATACCTGTGCTGCATTTTAGTTGTGCGCAGTATATAGTAGGAGGACAGTGCAGAATTTTGCTGACCACCAGTATATATATATATAACAGTACGGTACAGTAGTCCACTGCTCTACCTCTGTATTGTCAAGTATACTAGGCATCCATACCTGTGCTACATTTTAGTTGTGCCCAGTATATAGTAGGAGGACAGTGCAGAATTTTGCTGACCACCAGTATATATATAGCAGTACGGTACAGTAGTTCACTGCTCAACCTCTGTGCCGTCAAGTATACTATGCATCCATACCTGTGCTGCATTTTAGTTGTGCGCAGTATATAGTAGGAGGACAGTGCAGAATTTTGCTGACCACCAGTATATATATATATATATATATATATATAGCAGTACGGTAAAGTAGTCCACTGCTCTACCTCTGTGTATTCAACTATACTATGCATCCATACCTGTGCTGCATTTTAGTTGTGCGCAGTATATAGTAGGAGGACATTGCAGAATTTTGCTGACCACCAGTATATATATAGCAGTACGGTACAGCAGTCCACTGCTCTACCTCTGTGTCGTCAAGTATACTATGCATCCATACCTGTGCTACATTTTAGTTGTGCGCAGTATATAGTAGGAGGGCAGTGCAGAATTTTGCTAACCACCAGTATATATATATATATATACATATATATATATATATATAGCAGTA
This sequence comes from Pseudophryne corroboree, assembly GCF_028390025.1. NCBI lineage: Eukaryota > Metazoa > Chordata > Amphibia > Anura > Myobatrachidae > Pseudophryne > Pseudophryne corroboree. The sequence goes on along the minus strand of NC_086452.1, from coordinate 277,326,533 downwards.
CGGTACAGTAGTCCTCTGCTCTACCTCTATGTCGTCAAGTATACTATGCATCCATACCTGTGCTGCATTTTATTTGTGCACAGAATATAGTAGGAGGACAGAGCAGAATTTTGCTGACCACCAGTATATATATAGCAGTACGGTACAGTAGTCCACTGCTCTACATCTGTGTCGTCATGTATGCTATGCATCCATACCTGTGCTGCATTTTAGTTGTGCGCAGTATATAGTAGGAGGACAGTGCAGAATTTTGCTGACCACCTGTATATATACAGCAGTACGGTACAGTAGTCCACTGCTCTACCTCTGTGTCGTCAAGTATACTATGCATCCATACCTGTGCTGCATTTTAGTTGTGCGCAGTATATAGTAGGAGGACAGTGCAGAATTTTGCTGATCACCAGTATATATATAACAGTATGGTACAGTAGTCCACTGCTCTACCTCTGTGTAGTCAAGTATACTATGCATCCATACCTGTGCTGCATTTTATTTGTGCACAGAATATAGTAGGAGGACAGAGCAGAATTTTGCTGACCACCAGTATATATATAGCAGTACGGTACAGTAGTCCACTGCACTACCTCTGTGTCGTCAATTATTCTATGCATCTATACCTGTGCTGCATTTTAGTTGTGTGCAGTATATAGGAGGACAGCGTAGAATTTTGCTGACCACCAGTATATATATAGCAGTACGGTACTGTAGTCCACTGCTCTACCTCTGTGTCATCAAGTATACCATGCATCCATACCTGTGCTGCATTTTAGTTGTGCGCAGTATATATTAGGAGGACAGTGCAGAATTTTGCTGACCACCAGTATATATATATATATAACAGTACGGTACAGTAGTCCACTGCTCTACCTCTGTGTTGTCAAGTATACTAGGCATCCATACCTGTGCTACATTTTAGTTGTGCGCAGTTTATAGTAGGAGGACAGTGCAGAATTTTGCTGACCACCAGTATATATATAGTATATAGCAGTACGGTACAGTAGTTCACTGCTCTACCTCTGTGCCGTCAAGTATACTATGCATCCATACCTGTGCTGCATTTTAGTTGTGCGCAGTATATAGTAGGAGGACAGTGCAGAATTTTGCTGACCACCAGTATATATATATATATTTATATATAGCAGTACGGTACAGTAGTCCACTGCTCTACCTCTGTGTATTCAACTATACTATGCATCCATACCTGTGCTGCATTTTAGTTGTGCGCAGTATATAGTAGGAGGACATTGCAGAATTTTGCTGACCACCAGTATATATATAGCAGTACGGTACAGTAGTCCACTGCTCTACCTCTGTGTCGTCAAGTATACTATGCATCCATACCTGTGCTACATTTTAGTTGTGCGCAGTATATAGTAGGAGGGAAGTGCAGAATTTTGCAAACCACCAGTATATATATATATATATATACATATATACATATATATATATATATATATATATAGCAGTACGGTACAGTAGTCCTCTGCTCTACCTCTGTGTCGTCAAGTATACTATGCATCCATACCTATGCTGCATTTTAGTTGTGCGCAGTATATAGTAGGAGGACAGTGCAGAATTTTGCTGACCACCAGTATATATATAGCAGTACGGTACAGTTGTCCACTGCTCTACCTCTGTGTCGTCAAGTATACTATGCATCCATACCTGTGCTGCATTTTAGTTGTGCGCAGTATATAGTAGGAGGACAGTGCAGAATTTTGCTGACCACCAGTATATATATAGCAGTACGGTACAGTAGTCCACTGCTCTACCTCTGTGTCGGCAATTATTCATTGCATCCATACCTGTGCTGCATTTTAGTTGTGCGCAGTATATAGTAGCAGGACAGCGTAGAATTTTGCTGACCACCAGTATATATATAGCAGTACGGTACAGTAGTCTACTGCTCTACCTCTGTGTCGTCAAGTATACTATGCATCCATACCTGTGCTGCATTTTAGATTTGCGCAGTATATAGTAGGAGGACAGTGCAGAATTTTGCTGACTACCAGTATATATATATAACAGTACAGTAGTCCACTGCTCTACCTCTGTGTCGTCAAGTATACTATGCACCCATACCTGTGCTGCATTTTAGTTGTGCGCAGTATATAGTAGGAGGACAGTGCAGAATTTTGCTGACCACCAGTATATATATAGCAGTACGGTACAGTAGTCCACTGCTCTACCTCTGTGTCATCAAGTATACTATGCATCCATACTTGTGCTGCATTTTAGTTGTGCGCAGTATATAGTAGGAGGACAGTGCAGAATTTTGCTAACCACCAGTATATATATATATATATAAGTACGGTACAGTAGCCCACTGCTCTACCTCTGTGTCGTCAAGTAAACTATGCATCCATACCTGTGCTACATTTTAGTTGTGCGCAGTATATAGTAGGAGGGCAGTGCAGAATTTTGCTAACCACCAGTATATATATATATATATATATATATATAGGGGTACAGATTCAGTAGTCCTCTGCTCTACCTCTGTGTCGTCAAGTATACTATGCATCCATACCTGTGCTGCATTTTATTTGTGCACATAATATAGTAGGAGGACAGAGCAGAATTTTGCTGACCACCAGTATATATATAGCAGTACGGTACAGTAGTCCACTGCTCTACCTCTGTGTCGTCATGTACGCTATGCATCCATACCTGTGCTGCATTTTAGTTGTGCGCAGTATATAGTAGGAGGACTGTGCAGAATTTTGCTGACCACCAGTGTATATATAGCAGTACGGTACTGTAGTCCACTGCTCTACCTCTGTGTCATCAAGTATACCATGCATCCATACCTGTGCTGCATTTTAGTTGTGCGCAGTATATAGTAGGAGGACAGTGCAGAATTTTGCTGACCACCAGTATATATATAGCAGTACGGTACAGTAGTCCACTGCTCTACCTCTGTGTCGTCAAGGATACTATGCATCCATACCTGTGCTGCATTTTAGTTGTGCGCAGTATATAGTAGGAGGACAGTGCAGAATTTTGCTGACCACCAGTATATATATTGCAGTACGGTACAGTAGTCTACTGCACTACCTCTGTGTCGTCAAGTATACTATGCATCCATACCTGTGCTCCATTTTAGATGTGCGCAGTATATAGTAGGAGGACAGTGCAGAATTTTGCTGACTACCAGTATATATATATATATAACAGTACGGTACAGTAGTCCACTGCTCTACCTCTGTGTTGTCAAGTATACTAGGCATCCATACCTGTGCTATATTTTAGTTGTGCGCAGTATATAATAGGAGGACTGTGCAGAATTTTGTTGACCACCAGTATATATATAGCAGTACGGTACAGTAGTCCACTGCTCTACCTCTGTGTCGTCAAGTTTACTATGCATCCATACCTGTGCTGAATTTTAGTTGTGCGCAGTATATAGTAGGAGGACAGTGCAGATTTTTGCTGACCACCAGTATATATATAGCAGTACGGTACAGTAGTCCACTGCTCTACCTCTGTGTCGTCAAGTATACTATGCATCCATACCTGTGCTGCATTTTAGTTGTGCGCAGTATATAGTAGGAGGACAGTGCAGAATTTTGCTGACCACCAGTATATATATATATATAACAGTACGATACAGTAGTCCACTGCTCTACCTCTGTGTTGTCAAGTATACTAGGCATCCATACCTGTGCTACATTTTAGTTGTGCCCAGTATATAGTAGGAGGACAGTGCAGAATTTTGCCGACCACCAGTATATATATAGCAGTACGGTACAGTAGTTCACTGCTCAACCTCTGTGCCGTCAAGTATACTATGCATCCATACCTGTGCTGCATTTTAGTTGTGCGCAGTATATAGTAGGAGGACAGTGCAGAATTTTGCTGACCACCAGTATATATATATATATAGCAGTACGGTAAAGTAGTCCACTGCTCTACCTCTGTGTATTCAACTATACTATGCATCCATACCTGTGCTGCATTTTAGTTGTGCGCAGTATATAGTAGGAGGACATTGCAGAATTTTGCTGACCACCAGTATATATATAGCAGTACGGTACAGCAGTCCACTGCTCTACCTCTGTGTCGTCAAGTATACTATGCATCCATACCTGTGCTACATTTTAGTTGTGCGCAGTATATAGTAGGAGGGCAGTGCAGAATTTTGCTAACCACCAGTATATATATATATATATACATATATATATATATATATAGCAGTACGGTACAGTAGTCCTCTGCTCTACCTCTATGTCGTCAAGTATACTATGCATCCATACCTGTGCTGCATTTTATTTGTGCATAGAATATAGTAGGAGGACTGAGCAGAATTTTGCTGACCACCAGTATATATATAGCAGTACGGTACAGTAGTCCACTGCTCTACATCTGTGTCGTCATGTATGCTATGCATCCATACCTGTGCTGCATTTTAGTTGTGCGCAGTATATAGTAGGAGGACATTGCAGAATTTTGCTGACCACCAGTATATATATAGCAGTACGGTACAGTAGTCCACTGCTCTACCTCTGTGTCGTCAAGTATACTATGCATCCATACCTGTGCTACATTTTAGTTGTGCGCAGTATATAGTAGGAGGGAAGTGCAGAATTTTGCTAACCACCAGTATATATATATATATATACATATATACATATATATATATATATATATAGCAGTACGGTACAGTAGTCCTCTGCTCTACCTCTGTGTCGTCAAGTATACTATGCATCCATACCTATGCTGCATTTTAGTTGTGCGCAGTATATAGTAGGAGGACAGTGCAGAATTTTGCTGACCACCAGTATATATATAGCAGTACGGTACAGTTGTCCACTGCTCTACCTCTGTGTCGTCAAGTATACTATGCATCCATACCTGTGCTGCATTTTAGTTGTGCGCAGTATATAGTAGGAGGACAGTGCAGAATTTTGCTGACCACCAGTATATATATAGCAGTACGGTACAGTAGTCCACTGCTCTACCTCTGTGTCGGCAATTATTCTATGCATCCATACCTGTGCTGCATTTTAGTTGTGCGCAGTATATAGTAGCAGGACAGCGTAGAATTTTGCTGACCACCAGTATATATATAGCAGTACGGTACAGTAGTCTACTGCTCTACCTCTGTGTCGTCAAGTATACTATGCATCCATACCTGTGCTGCATTTTAGATTTGCGCAGTATATAGTAGGAGGACAGTGCAGAATTTTGCTGACTACCAGTATATATATATAACAGTACAGTAGTCCACTGCTCTACCTCTGTGTCGTCAAGTATACTATGCACCCATACCTGTGCTGCATTTTAGTTGTGCGCAGTATATAGTAGGAGGACAGTGCAGAATTTTGCTGACCACCAGTATATATATAGCAGTACGGTACAGTAGTCCACTGCTCTACCTCTGTGTCATCAAGTATACTATGCATCCATACTTGTGCTGCATTTTAGTTGTGCGCAGTATATAGTAGGAGGACAGTGCAGAATTTTGCTAACCACCAGTATATATATATATATATATAAGTACGGTACAGTAGCCCACTGCTCTACCTCTGTGTCGTCAAGTAAACTATGCATCCATACCTGTGCTACATTTTAGTTGTGCGCAGTATATAGTAGGAGGGCAGTGCAGAATTTTGCTAACCACCAGTATATATATATATATATATATATAGGGGTACAGATTCAGTAGTCCTCTGCTCTACCTCTGTGTCATCAAGTATACTATGCATCCATACCTGTGCTGCATTTTATTTGTGCACATAATATAGTAGGAGGACAGAGCAGAATTTTGCTGACCACCAGTATATATATAGCAGTACGGTACAGTAGTCCACTGCTCTACCTCTGTGTCGTCATGTACGCTATGCATCCATACCTGTGCTGCATTTTAGTTGTGCGCAGTATATAGTAGGAGGACTGTGCAGAATTTTGCTGACCACCAGTGTATATATAGCAGTACGGTACTGTAGTCCACTGCTCTACCTCTGTGTCATCAAGTATACCATGCATCCATACCTGTGCTGCATTTTAGTTGTGCGCAGTATATAGTAGGAGGACAGTGCAGAATTTTGCTGACCACCAGTATATATATAGCAGTACGGTACAGTAGTCCACTGCTCTACCTCTGTGTCGTCAAGGATACTATGCATCCATACCTGTGCTGCATTTTAGTTGTGCGCAGTATATAGTAGGAGGACAGTGCAGAATTTTGCTGACCACCAGTATATATATTGCAGTACGGTACAGTAGTCTACTGCACTACCTCTGTGTCGTCAAGTATACTATGCATCCATACCTGTGCTCCATTTTAGATGTGCGCAGTATATAGTAGGAGGACAGTGCAGAATTTTGCTGACTACCAGTATATATATATATATATAACAGTACGGTACAGTAGTCCACTGCTCTACCTCTGTGTTGTCAAGTATACTAGGCATCCATACCTGTGCTATATTTTAGTTGTGCGCAGTATATAATAGGAGGACTGTGCAGAATTTTGTTGACCACCAGTATATATATAGCAGTACGGTACAGTAGTCCACTGCTCTACCTCTGTGTCGTCAAGTTTACTATGCATCCATACCTGTGCTGCATTTTAGTTGTGCGCAGTATATAGTAGGAGGACAGTGCAGATTTTTGCTGACCACCAGTATATATATAGCAGTACGGTACAGTAGTCCACTGCTCTACCTCTGTGTCGTCAAGTATACTATGCATCCATACCTGTGCTGCATTTTAGTTGTGCGCAGTATATAGTAGGAGGACAGTGCAGAATTTTGCTGACCACCAGTATATATATATATATAACAGTACGATACAGTAGTCCACTGCTCTACCTCTGTGTTGTCAAGTATACTAGGCATCCATACCTGTGCTACATTTTAGTTGTGCCCAGTATATAGTAGGAGGACAGTGCAGAATTTTGCCGACCACCAGTATATATATAGCAGTACGGTACAGTAGTTCACTGCTCAACCTCTGTGCCGTCAAGTATACTATGCATCCATACCTGTGCTGCATTTTAGTTGTGCGCAGTATATAGTAGGAGGACAGTGCAGAATTTTGCTGACCACCAGTATATATATATATATATATATATATATATAGCAGTACGGTAAAGTAGTCCACTGCTCTACCTCTGTGTATTCAACTATACTATGCATCCATACCTGTGCTGCATTTTAGTTGTGCGCAGTATATAGTAGGAGGACATTGCAGAATTTTGCTGACCACCAGTATATATATAGCAGTACGGTACAGCAGTCCACTGCTCTACCTCTGTGTCGTCAAGTATACTATGCATCCATACCTGTGCTACATTTTAGTTGTGCGCAGTATATAGTAGGAGGGCAGTGCAGAATTTTGCTAACCACCAGTATATATATATATATATATACATATATATATATATATATATAGCAGTACGGTACAGTAGTCCTCTGCTCTACCTCTATGTCGTCAAGTATACTATGCATCCATACCTGTGCTGCATTTTATTTGTGCATAGAATATAGTAGGAGGACTGAGCAGAATTTTGCTGACCACCAGTATATATATAGCAGTACGGTACAGTAGTCCACTGCTCTACATCTGTGTCGTCATGTATGCTATGCATCCATACCTGTGCTGCATTTTAGTTGTGCGCAGTATATAGTAGGAGGACAGTGCAGAATTTTGCTGACCACCAGTATATATATAGCAGTACGGTACAGTAGTCCACTGCTCTACCTCTGTGTCGTCAAGTATACTATGCATCCATACCTGTGCTGCATTTTAGTTGTGCGCAGTATATAGTAGGAGGACAGTGCAGAATTTTGCTGATCACCAGTATATATATATAACAGTATGGTACAGTAGTCCACTGCTCTACCTCTGTGTCGTCAAGTATACTATGCATCCATACCTGTGCTGCATTTTATTTGTGCACAGAATATAGTAGGAGGACAGAGCAGAATTTTGCTGACCACCAGTATATATATAGCAGTACGGTACAGTAGTCCACTGCACTACCTCTGTGTCGTCAATTATTCTATGCATCTATACCTGTGCTGCATTTTAGTTGTGTGCAGTATATAGGAGGACAGCGTAGAATTTTGCTGACCACCAGTATATATATAGCAGTACGGTACTGTAGTCCACTGCTCTACCTCTGTGTCATCAAGTATACCATGCATCCATACCTGTGCTGCATTTTAGTTGGCGCAGTATATATTAGGAGGACAGTGCTGAATTTTGCTGACCACCAATATATATATATAACAGTACGGTACAGTAGTCCACTGCTCTACCTCTGTGTTGTCAAGTATACTAGGCATCCATACCTGTGCTACATTTTAGTTGTGCGCAGTTTATAGTAGGAGGACAGTGCAGAATTTTGCTGACCACCAGTATATATATAGTATATAGCAGTACGGTACAGTAGTTCACTGCTCTACCTCTGTGCCGTCAAGTATACTATGCATCCATACCTGTGCTGCATTTTAGTTGTGCGCAGTATATAGTAGGAGGACAGTTCAGAATTTTGCTGACCACCAGTATATATATATATATATATATATATATAGCAGTACGGTACAGTAGTCCACTGCTCTACCTCTGTGTATTCAACTATACTATGCATCCATACCTGTGCTGCATTTTAGTTGTGCGCAGTATATAGTAGGAGGACATTGCAGAATTTTGCTGACCACCAGTATATATATAGCAGTACGGTACAGTAGTCCACTGCTCTACCTCTGTGTCGTCAAGTATACTATGCATCCATACCTGTGCTACATTTTAGTTGTGCGCAGTATATAGTAGGAGGGAAGTGCAGAATTTTGCTAACCACCAGTATATATATATATACATATATATATATATATATATATATAGCAGTACGGTACAGTAGTCCTCTGCTCTACCTCTGTGTCGTCAAGTATACTATGCATCCATACCTATGCTGCATTTTAGTTGTGCGCAGTATATAGTAGGAGGACAGTGCAGAATTTTGCTGACTACCAGTATATATATAGCAGTACGGTGCAGTAGTCCACTGCTCTACCTCTGTGTCGTCAAGTATCCTAGGCATCAATACCTGTGCTACATTTTAGTTGTGCGCAGTATATAATAGGAGGACAGTGCAGAATTTTGCTGAAGACCAGTATATATATAGCAGTACGGTACAGTAGTCCACTGCTCTACCTCTGTGTCGTCAAGGATACTATGCATCCATACCTGTGCTGCATTTTAGTTGTGCGCAGTATATAGTAGGACAGTGCAGAATTTTGATGACCACCAGTATATATATAGCAGTACGGTACAGTAGTCCACTGCTCTACCTCGGTGTCGTCAAGTATACTATGCATCCATACCTGTGCTGCATTTTAGTTGTGCGCAGTATATAGTAGGAGGACAGTGCAGAATTTTGCTGACCACCAGTATATATATAACAGTATGGTACAGTAGTCCACTGCTCTACCTCTGTGTCGTCAAGTATACTATGCATCCATACCTGTGCTGCATTTTATTTGTGCCCAGAATATAGTAGGAGGACAGAGCAGAATTTTGCTGACCACCAGTATATATATAGCAGTACGGTACAGTAGTCCACTGCTCTACCTCTGTGTCATATGGTATACTATGCATCCATACCTGTGCTGCATTTTAGTTGTGCGCAGTATATAGGAGGAGGACAGTGCAGAATTTTGCTGACCACCAGTATATATATAATAGTACGGTACAGTAGTCCACTGCTCTACCTCTGTGTCGTCAAGTATACTAGGCATCCATACCTGTGCTACATTTTAGTTGTGCGCAGTATATAGTAGGAGGACAGTGCAGAATTTTGCTGACCACCAGTATATATATATAGCAGTACGGACAGTAGTTCACTGCTCTACCTCTGTGCCGTCAAGTATACTATGCATCCATACATGTGCTGCATTTTAGTTGTGCGCAGTATATAGTAGGAGGACAGTGCAGAATTTTGCTGACCACCAGTATATATATATATATATATATAGCAGTACGGCACAGTAGTCCACTGCTCTACCTCTGTGTATTCTACGATACTATGCATCCATACCTGTGCTGCATTTTAGTTGTGCGCAGTATATAGTAGGAGGGCAGTGCAGAATTTTGCTAACCACCATATATATATCTATATATACATATATATATATAGCAGTACGGTACAGTAGTCCACTGCTCTACCTCTGTGTCATCAAGTATACTATGCATCCATACCTGTGCTGCATTTTAGTTGTGCGTAGTATATAGTAGGAGGACAGTGCAGAATTTTGCTAACCACCATATATATATATATATATATATATCTATATATACATATATATATATAGCAGTACGGTACAGTAGTCCACTGCTCTACCTCTGTGTCATCAAGTATACTATGCATCCATACCTGTGCTGCATTTTAGTTGTGCGTAGTATATAGTAGGAGGACAGTGCAGAATTTTGCTAACCACCAGTATATATATATATATAAGTACGGTACAGTAGCCCACTGCTCTACCTCTGTGTCGTCAAGTATACTATGCATCCATACCTGTGCTACATTTTAGTTGTGCACAGTATATAGTAGGAGGGCAGTGCAGAATTTTGCTAACCACCAGTATATATATATATATATATATATATATATATAGCGGTACGGATTCAGTAGTCCTCTGCTCTACCTCTGTGTCGTCAAGTATACTATGCATCCATACCTGTGCTGCATTTTATTTGTGCACAGAATATAGTAGGAGGACAGAGCAGAATTTTGCTGACCACCAGTATATATATAGCAGTACGGTACAGTAGTCCACTGCTCTACCTCTGTGTCGTCATGTATGCTATGCATCCAAACCTGTGCTGCATTTTAGGTGTGCGCAGTATATAGTAGGAGGACAGTGCAGAATTTTGCTGACCACCAGTATATATATAGCAGTACGGTACTGTAGTCCACTGCTCTACCTCTGTGTCATCAAGTATACCATGCATCCATACCTGTGCTGCATTTTAGTTGTGCGCAGTATATAGTAGGAGGACAGTGCAGAATTTTGCTGACTACCAGTATATATATAGCAGTATGGTACAGTAGTCCACTGCTCTACCTCTGTGTCGTCAAGTATCCTAGGCATCCATACCTGTGCTACATTTTAGTTGTGCGCAGTATATAATAGGAGGACAGTGCAGAATTTTGCTGACCACCAGTATATATAGAACAGTACGGTACAGTAGTCCACTGCTCTACCTCTGTGTCGTCAAGTATACTATGCATCCATACCTGTGCAGCATTTTAGTTGTGCGCAGTTTATAGTAGGAGGACAGTGCAGAATTTTGCTGACCACCAGTATATATATAGCAGTACGGTACAGTAGTCCACTGCTCTACCTCTGTGTCGTCAAGGATACTATGCATCCATACCTGTGCTGCATTTTAGTTGTGCGCTGTATATAGTAGGAGGACAGTGCAGAATTTTGCTCACCACCAGTATATATATAGCAGTACGGTACAGTAGTCTACTGCTCTACCTCTGTGTCGTCAAGTATACTATGCATCCATACCTGTGCTGCATTTTAGATGTGCGCAGTATATAGTAGGAGGACAGTGCAGAATTTTGCTGACTACCAGTATATATATATATATATAACAGTACGGTACAGTAGTCCACTGCTCTACCTCTGTGTCGTCAAGTATACTATGCATCCATACCTGTGCTGCATTTTAGTTGTGCGCAGTATATAGTAGGAGGACAGTGCAGAATTTTGCTGACCACCAGTATATATATAGCAGTACGGTACAGTAGTCCACTGCTCTACCTCTGTGTCATCAAGTATACCTTGCATCCATACCTGTGCTGCATTTTAGTTGTGCGCAGTATATAGTAGGAGGACAGTGCAGAATTTTGCTAACCACCAGTATATATATATATATATATATATATATATAAGTACGGTACAGTAGCCCACTGCTCTACCTCTGTGTCATCAAGTATACCATGCATCCATACCTGTGCTGCATTTTAGTTGTGTGCAGTATATAGTAGGAGGACAGTGCAGAATTTTGCTGACTACCAGTATATATATAGCAGTATGGTACAGTAGTCCACTGCTCTACCTCTGTGTCGTCAAGTATCCTAGGCATCCATACCTGTGCTACATTTTAGTTGTGCGCAGTATATAATAGGAGGACAGTGCAGAATTTTGCTGACCACCAGTATATATAGAACAGTACGGTACAGTAGTCCACTGCTCTACCTCTGTGTCGTCAAGTATACTATGCATCCATACCTGTGCTGCATTTTAGTTGTGCGCAGTTTATAGTAGGAGGACAGTGCAGAATTTTGCTGACCACCAGTATATATATAGCAGTACGGTACAGTAGTCCACTGCTCTACCTATGTGTCGTCAAGGATACTATGCATCCATACCTGTGCTGCATTTTAGTTGTGCGCAGTATTTAGTAGGAGGACAGTGCAGAATTTTGCTGACCACCAGTATATATATAGCAGTACGGTACAGTAGTCCACTGCTCTACCTCTGTGTCGTCAAGTATACTAGGCATACATACCTGTGCTATATTTTAGTTGTGCGCAGTATATAATAGGAGGACTGTGCAGAATTTTGTTGACCACCAGTATATATATTGCAGTACGGTACAGTAGTCCACTGCTCTACCTCTGTGTCATCAAGTATACCTTGCATCCATACCTGTGCTGCATTTTAGTTGTGCGCAGTATATAGTAGGAGGACAGTGCAGAATTTTGCTAACCACCAGTATATATATATATATATATATATATATATAAGTACGGTACAGTAGCCCACTGCTCTACCTCTGTGTCGTCAAGTATACTAGGCATACATACCTGTGCTATATTTTAGTTGTGCGCAGTATATAGTAGGAGGGCAGTGCAGAATTTTGCTAACCACCAGTATATATATATATATATATATATATATACATATATATATATAGCAGTACGGTACAGAAGTCCTCTGCTCTACCTCTGTGTCGTCAAGTATACTATACATCCATACCTGTGCTGCATTTTATTTGTGCACAGAATATAGTAGGAGGACAGAGCAGAATTTTGCTGACCACCAGTATATATATAGCAGTACGGTACAGTAGTCCACTGCTCTACCTCTGTGTCATCATGTATGCTATGCATCCATACCTGTGCTGCATTTTAGTTGTGCGCAGTATATAGTAGGAGGACAGTGCAGAATTTTGCTGACCACCAGTATATATATAGCAGTACGGTACAGTAGTCCACTGCTCTACCTCTGTGTCGTCAAGTATACTATGCATCCAAACCTGTGCTGCATTTTAGTTGTGCGCAGTATATAGTAGGAGGACAGTGCAGAATTTTGCTGACCACCAGTATATATATATATATAACAGTATGGTACAGCAGTCCACTGCTCTACCTCTATGTAGTCAAGTATACTATGCATCCATACCTGTGCTGCATTTTATTTGTGCACAGAATATAGTAGGAGGACAGAGCAGAATTTTGCGGAACACCAGTATATATATAGCAGTACGGTACAGTAGTCCACTGCTCTACCTCTGTGTCGTCAATTATTCTATGCATCTATACCTGTGCTGCATTTTAGTTGTGCGCAGTATATAGTAGGAGGACAGCGTAGAATTTTGCTGACCACCAGTATATATATAGCAGTACGGTTCTGTAGTCCACTGCTCTACCTCTGTGTCATCAAGTATACCATGCATCCATACCTGTGCTGCATTTTAGTTGTGCGCAGTATATAGTAGGAGGACAGTGCAGAATTTTGCTGACCACCAGTATATATATATATATATATATATATAGCAGTACGGTACAGTAGTCCACTGCTCTACCTCTGTGTATTCAACTATACTATGCATCCATACCTGTGCTGCATTTTAGTTGTGCGCAGTATATAGTAGGAGGACATTGCAGAATTTTGCTGACCACCAGTATATATATAGCAGTACGGTACAGTAGTCCACTGCTCTACCTCTGTGTCGTCAAGTATACTATGCATCCATACCTGTGCTACATTTTAGTTGTGCACAGTATATAGTAGGAGGGCAGTGCAGAATTTTGCTAACCACCAGTATATATATATATATATATATATATATATATAGCAGTACGGTACAGTAGTCCTCTGCTCTACCTCTGTGTCGTCAAGTATACTATGCATCCATACCTGTGCTGCATTTTATTTGTGCACAGAATATAGTAGGAGGACAGAGCAGAATTTTGCTGACCACCAGTATATATATAGCAGTACGGTACAGTAGTCCACTGCTCTACCTCTGTGTCGTCATGTATGCTATGCATCCATACCTGTGCTGCATTTTAGTTGTGCGCAGTATATAGTAGGAGGACAGTGCAGAATTTTGCTGACCACCAGTATATATATAGCAGTACGGTACAGTAGTCCACTGCTCTACCTCTGTGTCGTCAAGTATACTATGCATCCATACCTGTGCTGCATTTTATTTGTGCACAGAATATAGTAGGAGGACAGAGCAGAATTTTGCTGACCACCAGTATATATATAGCAGTACGGTACAGTAGTCCACTGCTCTACCTCTGTGTCGTCATGTATGCTATGCATCCATACCTGTGCTGCATTTTAGTTGTGCGCAGTATATAGTAGGAGGACAGTGCAGAATTTTGCTGACCACCAGTATATATATAGCAGTACGGTACTGTAGTCCACTGCTCTACCTCTGTGTCATCAAGTATACACTGCATCCATACCTGTGCTGCATTTTAGTTGTGCACAGTATATAGTAGGAGGACAGTGCAGAATTTTGCTGACTACCAGTATATATATAGCAGTATGGTACAGTAGTCCACTGCTCTACCTCTGTGTCGTCAAGTATCCTAGGCATCCATACCAGTGCTACATTTTAGTTGTGCGCAGTATATAATAGGAGGACAGTGCAGAATTTTGCTGACCACCAGTATATATAGAATAGTACGGTACAGTAGTCCACTGCTCTACCTCTGTGTCGTCAAGAATACTATGCATCCATACCTGTGCTGCATTTTAGTTGTGCGCAGTTTATAGTAGGAGGACAGTGCAGAATTTTGCTGACCACCAGTATATATATAGCAGTACGGTACAGTAGTCCACTGCTCTACCTATGTGTCGTCAAGGATACTATGCATCCATACCTGTGCTGCATTTTAGTTGTGCGCAGTATTTAGTAGGAGGACAGTGCAGAATTTTGCTGACCACCAGTATATATATAGCAGTACGGTACAGTAGTCCACTGCTCTACCTCTGTGTCGTCAAGTATACTAGGCATCCATACCTGTGCTATATTTTAGTTGTGCGCAGTATATAATAGGAGGACTGTGCAGAATTTTGTTGACCACCAGTATATATATTGCAGTACGGTACAGTAGTCCACTGCTCTACCTCTGTGTTTTTAAAGTATACTATGCATCCATACCTGTGCTACATTTTAGTTGTGCGCAGTATATAGTAGGAGGGCAGTGCAGAATTTTGCTAACCACCAGTATATATATATATATATATAGCGGTACGGATTCAGTAGTCCTCTGCTCTACCTCTGTGTCGTCAAGTATACTATGCATCCATACCTGTGCTGCATTTTATTTGTGCACAGAATATAGTAGGAGGACAGAGCAGAATTTTGCTGACCACCAGTATATATATAGCAGTACGGTACAGTAGTCCACTGCTCTACCTCTGTGTCGTCATGTATGCTATGCATCCATACCTGTGCTGCATTTTAGTTGTGCGCAGTATATAGTAGGAGGACAGTGCAGAATTTTGCTGACCACCAGTATATATATAGCAGTACGGTACTGTAGTCCACTGCTCTACCTCTGTGTCATCAAGTATACCATGCATCCATACCTGTGCTGCATTTTAGTTGTGCGCAGTATATAGTAGGAGGACAGTGCAGAATTTTGCTGACTACCAGTATATATATAGCAGTATGGTACAGTAGTCCACTGCTCTACCTCTGTGTCGTCAAGTATCCTAGGCATCCATACCTGTGCTATATTTTAGTTGTGCGCAGTATATAATAGGAGGACTGTGCAGAATTTTGTTGACCACCAGTATATATATTGCAGTACGGTACAGTAGTCCACTGCTCTACCTCTGTGTCGTCAAGTATACTATGCATCCATACCTGTGCTACATTTTAGTTGTGCGCAGTATATAGTAGGAGGGCAGTGCAGAATTTTGCTAACCACCAGTATATATATATATATATATATATATATATATATATAGCGGTACGGATTCAGTAGTCCTCTGCTCTACCTCTGTGTCGTCAAGTATACTATGCATCCATACCTGTGCTGCATTTTATTTGTGCACAGAATATAGTAGGAGGACAGAGCAGAATTTTGCTGACCACCAGTATATATATAGCAGTACGGTACAGTAGTCCACTGCTCTACCTCTGTGTCGTCATGTATGCTATGCATCCATACCTGTGCTGCATTTTAGTTGTGCGCAGTATATAGTAGGAGGACAGTGCAGAATTTTGCTGACTACCAGTATATATATAGCAGTATGGTACAGTAGTCCACTGCTCTACCTCTGTGTCGTCAAGTATCCTAGGCATCCATACCTGTGCTACAATTTAGTTGTGCGCAGTATATAATAGGAGGACAGTGCAGAATTTTGCTGACCACCAGTATATATAGAACAGTACGGTACAGTAGTCCACTGCTCTACCTCTGTGTCGTCAAGTATACTATGCATCCATACCTGTGCTGCATTTTAGTTGTGCGCAGTTTATAGTAGGAGGACAGTGCAGAATTTTGCTGACCACCAGTATATATATAGCAGTACGGTACAGTAGTCCACTGCTCTACCTCTGTGTCGTCAAGGATACTATGCATCCATACCTGTGCTGCATTTTAGTTGTGCGCAGTATTTAGTAGGAGGACAGTGCAGAATTTTGCTGACCACCAGTATATATATAGCAGTACGGTACAGTAGTCCACTGCTCTACCTCTGTGTCGTCAAGTATACTATGCATCCATACCTGTGCTGCATTTTAGATGTGCGCAGTATATAGTAGGAGGACAGTGCAGAATTTTGCTGACCACCAGTATATATATATAACAGTACGGTACAGAAGTCCATTGCTCTACCTCTGTGTTGTCAAGTATACTAGGCATCCATACCTGTGCTACATTTTAGTTGTGCGCAGTATATAGTAGGAGGACAGTGCAGAATTTTGCTGACCACCAGTATATATATAGCAGTACGGTACAGTAGTTCACTGCTCTACCTCTGTGCCATCAAGTATACTATGCATCCATACCTGTGCTGCATTTTAGTTGTGCGCAGTATATAGTAGGAGGACAGTGCAGAATTTTGCTGACCACCAGTATATATATATATATATATATATATATAGCAGTACGGTACAGTAGTCCACTGCTCTACCTCTGTGTATTCAACTATACTATGCATCCATACCTGTGCTGCATTTTAGTTGTGCGCAGTATATAGTAGGAGGACATTGTAGAATTTTGCTGACCACCAGTATATATATAGCAGTACGGTACAGTAGTCCACTGCTCTACCTCTGTGTCGTCAAGTATACTATGCATCCATACCTGTGCTACATTTTAGTTGTGCGCAGTATATAGTAGGAGGGCAGTGCAGAATTTTGCTAACCACCAGTATATATATATATATATATATATACATATATATATATAGCAGTACGGTACAGTAGTCCTCTGCTCTACCTCTGTGTCGTCAAGTATACTATACATCCATACCTGTGCTGCATTTTATTTGTGCACAGAATATAGTAGGAGGACAGAGCAGAATTTTGCTGACCACCAGTATATATATAGCAGTACGGTACAGTAGTCCACTGCTCTACCTCTGTGTCGTCATGTATGCTATGCATCCATACCTGTGCTGCATTTTAGTTGTGCGCAGTATATAGTAGGAGGACAGTGCAGAATTTTGCTGACCACCAGTATATATATAGCAGTACGGTACAGTAGTCCACTGCTCTACCTCTGTGTCGTCAAGTATACTATGCATCCATACCTGTGCTGCATTTTAGTTGTGCGCAGTATATAGTAGGAGGACAGTGCAGAATTTTGCTGACCACCAGTATATATATAACAGTATGGTACAGCAGTCCACTGCTCTACCTCTATGTAGTCAAGTATACTATGCATCCATACCTGTGCTGCATTTTATTTGTGCACAGAATATAGTAGGAGGACAGAGCAGAATTTTGCTGACCACCAGTATATATATAGCAGTACGGTACAGTAGTCCACTGCTCTACCTCTGTGTCGTCAATTATTCTATGCATCTATACCTGTGCTGCATTTTAGTTGTGCGCAGTATATAGTAGGAGGACAGCGTAGAATTTTGCTGACCACCAGTATATATATAGCAGTACGGTACTGTAGTCCACTGCTCTACCTCTGTGTCATCAAGTATACCATGCATCCATACCTGTGCTGCATTTTAGTTGTGCGCAGTTTATAGTAGGAGGACAGTGCAGAATTTTGCTGACCACCAGTATATATATATATATATATATATATATATATATATATAGCAGTACGGTACAGTAGTCCACTGCTCTACCTCTGTGTATTCAACTATACTATGCATCCATACCTGTGCTGCATTTTAGTTGTGCGCAGTATATAGTAGGAGGACATTGCAGAATTTTGCTGACCACCAGTATATATATAGCAGTACGGTACAGTAGTCCACTGCTCTACCTCTGTGTCGTCAAGTATACTATGCATCCATACCTGTGCTACATTTTAGTTGTGCACAGTATATAGTAGGAGGGCAGTGCAGAATTTTGCTAACCACCAGTATATATATTTATATATATATATATATATATATAGCAGTACGGTACAGTAGTCCTCTGCTCTACCTCTGTGTCGTCAAGTATACTATGCATCCATACCTGTGCTGCATTTTATTTGTGCACAGAATATAGTAGGAGGACAGAGCAGAATTTTGCTGACCACCAGTATATATATAGCAGTACGGTACAGTAGTCCACTGCTCTACCTCTGTGTCGTCATGTATGCTATGCATCCATACCTGTGCTGCATTTTAGTTGTGCGCAGTATATAGTAGGAGGACAGTGCAGAATTTTGCTGACCACCAGTATATATATAGCAGTACGGTACAGTAGTCCACTGCTCTACATCTGTGTCATCAAGTATACACTGCATCCATACCTTTGCTGCATTTTAGTTGTGCACAGTATATAGTAGGAGGACAGTGCAGAATTTTGCTGACTACCAGTATATATATAGCAGTATGGTACAGTAGTCCACTGCTCTACCTCTGTGTCGTCAAGTATCCTAGGCATCCATACCTGTTCTACATTTTAGTTGTGCGCAGTATATAATAGGAGGACAGTGCAGAATTTTGCTGACCACCAGTATATATAGAACAGTACGGTACAGTAGTCCACTGCTCTACCTCTGTGTCGTCAAGTATACTATGCATCCATACCTGTGCTGCATTTTAGTTGTGCGTAGTTTATAGTAGGAGGACAGTGCAGAATTTTGCTGACCACCAGTATATATAGAACAGTACGGTACAGTAGTCCACTGCTCTACCTCTGTGTCGTCAAGGATACTATGCATCCATACATGTGCTGCATTTTAGTTGTGCGCAGTATATAGTAGGAGGACAGTGCAGAATTTTGCTGACCACCAGTATATATATAGCAGTACGGTACAGTAGTCTACTGCTCTACCTCTGTGTCGTCATGTATGCTATGCATCCATACCTGTGCTGCATTTTAGATGTGCACAGTATATAGTAGGAGGACAGTGCAGAATTTTGCTGACTACCAGTATATATATATATATATATAACAGTACGGTACAGTAGTCCACTGCTCTACCTCTGTGTCGTCAACTATACTATGCATCCATACCTGTGCTGCATTTTAGTTGTGCACAGTATATAGTAGGAGGACAGTGCAGAATTTTGCTGACCACCAGTATATATATAGCAGTACGGTACAGTAGTCCACTGCTCTACCTCTGTGTCATCAAGTATGCTATGCATCCATACCTGTGCTGCATTTTAGTTGTGCGCAGTATATAGTAGGAGGACAGTGCAGAATTTTGCTAACCACCAGTATATATATATATATAAGTACGGTACAGTAGCCCACTGCTCTACCTCTGTGTCGTCAAGTATACTATGCATCCATACCTGTGCTACATTTTAGTTGTGCGCAGTATATAGTAGGAGGGCAGTGCAGAATTTTGCTTACCACCAGTATATATATATATATATATATATATATATATATATATAGCGGTACAGATTCAGTAGTCCTCTGCTCTACCTCTGTGTCGTCAAGTATACTATGCATCCATACCTGTGCTGCATTTTATTTGTGCACAGAATATAGTAGGAGGACAGAGCAGAATTTTGCTGACCACCAGTATATAAATAGCAGTACGGTACAGTAGTCCACTGCTCTACCTCTGTGTCGTCATGTATGCTATGCATCCATACCTGTGCTGCATTTTAGTTGTGCGCAGTATATAGTAGGAGGACAGTGCAGAATTTTGCTGACCACCAGTATATATATATAGCAGTACGGTACTGTAGTCCACTGCTCTACCTCTGTGTCATCAAGTATACCATGCATCCATACCTGTGCTGCATTTTAGTTGTGCGCAGTATATAGTAGGAGGACAGTGCAGAATTTTGCTGACCACCAGTACATATATAGCAGTACGGTACAGTAGTCCACTGCTCTACCTCTGTGTCGTCATGTATGCTATGCATCCATACTCGTGCTGCATTTTAGTTGTGCGCAGTATATAGTAGGAGGACAGTGCAGAATTTTGCTTACTACCAGTATATATATAACAGTACGGTACAGTAGTCCACTGCTCTACCTGTGTGTTGTCAAGTATACTAGGCATCCATACCAGTGCTATATTTTAGTTGTGCGCAGTATATAATAGGAGGACTGTGCAGAATTTTGTTGACCACCAGTATATATATAAAAGTACGGTACAGTAGTCCACTGCTCTACCTCTGTGTTGTCAAGTATACTAGGCATCCATACCTGTGCTACATTTTAGTTGTGCGCAGTATATAGTAGGAGGACAGTGCAGAATTTTGCTGACCACCAGTATATATATAGCAGTACGGTACAGTAGTTCACTGCTCTACCTCTGTGCCGTCAAGTAAACTATGCATCCATACCTGTGCTGCATTTTAGTTGTGCGCAGTATATAGTAGGAGGACAGTGCAGAATTTTGCTGACCACCAGTATATATATATATATATATATATATATATATATAGCGGTACAGATTCAGTAGTCCTCTGCTCTACCTCTGTGTCGTCAAGTATACTATGCATCCATACCTGTGCTGCATTTTATTTGTGCACAGAATATAGTAGGAGGACAGAGCAGAATTTTGCTGACCACCAGTATATATATAGCAGTACGGTACAGTAGTCCACTGCTCTACCTCTGTGTCGTCATGTATGCTATGCATCCATACCTGCGCTGCATTTTAGTTGTGCGCAGTATATAGTAGGAGGACAGTGCAGAATTTTGCTGACCACCAGTATATATATAGCAGTATGGTACAGTAGTCCACTGCTCTACCTCTGTCGTCAAGTATCCTAGGCATCCATACCTGTGCTACATTTTAGTTGTGCGCAGTATATAATAGGAGGACAGTGTAGAATTTTGCTGACCACCAGTATATATAGAACAGTACGGTACAGTAGTCCACTGCTCTACCTCTGTGTCGTCAAGTATACTATGCATCCATACCTGTGCTACATTTTAGTTGTGCGCAGTATATAGTAGGAGGGCAGTGCAGAATTTTGCTTACCACCAGTATATATATATATATATATATATATATATAGCGGTACAGATTCAGTAGTCCTCTGCTCTACCTCTGTGTCGTCAAGTATACTATGCATCCATACCTGTGCTGCATTTTATTTGTGCACAGAATATAGTAGGAGGACAGAGCAGAATTTTGCTGACCACCAGTATATATATAGCAGTACGGTACAGTAGTCCACTGCTCTACCTCTGTGTCGTCATGTATGCTATGCATCCATACCTGTGCTGCATTTTAGTTGTGCGCAGTATATAGTAGGAGGACAGTGCAGAATTTTGCTGACCACCAGTATATATATATAGCAGTACGGTACTGTAGTCCACTGCTCTACCTCTGTGTCATCAAGTATACCATGCATCCATACCTGTGCTGCATTTTAGTTGTGCGCAGTATATAGTAGGAGGACAGTGCAGAATTTTGCTGACCACCAGTATATATATAGCAGTACGGTACAGTAGTCCACTGCTCTACCTCTGTGTCGTCATGTATGCTATGCATCCATACTCGTGCTGCATTTTAGTTGTGCGCAGTATATAGTAGGAGGACAGTGCAGAATTTTGCTTACTACCAGTATATATATAACAGTACGGTACAGTAGTCCACTACTCTACCTGTGTGTTGTCAAGTATACTAGGCATCCATACCAGTGCTATATTTTAGTTGTGCGCAGTATATAATAGGAGGACTGTGCAGAATTTTGTTGACCACCAGTATATATATAAAAGTACGGTACAGTAGTCCACTGCTCTACCTCTGTGTTGTCAAGTATACTAGGCATCCATACCTGTGCTACATTTTAGTTGTGCGCAGTATATAGTAGGAGGACAGTGCAGAATTTTGCTGACCACCAGTATATATATAGCAGTACGGTACAGTAGTTCACTGCTCTACCTCTGTGCCGTCAAGTATACTAGGCATCCATACCTGTGCTACATTTTAGTTGTGCGCAGTATATAGTAGGAGGACAGTGCAGAATTTTGCTGACCACCAGTATATATATATATATATATATATATATATAGCGGTACAGATTCAGTAGTCCTCTGCTCTACCTCTGTGTCGTCAAGTATACTATGCATCCATACCTGTGCTGCATTTTATTTGTGCACAGAATATAGTAGGAGGACAGAGCAGAATTTTGCTGACCACCAGTATATATATAGCAGTACGGTACAGTAGTCCACTGCTCTACCTCTGTGTCGTCATGTATGCTATGCATCCATACCTGCGCTGCATTTTAGTTGTGCGCAGTATATAGTAGGAGGACAGTGCAGAATTTTGCTGACCACCAGTATATATATAGCAGTATGGTACAGTAGTCCACTGCTCTACCTCTGTGTCGTCAAGTATCCTAGGCATCCATACCTGTGCTACATTTTAGTTGTGCGCAGTATATAATAGGAGGACAGTGTAGAATTTTGCTGACCACCAGTATATATAGAACAGTACGGTACAGTAGTCCACTGCTCTACCTCTGTGTCGTCAAGGATACTATGCATCCATACCTGTGCTGCATTTTAGATGTGCGCAGTATATAGTAGGAGGACAGTGCAGAATTTTGCTGACTACCAGTATATATATATAACAGTACGGTACAGTAGTCCACTGCTCTACCTCTGTGTTGTCAAGTACACTAGGCATCCATACCTGTGCTATATTTTAGTTGTGCGCAGTATATAATAGGAGGACTGTGCAGAATTTTGTTGACCACCAGTATATATATAGCAGTACGGTACAGTAGTCCACTGCTCTACCTCTGTGTCGTCAAGTATACTATGCATCCATACCTGTGCTGCATTTTAGTTGTGCGCAGTATATAGTAGGAGGACAGTGCAGATTTTTGCTGACCACCAGTATATATATAGCAGTACGGTACAGTAGTCCACTGCTCTACCTCTGTGTCGTCAAGTATACTATGCATCCATACCTGTGCTGCATTTTAATTGTGCGCAGTATATAGTAGGAGGACAGTGCAGAATTTTGCTGACCACCAGTATATATATATAACAGTACGGTACAGAAGTCCACTGCTCTACCTCTGTGTTGTCAAGTATACTAGGCATCCATACCTGTGCTACATTTTAGTTGTGCGCAGTATATAGTAGGAGGACAGTGCAGAATTTTGCTGACCACCAGTATATATATAGCAGTACGGTACAGTAGTTCACTGCTCTACCTCTGTGCCATCAAGTATACTATGCATCCATACCTGTGCTGCATTTAATTGTGCGCAGTATATAGTAGGAGGACAGTGCAGAATTTTGCTAACCACCAGTATATATATATATATATATATATAGCAGTACGGTACAGTAGTCCACTGCTCTACCTCTGTGTCGTCAAGTATACTATGCATCCATACCTGTGCTGCATTTTAGTTGTGCGCAGTATATAGTAGGAGGACAGTGCAGAATTTTGCTGACCACCAGTATATATATAACAGTATGGTACAGTAGTCCACTGCTCTACCTCTATGTAGTCAAGTATACTATGCATCCATACCTGTGCTGCATTTTATTTGTGCACAGAATATAGTAGGAGGACAGAGCAGAATTTTGCTGACCACCAGTATATATATAGCAGTACGGTACAGTAGTCCTCTGCTCTACCTCTGTGTCGTCAAGTATACTATGCATCCATACCTGTGCTGCATTTTATTTGTGCACAGAATATAGTAGGAGGACAGAGCAGAATTTTGCTGACCACCAGTATATATATAGCAGTACGGTACAGTAGTCCACTGCTCTACCTCTGTGTCGTCATGTATGCTATGCATCCATACCTGTGCTGCATTTTAGTTGTGCGCAGTATATAGTAGGAGGACAGTGCAGAATTTTGCTGACCACCAGTATATATATAGCAGTACGGTACAGTAGTCCACTGCTCTACCTCTGTGTCGTCAAGTATACTATGCATCCATACCTGTGCTGCATTTTAGTTGTGCGCAGTATATAGTAGGAGGACAGTGCAGAATTTTGCTGACCACCAGTATATATATAACAGTATGGTACAGTAGTCCACTGCTCTACCTCTGTGTAGTCAAGTATACTATGCATCCATACCTGTGCTGCATTTTATTTGTGCACAGAATATAGTAGGAGGACAGAGCAGAATTTTGCTGACCACCAGTATATATATAGCAGTACGGTACAGTAGTCCACTGCTCTACCTCTGTGTCGTCATGTATGCTATGCATCCATACTCGTGCTGCATTTTAGTTGTGCGCAGTATATAGTAGGAGGACAGTGCAGAATTTTGCTTACTACCAGTATATATATAACAGTACGGTACAGTAGTCCACTGCTCTACCTGTGTGTTGTCAAGTATACTAGGCATCCATACCAGTGCTATATTTTAGTTGTGCGCACTATATAATAGGAGGACTGTGCAGAATTTTGTTGACCACCAGTATATATATAAAAGTACGGTACAGTAGTCCACTGCTCTACCTCTGTGTTGTCAAGTATACTAGGCATCCATACCTGTGCTACATTTTAGTTGTGCGCAGTATATAGTAGGAGGACAGTGCAGAATTTTGCTGACCACCAGTATATATATAGCAGTACGGTACAGTAGTTCACTGCTCTACCTCTGTGCCGTCAAGTAAACTATGCATCCATACCTGTGCTGCATTTTAGTTGTGCGCAGTATATAGTAGGAGGACAGTGCAGAATTTTGCTGACCACCAGTATATATAGAACAGTACGGTACAGTAGTCCACTGCTCTACCTCTGTGTCGTCAAGTATACTATGCATCCATACCTGTGCTACATTTTAGTTGTGCGCAGTATATAGTAGGAGGGCAGTGCAGAATTTTGCTTACCACCAGTATATATATATATATATATATATATAGCGGTACAGATTCAGTAGTCCTCTGCTCTACCTCTGTGTCGTCAAGTATACTATGCATCCATACCTGTGCTGCATTTTATTTGTGCACAGAATATAGTAGGAGGACAGAGCAGAATTTTGCTGACCACCAGTATATATATAGCAGTACGGTACAGTAGTCCACTGCTCTACCTCTGTGTCGTCATGTATGCTATGCATCCATACCTGTGCTGCATTTTAGTTGTGCGCAGTATATAGTAGGAGGACAGTGCAGAATTTTGCTGACCACCAGTATATATATATAGCAGTACGGTACTGTAGTCCACTGCTCTACCTCTGTGTCATCAAGTATACCATGCATCCATACCTGTGCTGCATTTTAGTTGTGCGCAGTATATAGTAGGAGGACAGTGCAGAATTTTGCTGACCACCAGTATATATATAGCAGTACGGTACAGTAGTCCACTGCTCTACCTCTGTGTCGTCATGTATGCTATGCATCCATACTCGTGCTGCATTTTAGTTGTGCGCAGTATATAGTAGGAGGACAGTGCAGAATTTTGCTTACTACCAGTATATATATAACAGTACGGTACAGTAGTCCACTACTCTACCTGTGTGTTGTCAAGTATACTAGGCATCCATACCAGTGCTATATTTTAGTTGTGCGCAGTATATAATAGGAGGACTGTGCAGAATTTTGTTGACCACCAGTATATATATAAAAGTACGGTACAGTAGTCCACTGCTCTACCTCTGTGTTGTCAAGTATACTAGGCATCCATACCTGTGCTACATTTTAGTTGTGCGCAGTATATAGTAGGAGGACAGTGCAGAATTTTGCTGACCACCAGTATATATATATATATATATATATATATATATATATATATAGCGGTACAGATTCAGTAGTCCTCTGCTCTACCTCTGTGTCGTCAAGTATACTATGCATCCATACCTGTGCTGCATTTTATTTGTGCACAGAATATAGTAGGAGGACAGAGCAGAATTTTGCTGACCACCAGTATATATATAGCAGTACGGTACAGTAGTCCACTGCTCTACCTCTGTGTCGTCATGTATGCTATGCATCCATACCTGCGCTGCATTTTAGTTGTGCGCAGTATATAGTAGGAGGACAGTGCAGAATTTTGCTGACCACCAGTATATATATAGCAGTATGGTACAGTAGTCCACTGCTCTACCTCTGTGTCGTCAAGTATCCTAGGCATCCATACCTGTGCTACATTTTAGTTGTGCGCAGTATATAATAGGAGGACAGTGTAGAATTTTGCTGACCACCAGTATATATAGAACAGTACGGTACAGTAGTCCACTGCTCTACCTCTGTGTCGTCAAGGATACTATGCATCCATACCTGTGCTGCATTTTAGATGTGCGCAGTATATAGTAGGAGGACAGTGCAGAATTTTGCTGACTACCAGTATATATATATAACAGTACGGTACAGTAGTCCACTGCTCTACCTCTGTGTTGTCAAGTACACTAGGCATCCATACCTGTGCTATATTTTAGTTGTGCGCAGTATATAATAGGAGGACTGTGCAGAATTTTGTTGACCACCAGTATATATATAGCAGTACGGTACAGTAGTCCACTGCTCTACCTCTGTGTCGTCAAGTATACTATGCATCCATACCTGTGCTGCATTTTAGTTGTGCGCAGTATATAGTAGGAGGACAGTGCAGATTTTTGCTGACCACCAGTATATATATAGCAGTACGGTACAGTAGTCCACTGCTCTACCTCTGTGTCGTCAAGTATACTATGCATCCATACCTGTGCTGCATTTTAATTGTGCGCAGTATATAGTAGGAGGACAGTGCAGAATTTTGCTGACCACCAGTATATATATATAACAGTACGGTACAGAAGTCCACTGCTCTACCTCTGTGTTGTCAAGTATACTAGGCATCCATACCTGTGCTACATTTTAGTTGTGCGCAGTATATAGTAGGAGGACAGTGCAGAATTTTGCTGACCACCAGTATATATATATAGCAGTACGGTACAGTAGTTCACTGCTCTACCTCTGTGCCATCAAGTATACTATGCATCCATACCTGTGCTGCATTTTAGTTGTGCGCAGTATATAGTAGGAGGACAGTGCAGAATTTTGCTAACCACCAGTATATATATATATATATATATATAGCAGTACGGTACAGTAGTCCACTGCTCTACCTCTGTGTCGTCAAGTATACTATGCATCCATACCTGTGCTGCATTTTAGTTGTGCGCAGTATATAGTAGGAGGACAGTGCAGAATTTTGCTGACCACCAGTATATATATAACAGTATGGTACAGTAGTCCACTGCTCTACCTCTATGTAGTCAAGTATACTATGCATCCATACCTGTGCTGCATTTTATTTGTGCACAGAATATAGTAGGAGGACAGAGCAGAATTTTGCTGACCACCAGTATATATATAGCAGTACGGTACAGTAGTCCTCTGCTCTACCTCTGTGTCGTCAAGTATACTATGCATCCATACCTGTGCTGCATTTTATTTGTGCACAGAATATAGTAGGAGGACAGAGCAGAATTTTGCTGACCACCAGTATATATATAGCAGTACGGTACAGTAGTCCACTGCTCTACCTCTGTGTCGTCATGTATGCTATGCATCCATACCTGTGCTGCATTTTAGTTGTGCGCAGTATATAGTAGGAGGACAGTGCAGAATTTTGCTGACCACCAGTATATATATAGCAGTACGGTACAGTAGTCCACTGCTCTACCTCTGTGTCGTCAAGTATACTATGCATCCATACCTGTGCTGCATTTTATTTGTGCACAGAATATAGTAGGAGGACAGAGCAGAATTTTGCTGACCACCAGTATATATATAGCAGTACGGTACAGTAGTCCACTGCTCTACCTCTGTGTCGTCATGTATGCTATGCATCCATACTCGTGCTGCATTTTAGTTGTGCGCAGTATATAGTAGGAGGACAGTGCAGAATTTTGCTTACTACCAGTATATATATAACAGTACGGTACAGTAGTCCACTGCTCTACCTGTGTGTTGTCAAGTATACTAGGCATCCATACCAGTGCTATATTTTAGTTGTGCGCACTATATAATAGGAGGACTGTGCAGAATTTTGTTGACCACCAGTATATATATAAAAGTACGGTACAGTAGTCCACTGCTCTACCTCTGTGTTGTCAAGTATACTAGGCATCCATACCTGTGCTACATTTTAGTTGTGCGCAGTATATAGTAGGAGGACAGTGCAGAATTTTGCTGACCACCAGTATATATATAGCAGTACGGTACAGTAGTTCACTGCTCTACCTCTGTGCCGTCAAGTATACTATGCATCCATACCTGTGCTGCATTTTAGTTGTGCGCAGTATATAGTAGGAGGACAGTGCAGAATTTTGCTGACCACCAGTATATATATATATATATATATATATATATATATAGCGGTACAGATTCAGTAGTCCTCTGCTCTACCTCTGTGTCGTCAAGTATACTATGCATCCATACCTGTGCTGCATTTTATTTGTGCACAGAATATAGTAGGAGGACAGAGCAGAATTTTGCTGACCACCAGTATATATATAGCAGTACGGTACAGTAGTCCACTGCTCTACCTCTGTGTTGTCATGTATGCTATGCATCCATACCTGCGCTGCATTTTAGTTGTGCGCAGTATATAGTAGGAGGACAGTGCAGAATTTTGCTGACCACCAGTATATATATAGCAGTATGGTACAGTAGTCCACTGCTCTACCTCTGTGTCGTCAAGTATCCTAGGCATCCATACCTGTGCTACATTTTAGTTGTGCGCAGTATATAATAGGAGGACAGTGTAGAATTTTGCTGACCACCAGTATATATAGAATAGTACGGTACAGTAGTCCACTGCTCTACCTCTGTGTTGTCATGTATGCTATGCATCCATACCTGCGCTGCATTTTAGTTGTGCGCAGTATATAGTAGGAGGACAGTGCAGAATTTTGCTGACTACCAGTATATATATATAACAGTACGGTACAGTAGTCCACTGCTCTACCTCTGTGTTGTCAAGTACACTAGGCATCCATACCTGTGCTATATTTTAGTTGTGCGCAGTATATAATAGGAGGACTGTGCAGAATTTTGTTGACCACCAGTATATATATAGCAGTACGGTACAGTAGTCCACTGCTCTACCTCTGTGTCGTCAAGTATACTATGCATCCATACCTGTGCTGCATTTTAGTTGTGCGCAGTATATAGTAGGAGGACAGTGCAGATTTTTGCTGACCACCAGTATATATATAGCAGTACGGTACAGTAGTCCACTGCTCTACCTCTGTGTCATCAAGTATACTATGCATCCATACCTGTGCTGCATTTTAATTGTGCGCAGTATATTGTAGGAGGACAGTGCAGAATTTTGCTGACCACCAGTATATATATATAACAGTACGGTACAGAAGTCCACTGCTCTACCTCTGTGTTGTCAAGTATACTAGGCATCCATACCTGTGCTACATTTTAGTTGTGCGCAGTATATAGTAGGAGGACACTGCAGAATTTTGCTGACCACCAGTATATATATAGCAGTACGGTACAGAAGTCCACTGCTCTACCTCTGTGTCATCAAGTATACTATGCATCCATACCTGTGCTGCATTTTAGTTGTGCGCAGTATATAGTAGGAGGACAGTGCAGAATTTTGCTGACCACCAGTATATATATATATATATATATATATATATATAGCAGTACGGTACAGTAGTCCACTGCTCTACCTTTGTGTATTCAACTATACTATGCATCCATACCTGTGCTGCATTTTAGTTGTGCGCAGTATATAGTAGGAGGACATTGTAGAATTTTGCTGACCACCAGTATATATATAGCAGTACGGTACAGTAGTCCACTGCTCTACCTCTGTGTCGTCAAGTATACTATGCATCCATACCTGTGCTACATTTTAGTTGTGCGCAGTATATAGTAGGAGGGCAGTGCAGAATTTTGCTAACCACCAGTATATATATATATATATATACATATATATATATAGCAGTACGGTACAGTAGTCCTCTGCTCTACCTCTGTGTCGTCAAGTATACTATACATCCATACCTGTGCTGCATTTTATTTGTGCACAGAATATAGTAGGAGGACAGAGCAGAATTTTGCTGACCACCAGTATATATATAGCAGTACGGTACAGTAGTCCACTGCTCTACCTCTGTGTCGTCATGTATGCTATGCATCCATACCTGTGCTGCATTTTAGTTGTGCGCAGTATATAGTAGGAGGACAGTGCAGAATTTTGCTGACCACCAGTATATATATAGCAGTACGGTACAGTAGTCCACTGCTCTACCTCTGTGTCGTCAAGTATACTATGCATCCATACCTGTGCTGCATTTTAGTTGTGCGCAGTATATAGTAGGAGGACAGTGCAGAATTTTGCTGACCACCAGTATATATATAACAGTATGGTACAGTAGTCCACTGCTCTACCTCTATGTAGTCAAGTATACTATGCATCCATACCTGTGCTGCATTTTATTTGTGCACAGAATATAGTAGGAGGACAGAGCAGAATTTTGCTGACCACCAGTATATATATAGCAGTACGGTACAGTAGTCCACTGCTCTACCTCTGTGTCGTCAATTATTCTATGCATCTATACCTGTGCTGCATTTTAGTTGTGCGCAGTATATAGTAGGAGGACAGCGTAGAATTTTGCTGACCACCAGTATATATATAGCAGTACGGTACTGTAGTCCACTGCTCTACCTCTGTGTCATCAAGTATACCATGCATCCATACCTGTGCTGCATTTTTGTTGTGCGCAGTATATAGTAGGAGGACAGTGCAGAATTTTGCTGACCACCAGCATATATATATATATATATATATATATATATAGCAGTACGGTACAGTAGTCCACTGCTCTACCTCTGTGTATTCAACTATACTATGCATCCATACCTGTGCTGCATTTTAGTTGTGCGCAGTATATAGTAGGAGGACATTGCAGAATTTTGCTGACCACCAGTATATATATAGCAGTACGGTACAGTAGTCCACTGCTCTACCTCTGTGTCGTCAAGTATACTATGCATCCATACCTGTGCTACATTTTAGTTGTGCACAGTATATAGTAGGAGGGCAGTGCAGAATTTTGCTAACCACCAGTATATATATATATATATATATATATATATATATATATATATATATATATAGCAGTACGGTACAGTAGTCCTCTGCTCTACCTCTGTGTCGTCAAGTATACTATGCATCCATACCTGTGCTGCATTTTATTTGTGCACAGAATATAGTAGGAGGACAGAGCAGAATTTTGCTGACCACCAGTATATATATAGCAGTACGGTACAGTAGTCCACTGCTCTACCTCTGTGTCGTCATGTATGCTATGCATCCATACCTGTGCTGCATTTTAGTTGTGCGCAGTATATAGTAGGAGGACAGTGCAGAATTTTGCTGACCACCAGTATATATATATATAACAGTATGGTACAGTAGTCCACTGCTCTACCTCTGTGTAGTCAAGTATACTATGCATCCATACCTGTGCTGCATTTTATTTGTGCACAGAATATAGTAGGAGGACAGAGCAGAATTTTGCTGACCACCAGTATATATATAGCAGTACGGTACAGTAGTCCACTGCTCTACCTCTGTGTCGTCATGTATGCTATGCATCCATACCTGTGCTGCATTTTAGTTGTGCGCAGTATATAGTAGGAGGACAGTGCAGAATTTTGCTGACCACCAGTATATATATAGCAGTACGGTACTGTAGTCCACTGCTCTACCTCTGTGTCATCAAGTATACACTGCATCCATACCTGTGCTGCATTTTAGTTGTGCACAGTATATAGTAGGAGGACAGTGCAGAATTTTGCTGACTACCAGTATATATATAGCAGTATGGTACAGTAGTCCACTGCTCTACCTCTGTGTCGTCAAGTATCCTAGGCATCCATACCTGTGCTACATTTTAGTTGTGCGCAGTATATAATAGGAGGACAGTGCAGAATTTTGCTGACCACCAGTATATATAGAACAGTACGGTACAGTAGTCCACTGCTCTACCTCTGTGTCGTCAAGTATACTATGCATCCATACCTGTGCTGCATTTTAGTTGTGCGTAGTTTATAGTAGGAGAACAGTGCAGAATTTTGCTGACCACCAGTATATATAGAACAGTACGGTACAGTAGTCCACTGCTCTACCTCTGTGTCGTCAAGGATACTATGCATCCATACATGTGCTGCATTTTAGTTGTGCGCAGTATATAGTAGGAGGACAGTGCAGAATTTTGCTGACCACCAGTATATATATAGCAGTACGGTACAGTAGTCTACTGCTCTACCTCTGTGTCGTCAAGTATACTATGCATCCATACCTGTGCTGCATTTTAGATGTGCACAGTATATAGTAGGAGGACAGTGCAGAATTTTGCTGACTACCAGTATATATATAACAGTACGGTACAGTAGTCCACTGCTCTACCTCTGTGTCGTCAAGTATACTATGCATCCATACCTGTGCTGCATTTTAGTTGTGCACAGTATATAGTAGGAGGACAGTGCAGAATTTTGCTGACCACCAGTACATATATAGCAGTACGGTACAGTAGTCCACTGCTCTACCTCTGTGTCATCAAGTATACTATGCATCCATACCTGTGCTGCATTTTAGTTGTGCGCAGTATATAGTAGGAGGACAGTGCAGAATTTTGCTAACCACCAGTATATATATATAAGTACGGTACAGTAGCCCACTGCTCTACCTCTGTGTCGTCAAGTATACTATGCATCCATACCTGTGCTACATTTTAGTTGTGCGCAGTATATAGTAGGAGGGCAGTGCAGAATTTTGCTTACCACCAGTATATATATATATATATATATATATATATATATATATAGCGGTACAGATTCAGTAGTCCTCTGCTCTACCTCTGTGTCGTCAAGTATACTATGCATCCATACCTGTGCTGCATTTTATTTGTGCACAGAATATAGTAGGAGGACAGAGCAGAATTTTGCTGACCACCAGTATATATATAGCAGTACGGTACAGTAGTCCACTGCTCTACCTCTGTGTCGTCATGTATGCTATGCATCCATACTCGTGCTGCATTTTAGTTGTGCGCAGTATATAGTAGGAGGACAGTGCAGAATTTTGCTTACTACCAGTATATATATAACAGTACGGTACAGTAGTCCACTGCTCTACCTGTGTGTTGTCAAGTATACTAGGCATCCATGCCTGTGCTATATTTTAGTTGTGCGCAGTATATAATAGGAGGACTGTGCAGAATTTTGTTGACCACCAGTATATATATAAAAGTACGGTACAGTAGTCCACTGCTCTACCTCTGTGTTGTCAAGTATACTAGGCATCCATACCTGTGCTACATTTTAGTTGTGCGCAGTATATAGTAGGAGGACAGTGCAGAATTTTGCTGACCACCAGTATATATATAGCAGTACGGTACAGTAGTTCACTGCTCTACCTCTGTGCCGTCAAGTATACCATGCATCCATACCTGTGCTGCATTTTAGTTGTGCGCAGTATATAGTAGGAGGACAGTGCAGAATTTTGCTGACCACCAGTATATATATATATATATATATATATATATATATATAGCGGTACAGATTCAGTAGTCCTCTGCTCTACCTCTGTGTCGTCAAGTATACTATGCATCCATACCTGTGCTGCATTTTATTTGTGCACAGAATATAGTAGGAGGACAGAGCAGAATTTTGCTGACCACCAGTATATATATAGCAGTACGGTACAGTAGTCCACTGCTCTACCTCTGTGTCGTCATGTATGCTATGCATCCATACCTGCGCTGCATTTTAGTTGTGCGCAGTATATAGTAGGAGGACAGTGCAGAATTTTGCTGACCACCAGTATATATATAGCAGTATGGTACAGTAGTCCACTGCTCTACCTCTGTGTTGTCAAGTGTCCTAGGCATCCATACCTGTGCTACATTTTAGTTGTGCGCAGTATATAATAGGAGGACAGTGTAGAATTTTGCTGACCACCAGTATATATAGAACAGTACGGTACAGTAGTCCACTGCTCTACCTCTGTGTCGTCAAGTATACTATGCATCCATACCTGTGCTGCATTTTAGTTGTGCGCAGTTTATAGTAGGAGGACAGTGCAGAATTTTGCTGACCACCAGTATATATATAGCAGTACGGTACAGTAGTCCACTGCTCTACCTCTGTGTTGTCAAGTATTCTAGGCATCCATACCTGTGCTGCATTTTAGTTGTGCGCAGTATATAGTAGGAGGACAGTGCAGAATTTTGCTGACCACCAGTATATATATATAACAGTATGGTACAGTAGTTCACTGCTCTACCTCTGTGCCGTCAAGTATACTATGCATCCATACCTGTGCTGCATTTTAGTTGTGCGCCGTATATAGTAGGAGGACAGTGCAGAATTTTGCTGACCACCAGTATATATATAGCAGTATGGTACAGTAGTCCACTGCTCTACCTCTGTGTCGTCAAGTGTCCTAGGCATCCATACCTGTGCTACATTTTAGTTGTGCGCAGTATATAATAGGAGGACAGTGTAGAATTTTGCTGACCACCAGTATATATAGAACAGTACGGTACAGTAGTCCACTGCTCTACCTCTGTGTCGTCAAGTATACTATGCATCCATACCTGTGCTGCATTTTAGTTGTGCGCAGTTTAAAGTAGGAGGACAGTGCAGAATTTTGCTGACCACCAGTATATATATAGCAGTACGGTACAGTAGTCCACTGCTCTACCTCTGTGTTGTCAAGTATACTAGGCATCCATACCTGTGCTGCATTTTAGTTGTGCGCAGTATATAGTAGGAGGACAGTGCAGAATTTTGCTGACCACCAGTATATATATATAACAGTATGGTACAGTAGTTCACTGCTCTACCTCTGTGCCGTCAAGTATACTATGCATCCATACCTGTGCTGCATTTTAGTTGTGCGCCGTATATAGTAGGAGGACAGTGCAGAATTTTGCTGACCACCAGTATATATATAGCAGTACGGTACAGTAGTCTACTGCTCTACCTCGGTGTCGTCAAGTATACTAGGCATTCATACCTGTGCTACATTTTAGTTGTGCGCAGTATATAGTAGGAGGACAGTGCAGAATTTTGCTGACCACCAGTATATATATAGCAGTACGGTACAGTAGTTCACTGCTCTACCTCTGTGCCGTCAAGTATACTATGCATCCATACCTGTGCTGCATTTTAGTTGTGCGCCGTATATAGTAGGAGGACAGTGCAGAATTTTGCTGACCACCAGTATATATATATATATATATATATATATATAGCAGTACGGTACAGTAGTCCACTGCTCTACCTCTGTGTATTCAACTATACTATGCATCCATACCTGTGCTGCATTTTAGTTGTGCGCAGTATATAGTAGGAGGACATTGCAGAATTTTGCTGACCACCAGTATATATATAGCAGTACGGTACAGTAGTCCACTGCTCTACCTCTGTGTTGTCAAGTATACTAGGCATCCATACCTGTGCTATATTTTAGTTGTGCGCAGTATATAGTAGGAGGGCAGTGCAGAATTTTGCTAACCACCAGTATATATATATATATATATATATATATATACATATATATATATAGCAGTACGGATTCAGTAGTCCTCTGCTCTACCTCTGTGTCGTCAAGTATACTATGCATCCATACCTGTGCTGCATTTTATTTGTGCACAGAATATAGTAGGAGGACAGAGCAGAATTTTGCTGACCACCAGTATATATATAGCAGTACGGTACAGTAGTCCACTGCTCTACCTCTGTGTCGTCATGTATGCTATGCATCCATACCTGTGCTGCATTTTAGTTGTGCGCAGTATATAGTAGGAGGACAGTGCAGAATTTTGCTGACTACCAGTATATATATAACAGTACGGTACAGTAGTCCACTGCTCTACCTCTGTGTTGTCAAGTATACTAGGCATCCATACATGTGCTATATTTTAGTTGTGCGCAGTATATAATAGGAAGACTGTGCAGAATTTTGTTGACCACCAGTATATATATAGCAGTACGGTACAGTAGTCCACTGCTCTACCTCTGTGTCGTCAAGTATACTATGCATCCATACCTGTGCTGCATTTTAGTTGTGCGCAGTATATAGTAGGAGGACAGTGCAGAATTTTGCTGACCACCAGTATATATATATATAACAGTACGGTACAGTAGTCCACTGCTCTACCTCTGTGTTGTCAAGTATACTAGGCATCCATACTTGTGCTACATTTTAGTTGTGCGCAGTATATAGTAGGAGGACAGTTCAGAATTTTCCTGACCACCAGTATATATATAGCAGTACGGTACAGTAGTCCACTGCTCTACCTCTGTGTCGTCATGTATGATATGCATCCATACCTGTGCTGCATTTTAGTTGTGAGCAGAATATAGTAGGAGGACAGTGCAGAATTTTGCTGACTACCAGTATATATATATAACAGTACGGTACAGTAGTCCACTGCTCTACCTCTGTGTTGTCAAGTATACTAGGCATCCATACCTGTGCTATATTTTAGTAGTGCGCAGTATATAATAGGAGGACTGTGCAGAATTTTGTTGACCACCAGTATATATATAGCAGTACGGTACAGTAGTCCACTGCTCTACCTCTGTGTCAGTATATAGTAGGAGGACAGTGCAGAATTTTGCTGACCACCAGTATATATATATAACAGTACGGTACAGTAGTCCACTGCTCTACCTCTGTGTTGTCAAGTATACTAGGCATCCATACCTGTGCTACATTTTAGTTGTGCGCAGTATATAGTAGGAGGACAGTGCAGAATTTTGCTGACCACCAGTATATATATAGCAGTACGGTGCAGTAGTCCACTGCTCTACCTCTGTGTCGTCATGTATGCTATGCATCCATACCTGTGCTGCATTTTAGTTGTGCGCAGTATATAGTAGGAGGACAGTGCAGAATTTTGCTGACTACCAGCATATATATAACAGTACGGTACAGTAGTCCACTGCTCTACCTCTGTGTTGTCAAGTATACTAGGCATCCATACCTGTGCTATATTTTAGTTGTGCGCAGTATATAATAGGAGGACAGTGCAGAATTTTGCTGACCACCAGTATATATATAGCAGTACGGTACAGTAGTTCACTGCTCTACCTCTGTGCCGTCAAGTATACTATGCATCCATACCTGTGCTGCATTTTAGTTGTGCGCAGTATATAGTAGGAGGACAGTGCAGAATTTTGCTAACCACCAGTATATATATATATATATATATATATATATATATATATATATAACGGTACGGATTCAGTAGTCCTCTGCTCTACCTCTGTGTCGTCAAGTATACTATGCATCCATACCTGTGCTGCATTTTATTTGTGCACAGAATATAGTAGGAGGACAGAGCAGAATTTTGCTGACCACCAGTATATATACAGCAGTACGGTACAGTAGTCCACTGCTCTACCTCTGTGTCGTC
The DNA here is from genome assembly GCF_028390025.1 of Pseudophryne corroboree. NCBI lineage: Eukaryota > Metazoa > Chordata > Amphibia > Anura > Myobatrachidae > Pseudophryne > Pseudophryne corroboree. The sequence continues at coordinate 277,288,282 of NC_086452.1, read as the reverse complement.
ATGTATGCTATGCATCCATACCTGTGCTGCATTTTAGTTGTGCGCAGTAAATAGTAGGAGGACAGTGAAGAATTTTGCTGACCACCAGTATATATATAGCAGTACGGTACTGTAGTCCACTGCTCTACCTCTGTGTCATCAAGTATACCATGCATCCATACCTGTGCTGCATTTTAGTTGTGCGCAGTATATAGTAGGAGGACAGTGCAGAATTTTGCTGACCACCAGTATATATATAGCAGTACGGTTCTGTAGTCCACTGCTCTACCTCTGTGTCATCAAGTATACCATGCATCCATACCTGTGCTGCATTTTAGTTGTGCGCAGTATATAGTAGGAGGACAGTGCATAATTTTGCTGACTACCAGTATATATATAGCAGTATGGTACAGTAGTCCACTGCTCTACCTCTGTGTCGTCAAGTATCCTAGGCATCCATACCTGTGCTACATTTTAGTTGTGCGCAGTATAAAATAGGAGGACAGTGCAGAATTTTGCTGATCACCAGTATATATATATATATATATATATATATATAGCAGTACGGTACAGTAGTCCACTGCTCTACCTCTGTGTATTCAACTATACTATGCATCCATACCTGTGCTGCATTTTAGTTGTGCGCAGTATATAGTAGGAGGACATTGCAGAATTTTGCTGACCACCAGTATATATATAGCAGTACGGTACAGTAGTCCACTGCTCTACCTCTGTGTATTCAACTATACTATACATCCATACCTGTGCTACATTTTAGTTGTGCGCAGTATATAGTAGGAGGGCAGTGCAGAATTTTGCTAACCACCAGTATATATATATATATATCAGTACGGTACAGTAGTCCTCTGCTCTACCTCTGTGTCGTCAAGTATACTATGCATCCATACCTGTGCTGCATTTTATTTGTGCACAGAATATAGTAGGAGGACAGAGCAGAATTTTGCTGACCACCAGTATATATATATAGCGGTACGGTACAGTAGTCCACTGCTCTACCTCTGTGTCGTCATGTATGCTATGCATCCATACCTGTGCTGCATTTTAGTTGTGCGCAGTATATAGTAGGAGGACAGTGCAGAATTTTGCTGACCACCAGTATATATATAGCAGTACGGTACAGTAGTCCACTGCTCTACCTCTGTGTCGTCAAGTATGCTATGCATCCATACCTGTGCTGCATTTTAGTTGTGCGCAGTATATAGTAGGAGGACAGTGCAGAATTTTGCTGACTACCAGTATATATATAGCAGTACGGTGCAGTAGTCCACTGCTCTACCTCTGTGTCGTCAAGTATCCTAGGCATCCATACCTGTGCTACATTTTAGTTGTGCGCAGTATATAATAGGAGGACAGTGCAGAATTTTGCTGAAGACCAGTATATATATAGCAGTACGGTACAGTAGTCCACTGCTCTACCTCTGTGTCGTCAAGGATACTATGCATCCATACCTGTGCTGCATTTTAGTTGTGCGCAGTATATAGTAGGACAGTGCAGAATTTTGCTGACCACCAGTATATATATAGCAGTACAGTACAGTAGTCCACTGCTCTACCTCGGTGTCGTCAAGTATACTATGCATCCATACCTGTGCTGCATTTTAGTTGTGCGCAGTATATAGTAGGAGGACAGTGCAGAATTTTGCTGACCACCAGTATATATATAACAGTATGGTACAGTAGTCCACTGCTCTACCTCTGTGTCGTCAAGTATACTATGCATCCATACCTGTGCTGCATTTTATTTGTGCCCAGAATATAGTAGGAGGACAGAGCAGAATTTTGCTGACCACCAGTATATATACAGCAGTACGGTACAGTAGTCCACTGCTCTACCTCTGTGTCGTCATGTATGCTATGCATCCATACCTGTGCTGCATTTTAGTTGTGCGCAGTAAATAGTAGGAGGACAGTGAAGAATTTTGCTGACCACCAGTATATATATAGCAGTACGGTACTGTAGTCCACTGCTCTACCTCTGTGTCATCAAGTATACCATGCATCCATACCTGTGCTGCATTTTAGTTGTGCGCAGTATATAGTAGGAGGACAGTGCAGAATTTTGCTGACCACCAGTATATATATAGCAGTACGGTTCTGTAGTCCACTGCTCTACCTCTGTGTCATCAAGTATACCATGCATCCATACCTGTACTGCATTTTAGTTGTGCGCAGTATATAGTAGGAGGACAGTGCATAATTTTGCTGACTACCAGTATATATATAGCAGTATGGTACAGTAGTCCACTGCTCTACCTCTGTGTCGTCAAGTATCCTAGGCATCCATACCTGTGCTACATTTTAGTTGTGCGCAGTATAAATAGGAGGACAGTGCAGAATTTTGCTGATCACCAGTTTATATATATATATATATATATATATATATATATATATATATATATATATATATAGCAGTACGGTACAGTAGTCCACTGCTCTACCTCTGTGTATTCAACTATACTATGCATCCATACCTGTGCTGCATTTTAGTTGTGCGCAGTATATAGTAGGAGGACATTGCAGAATTTTGCTGACCACCAGTATATATATAGCAGTACGGTACAGTAGTCCACTGCTCTACCTCTGTGTCGTCAAGTATACTATACATCCATACCTGTGCTACATTTTAGTTGTGCGCAGTATATAGTAGGAGGGCAGTGCAGAATTTTGCTAACCACCAGTATATATATATATATATATATATATATATCAGTACGGTACAGTAGTCCTCTGCTCTACCTCTGTGTCGTCAACTATAATATACATCCATACCTGTGCTACATTTTAGTTGTGCGCAGTTTATAGTAGGAGGGCAGTGCAGAATTTTGCTAACCACCAGTATATATATTTATATATATATATATATATACATAGCAGTACGGTACAGTAGTCCTCTGCCCTACCTCTGTGTCGTCAAGTATACTATGCATCCATACCTGTGCTGCATTTTATTTGTGCACAGAATATAGTAGGAGGACAGAGCAGAATTTTGCTGACCACCAGTATATATATATATAGCGGTACGGTACAGTAGTCCACTGCTCTACCTCTGTGTCGTCATGTATGCTATGCATCCATACCTGTGCTGCATTTTAGTTGTGCGCAGTATATAGTAGGAGGACAGTGCAGAATTTTGCTGACCACCAGTATATATATAGCAGTACGGTACAGTAGTCCACTGCTCTATATCTGTGTCGTCAAGTATACTATTCATCCATACCTGTGCTGCATTTTATTTGTGCACAGAATATAGTAGGAGGACAGAGCAGAATTTTGCTGACCACCAGTATATATATAGCAGTACGGTACAGTAGTCCACTGCTCTACCTCTGTGTCGTCATGTATGCTATGCATCCATACCTGTGCTGCATTTTAGTTGTGCGCAGTATATAGTAGGAGGACAGTGCAGAATTTTGCTGACTACCAGTATATATATAGCAGTACGGTGCAGTAGTCCACTGCTCTACCTCTGTGTCGTCAAGTATCCTAGGCATCCATACCTGTGCTACATTTTAGTTGTGCGCAGTATATAATAGTAGGACAGTGCAGAATTTTGCTGACCACCAGTATATATATAGCAGTACGGTACAGTAGTCCACTGCTCTACCTCGGTGTCGTCAAGTATACTATGCATCCATACCTGTGCTGCATTTTAGTTGTGCGCAGTATATAGTAGGAGGACAGTGCAGAATTTTGCTGACCACCAGTATATATATAACAGTATGGTACAGTAGTCCACTGCTCTACCTCTGTGTCGTCAAGTATACTATGCATCCATACCTGTGCTGCATTTTATTTGTGCCCAGAATATAGTAGGAGGACAGAGCAATTTTGCTGACCACCAGTATATATAGCAGTACGGTACAGTAGTCCACTGCTCTACCTCTGTGTCATATGGTATACTATGCATCCATACCTGTGCTGCATTTTAGTTGTGCGCAGTATATAGGAGGAGGACAGTGCAGAATTTTGCTGACCACCAGTATATATATATATAGCAGTACGGTACAGTAGTTCACTGCTCTACCTCTGTGCCGTCAAGTATACTATGCATCCATACATGTGCTGCATTTTAGTTGTGCGCAGTATATAGTAGGAGGACAGTGCAGAATTTTGCTGACCACCAGTATATATATATATATATATATATATATATATATATATATATATATAGCAGTACGGCACAGTAGTCCACTGCTCTACCTCTGTGTATTCAACTATACTATGCATCCATACCTGTGCTGCATTTTAGTTGTGCGCAGTATATAGTAGGAGGACATTGCAGAATTTTGCTAACCACCAGTATATATATATAAGTACGGTACAGTAGCCCACTGCTCTACCTCTGTATCGTCAAGTATACTATGCATCCATACCTGTGCTACATTTTAGTTGTGCGCAGTATATAGTAGGAGGGCAGTGCAGAATTTTGCTAACCACCAGTATATATATATATATATATATATATACATATATATATATATAGCAGTACGGTACAGTAGTCCACTGCTCTACCTCTGTGTCATCAAGTATACTATGCATCCATACCTGTGCTGCATTTTAGTTGTGCGTAGTATATAGTAGGAGGACAGTGCAGAATTTTGCTAACCACCAGTATATATATATATATATATATATATAAGTACGGTACAGTAGCCCACTGCTCTACCTCTGTGTCGTCAAGTATACTATGCATCCATACCTGTGCTACATTTTAGTTGTGCGCAGTATATAGTAGGAGGGCAGTGCAGAATTTTGCTAACCACCAGTATATATATATGTATATATATATATAGCGGTACGGATTCAGTAGTCCTCTGCTCTACCTCTGTGTCGTCAAGTATACTATGCATCCATACCTGTGCTGCATTTTATTTGTGCACAGAATATAGTAGGAGGACAGAGCAGAATTTTGCTGACCACCAGTATATATATAGCAGTACGGTACAGTAGTCCACTGCTCTACCTCTGTGTCGTCATGTATGCTATGCATCCATACCTGTGCTGCATTTTAGTTGTGCGCAGTATATAGTAGGAGGACAGTGCAGAATTTTGCTGACCACCAGTATATATATATAGCAGTACGGTACTGTAGTCCACTGCTCTACCTCTGTGTCATCAAGTATACCATGCATCCATACCTGTGCTGCATTTTAGTTGTGCGCAGTAAATAGTAGGAGGACAGTGAAGAATTTTGCTGACCACCAGTATATATATAGCAGTACGGTACTGTAGTCCACTGCTCTACCTCTGTGTCATCAAGTATACCATGCATCCATACCTGTGCTGCATTTTAGTTGTGCGCAGTATATAGTAGGAGGACAGTGCAGAATTTTGCTGACCACCAGTATATATATAGCAGTACGGTTCTGTAGTCCACTGCTCTACCTCTGTGTCATCAAGTATACCATGCATCCATACCTGTACTGCATTTTAGTTGTGCGCAGTATATAGTAGGAGGACAGTGCATAATTTTGCTGACTACCAGTATATATATAGCAGTATGGTACAGTAGTCCACTGCTCTACCTCTGTGTCGTCAAGTATCCTAGGCATCCATACCTGTGCTACATTTTAGTTGTGCGCAGTATAAAATAGGAGGACAGTGCAGAATTTTGCTGATCACCAGTTATATATATATATATATATATATATATATATAGCAGTACGGTACAGTAGTCCACTGCTCTACCTCTGTGTATTCAACTATACTATGCATCCATACCTGTGCTGCATTTTAGTTGTGCGCAGTATATAGTAGGAGGACATTGCAGAATTTTGCTGACCACCAGTATATATATAGCAGTACGGTAGAGTAGTCCACTGCTCTACCTCTGTGTCGTCAAGTATACTATACATCCATACCTGTGCTACATTTTAGTTGTGCGCAGTATATAGTAGGAGGGCAGTGCAGAATTTTGCTAACCACCAGTATATATATATATATATATATATATATATATATCAGTACGGTACAGTAGTCCTCTGCTCTACCTCTGTGTCGTCAACTATAATATACATCCATACCTGTGCTACATTTTAGTTGTGCGCAGTTTATAGTAGGAGGGCAGTGCAGAATTTTGCTAACCACCAGTATATATATTTATATATATATATATATATATATATAGCAGTACGGTACAGTAGTCCTCTGCCCTACCTCTGTGTCGTCAAGTATACTATGCATCCATACCTGTGCTGCATTTTATTTGTGCACAGAATATAGTAGGAGGACAGAGCAGAATTTTGCTGACCACCAGTATATATATATATAGCGGTACGGTACAGTAGTCCACTGCTCTACCTCTGTGTCGTCATGTATGCTATGCATCCATACCTGTGCTGCATTTTAGTTGTGCGCAGTATATAGTAGGAGGACAGTGCAGAATTTTGCTGACCACCAGTATATATATAGCAGTACGGTACAGTAGTCCACTGCTCTACCTCTGTGTCGTCAAGTATACTATTCATCCATACCTGTGCTGCATTTTATTTGTGCACAGAATATAGTAGGAGGACAGAGCAGAATTTTGCTGACCACCAGTATATATATAGCAGTACGGTACAGTAGTCCACTGCTCTACCTCTGTGTCGTCATGTATGCTATGCATCCATACCTGTGCTGCATTTTAGTTGTGCGCAGTATATAGTAGGAGGACAGTGCAGAATTTTGCTGACTACCAGTATATATATAGCAGTACGGTGCAGTAGTCCACTGCTCTACCTCTGTGTCGTCAAGTATCCTAGGCATCCATACCTGTGCTACATTTTAGTTGTGCGCAGTATATAATAGGAGGACAGTGCAGAATTTTGCTGAAGACCAGTATATATATAGCAGTACGGTACAGTAGTCCACTGCTCTACCTCTGTGTCGTCAAGGATACTATGCATCCATACCTGTGCTGCATTTTAGTTGTGCGCAGTATATAGTAGGACAGTGCAGAATTTTGCTGACCACCAGTATATATATAGCAGTACGGTACAGTAGTCCACTGCTCTACCTCGGTGTCGTCAAGTATACTATGCATCCATACCTGTGCTGCATTTTAGTTGTGCGCAGTATATAGTAGGAGGACAGTGCAGAATTTTGCTGACCACCAGTATATATATAACAGTATGGTACAGTAGTCCACTGCTCTACCTCTGTGTCGTCAAGTATACTATGCATCCATACCTGTGCTGCATTTTATTTGTGCCCAGAATATAGTAGGAGGACAGAGCAGAATTTTGCTGACCACCAGTATATATAGCAGTACGGTACAGTAGTCCACTGCTCTACCTCTGTGTCATATGGTATACTATGCATCCATACCTGTGCTGCATTTTAGTTGTGCGCAGTATATAGGAGGAGGACAGTGCAGAATTTTGCTGACCACCAGTATATATATATAGCAGTACGGTACAGTAGTTCACTGCTCTACCTCTGTGCCGTCAAGTATACTATGCATCCATACATGTGCTGCATTTTAGTTGTGCGCAGTATATAGTAGGAGGACAGTGCAGAATTTTGCTGACCACCAGTATATATATATATATATATATATATATATATATATAGCAGTACGGCACAGTAGTCCACTGCTCTACCTCTGTGTATTCAACTATACTATGCATCCATACCTGTGCTGCATTTTAGTTGTGCGCAGTATATAGTAGGAGGACATTGCAGAATTTTGCTAACCACCAGTATATATATATAGCAGTACGGTACAGTAGCCCACTGCTCTACCTCTGTATCGTCAAGTATACTATGCATCCATACCTGTGCTACATTTTAGTTGTGCGCAGTATATAGTAGGAGGGCAGTGCAGAATTTTGCTAACCACCAGTATATATATATATATATATATATATATATATCTATATATACATATATATATATATATAGCAGTACGGTACAGTAGTCCACTGCTCTACCTCTGTGTCATCAAGTATACTATGCATCCATACCTGTGCTGCATTTTAGTTGTGCGTAGTATATAGTAGGAGGACAGTGCAGAATTTTGCTAACCACCAGTATATATATATATATATATATAAGTACGGTACAGTAGCCCACTGCTCTACCTCTGTGTCGTCAAGTATACTATGCATCCATACCTGTGCTACATTTTAGTTGTGCGCAGTATATAGTAGGAGGGCAGTGCAGAATTTTGCTAACCACCAGTATATATATATGTATATATATATATATAGCGGTACGGATTCAGTAGTCCTCTGCTCTACCTCTGTGTCGTCAAGTATACTATGCATCCATACCTGTGCTGCATTTTATTTGTGCACAGAATATAGTAGGAGGACAGAGCAGAATTTTGCTGACCACCAGTATATATATAGCAGTACGGTACAGTAGTCCACTGCTCTACCTCTGTGTCGTCATGTATGCTATGCATCCATACCTGTGCTGCATTTTAGTTGTGCGCAGTATATAGTAGGAGGACAGTGCAGAATTTTGCTGACCACCAGTATATATATATAGCAGTACGGTACTGTAGTCCACTGCTCTACCTCTGTGTCATCAAGTATACCATGCATCCATACCTGTGCTGCATTTTAGTTGTGCGCAGTATATAGTAGGAGGACAGTGCAGAATTTTGCTGACTACCAGTATATATATAGCAGTATGGTACAGTAGTCCACTGCTCTACCTCTGTGTCGTCAAGTATCCTAGGCATCCATACCTGTGCTACATTTTAGTTGTGCCCAGTATATAATAGGAGGACAGTGCAGAATTTTGCTGACCACCAGTATATATAGAACAGTACGGTACAGTAGTCCACTGCTCTACCTCTGTGTCGTCAAGTATACTATGCATCCATACCTGTGCTGCATTTTAGTTGTGCGCAGTTTATAGTAGGAGGACAGTGCAGAATTTTGCTGACCACCAGTATATATATAGCAGTACGGTACAGTAGTCCACTGCTCTACCTCTGTGTCGTCAAGGATACTATGCATCCATACCTGTGCTGCATTTTAGTTGTGCGCAGTATATAGTAGGAGGACAGTGCAGAATTTTGCTCACCACCAGTATATATATAGCAGTACGGTACAGTAGTCTACTGCTCTACCTCTGTGTCGTCAAGTATACTATGCATCCATACCTGTGCTGCATTTTAGATGTGCGCAGTATATAGTAGGAGGACAGTGCAGAATTTTGCAGACTACCAGTATATATATATATATATATATATATATATATATAACAGTACGGTACAGTAGTCCACTGCTCTACCTCTGTGTCGTCAAGTATACTATGCATCCATACCTGTGCTGCATTTTAGTTGTGCGCAGTATATAGTAGGAGGACAGTGCAGAATTTTGCTGACCACCAGTATATATATAGCAGTACGGTACAGTAGTCCACAGCTCTACCTCTGTGTCATCAAGTATACCTTGCATCCATACCTGTGCTGCATTTTAGTTGTGCGCAGTATATAGTAGGAGGACAGTGCAGAATTTTGCTAACCACCAGTATATATATATATATATATATATATATAAGTACGGTACAGTAGCCCACTGCTCTACCTCTGTGTCATCAAGTATACCATGCATCCATACCTGTGCTGCATTTTAGTTGTGCGCAGTATATAGTAGGAGGACAGTGCAGAATTTTGCTGACTACCAGTATATATATAGCAGTATGGTACAGTAGTCCACTGCTCTACCTCTGTGTCGTCAAGTATCCTAGGCATCCATACCTGTGCTACATTTTAGTTGTGCGCAGTATATAATAGGAGGACAGTGCAGAATTTTGCTGACCACCAGTATATATAGAACAGTACGGTACAGTAGTCCACTGCTCTACCTCTGTGTCGTCAAGTATACTATGCATCCATACCTGTGCTGCATTTTAGTTGTGCGCAGTTTATAGTAGGAGGACAGTGCAGAATTTTGCTGACCACCAGTATATATATATAGCAGTACGGTACAGTAGTACACTGCTCTACCTATGTGTCGTCAAGGATACTATGCATCCATACCTGTGCTGCATTTTAGTTGTGCGCAGTATTTAGTAGGAGGACAGTGCAGAATTTTGCTGACCACCAGTATATATATAGCAGTACGGTACAGTAGTCTACTGCTCTACCTCTGTGTCGTCAAGTATACTATGCATCCATACCTGTGCTGCATTTTAGATGTGCGCAGTATATAGTAGGAGGACAGTGCAGAATTTTGCTGACTACCAGTATATATATATAACAGTACGGTACAGTAGTCCACTGCTCTACCTCTGTGTTGTCAAGTATACTAGGCATCCATACCTGTGCTATATTTTAGTTGTGCGCAGTATATAACAGGAGGACTGTGCAGAATTTTGTTGACCACCAGTATATATATAGCAGTACGGTACAGTAGTCCACTGCTCTACCTCTGTGTCGTCAAGTATACTATGCATCCATACCTGTGCTACATTTTAGTTGTGCGCAGTATATAGTAGGAGGGCAGTGCAGAATTTTGCTAACCACCAGTATATATATATATATATATATATATATATATATATATATATATATATAGCGGTACGGATTCAGTAGTCCTCTGCTCTACCTCTGTGTCGTCAAGTATACTATGCATCCATACCTGTGCTGCATTTTATTTGTGCACAGAATATAGTAGGAGGACAGAGCAGAATTTTGCTGACCACCAGTATATATATAGCAGTACGGTACAGTAGTCCACTGCTCTACCTCTGTGTCGTCATGTATGCTATGCATCCATACCTGTGCAGCATTTTAGTTGTGCGCAGTATATAGTAGGAGGACAGTGCAGAATTTTGCTGACCACCAGTATATATATAGCAGTACGGTACTGTAGTCCACTGCTCTACCTCTGTGTCATCAAGTATACCATGCATCCATACCTGTGCTGCATTTTAGTTGTGCGCAGTATATAGTAGGAGGACAGTGCAGAATTTTGCTGACTACCAGTATATATATAGCAGTATGGTACAGTAGTCCACTGCTCTACCTCTGTGTCGTCAAGTATCCTAGGCATCCATACCTGTGCTACATTTTAGTTGTGCGCAGTATATAATAGGAGGACAGTGCAGAATTTTGCTGACCACCAGTATATATAGAACAGTACGGTACAGTAGTCCACTGCTCTACCTCTGTGTCGTCAAGTATACTATGCATCCATACCTGTGCTGCATTTTAGTTGTGCGCAGTTTATAGTAGGAGGACAGTGCAGAATTTTGCTGACCACCAGTATATATATAGCAGTACGGTACAGTAGTCCACTGCTCTACCTCTGTGTCGTCAAGGATACTATGCATCCATACCTGTGCTGCATTTTAGTTGTGCGCAGTATATAGTAGGAGGACAGTGCAGAATTTTGCTCACCACCAGTATATATATAGCAGTACGGTACAGTAGTCTACTGCTCTACCTCTGTGTCGTCAAGTATACTATGCATCCATACCTGTGCTGCATTTTAGATGTGCGCAGTATATAGTAGGAGGACAGTGCAGAATTTTGCGGACTACCAGTATATATATATATATATATATATATATATATATAACAGTACGGTACAGTAGTCCACTGCTCTACCTCTGTGTCGTCAAGTATACTATGCATCCATACCTGTGCTGCATTTTAGTTGTGCGCAGTATATAGTAGGAGGACAGTGCAGAATTTTGCTGACCACCAGTATATATATAGCAGTACGGTACAGTAGTCCACTGCTCTACCTCTGTGTCATCAAGTATACCTTGCATCCATACCTGTGCTGCATTTTAGTTGTGCGCAGTATATAGTAGGAGGACAGTGCAGAATTTTGCTAACCACCAGTATATATATATATATATATAAGTACGGTACAGTAGCCCACTGCTCTACCTCTGTGTCATCAAGTATACCATGCATCCATACCTGTGCTGCATTTTAGTTGTGCGCAGTATATAGTAGGAGGACAGTGCAGAATTTTGCTGACTACCAGTATATATATAGCAGTATGGTACAGTAGTCCACTGCTCTACCTCTGTGTCGTCAAGTATCCTAGGCATCCATACCTGTGCTACATTTTAGTTGTGCGCAGTATATAATAGGAGGACAGTGCAGAATTTTGCTGACCACCAGTATATATAGAACAGTACGGTACAGTAGTCCACTGCTCTACCTCTGTGTCGTCAAGTATACTATGCATCCATACCTGTGCTGCATTTTAGTTGTGCGCAGTTTATAGTAGGAGGACAGTGCAGAATTTTGCTGACCACCAGTATATATATAGCAGTACGGTACAGTAGTCCACTGCTCTACCTATGTGTCGTCAAGGATACTATGCATCCATACCTGTGCTGCATTTTAGTTGTGCGCAGTATTTAGTAGGAGGACAGTGCAGAATTTTGCTGACCACCAGTATATATATAGCAGTACGGTACAGTAGTCTACTGATCTACCTCTGTGTCGTCAAGTATCCTAGGCATCCATACCTGTGCTACATTTTAGTTGTGCGCAGTATATAATAGGAGGACAGTGCAGAATTTTGCTGACCACCAGTATATATAGAACAGTACGGTACAGTAGTCCACTGCTCTACCTCTGTGTTGTCAAGTATACTAGGCATCCATACCTGTGCTATATTTTAGTTGTGCGCAGTATATAACAGGAGGACTGTGCAGAATTTTGTTGACCACCAGTATATATATAGCAGTACGGTACAGTAGTCCACTGCTCTACCTCTGTGTCGTCAAGTATACTATGCATCCATACCTGTGCTACATTTTAGTTGTGCGCAGTATATAGTAGGAGGGCAGTGCAGAATTTTGCTAACCACCAGTATATATATATATATATATATATATATAGCGGTACGGATTCAGTAGTCCTCTGCTCTACCTCTGTGTCGTCAAGTATACTATGCATCCATACCTGTGCTGCATTTTATTTGTGCACAGAATATAGTAGGAGGACAGAGCAGAATTTTGCTGACCACCAGTATATATATAGCAGTACGGTACAGTAGTCCACTGCTATACCTCTGTGTCGTCATGTATGCTATGCATCCATACCTGTGCTGCATTTTAGTTGTGCGCAGTATATAGTAGGAGGACAGTGCAGAATTTTGCTGACCACCAGTATATATATAGCAGTACGGTACTGTAGTCCACTGCTCTACCTCTGTGTCATCAAGTATACCATGCATCCATACCTGTGCTGCATTTTAGTTGTGCGCAGTATATAGTAGGAGGACAGCGCAGAATGTTGCTGACTACCAGTATATATATAGCAGTATGGTACAGTAGTCCACTGCTCTACCTCTGTGTCGTCAAGTATCCTAGGCATCCATACCTGTGCTACATTTTAGTTGTGCGCAGTATATAATAGGAGGACAGTGCAGAATTTTGCTGACCACCAGTATATATATAACAGTACGGTACAGTAGTCCACTGCTCTACCTCTGTGTCGTCAAGTATACTATGTATCCATACCTGTGCTGCATTTTAGTTGTGCGCAGTTTATAGTAGGAGGACAGTGCAGAATTTTGCTGACCACCAGTATATATATAGCAGTATGGTACAGTAGTCCACTGCTCTACCTCTGTGTCGTCAAGGATACTATGCATCCATACCTGTGCTGCATTTTAGTTGTGCGCAGTATTTAGTAGGAGGACAGTGCAGAATTTTGCTGACCACCAGTATATATATAGCAGTACGGTACAGTAGTCTACTGCTCTACCTCTGTGTCGTCAAGTATACTATGCATCCATACCTGTGCTGCATTTTAGATGTGCGCAGTATATAGTAGGAGGACAGTGCAGAATTTTGCTGACTACCAGTATATATATATAACAGTACGGTACAGTAGTCCACTGCTCTACCTCTGTGTTGTCAAGTATACTAGGCATCCATACCTGTGCTATATTTTAGTTGTGCGCAGTATATAATAGGAGGACTGTGCAGAATTTTGTTGACCACCAGTATATATATAGCAGTACGGTACAGTAGTCCACTGCTCTACCTCTGTGTCATCAAGTATACTATGCATCCATACCTGTGCTGCATTTTAGTTGTGCGCAGTATATAGTAGGAGGACAGTGCAGATTTTTGCTGACCACCAGTATATATATAGCAGTACGGTACAGTAGTCCACTGCTCTACCTCTGTGTCGTCAAGTATACTATGCATCCATACCTGTGCTGCATTTTAATTGTGCGCAGTATATAGTAGGAGGACAGTGCAGAATTTTGCTGACCACCAGTATATATATATATAGCAGTACGGTACAGAGGTCCACTGCTCTACCTCTGTGTTGTCAAGTATACTAGGCATCAATACCTGTGCTACATTTTAGTTGTGCGCAGTATATAGTAGGAGGACAGTACAGAATTTTGCTGACCACCAGTATATAAATAGCAGTACGGTACAGTAGTTCACTGCTCTACCTCTGTGCCATCAAGTATACTATGCATCCATACCTGTGCTGCATTTTAGTTGTGCGCAGTATATAGTAGGAGGACAGTGCAGAATTTTGCTGACCACCAGTATATATATATATAAATATATATATATATATATATAGCAGTACGGTACAGTAGTCCACTGCTCTACCTCTGTGTATTCAACTATACTATGCATCCATACCTGTGCTGCATTTTAGTTGTGCGCAGTATAAAGTAGGAGGACATTGTAGAATTTTGCTGACCACCAGTATATATATAGCAGTACGGTACAGTAGTCCACTGCTCTACCTCTGTGTCATCAAGTATACTATGCATCCATACCTGTGCTGCATTTTAGTTGTGCGCAGTATATAGTAGGAGGACAGTGCAGAATTTTGCTGACTACCAGTATATATATAACAGTACGGTACAGTAGTCCACTGCTCTACCTCTGTGTTGTCAAGTATACTAGGCATCCATACCTGTGCTATATTTTAGTTGTGCGCAGTATATAATAGGAAGACTGTGCAGAATTTTGTTGACCACCAGTATATATATAGCAGTACGGTACAGTAGTCCACTGCTCTACCTCTGTGTCGTCAAGTATACTATGCATCCATACCTGTGCTGCATTTTAGTTGTGCGCAGTATATAGTAGGAGGACAGTGCAGAATTTTGCTGACCACCAGTATATATATATATATATATATAACAGAACGGTACAGTAGTCCACTGCTCTACCTCTGTGTCGTCAAGAATACTAGGCATCCATACTTGTGCTACATTTTAGTTGTGCGCAGTATACAGTAGGAGGACAGTGCAGAATTTTGCTGACTACCAGTATATATATATAACAGTACGGTACAGTAGTCCACTGCTCTACCTCTGTGTTGTCAAGTATACTAGGCATCCATACCTGTGCTATATTTTAGTTGTGTGCAGTATATAATAGGATGACAGTGCAGAATTTTGCTAACCACCAGTATATATATATATATATATATATATATATATATCTCCAATATGTACGGCACTCAGAGACTGTTATACTGGAAAAAGGTTTTATAGTTACGTCAAACGAACGTTTTCGGGGACACAGCCCCTTCCTCAGGACCACAGACAATAAAAGTGAAACAGGTACAAACATACACTTAAATACCGTTACCACTACTCACCTGTCCTGTGTTCATTCATCGAGGTCCTCGGCGCCGGCTAGCTGCAGTGACGCGCTTCCTCCACAGACAGGAGCCGTTACCATGGTATCCGCTGGAGTGCGTTCCATACGGCCGGACTTCCTCCTTCCTGGTTCAGCGCGTCCTGCGCATGCTCTGAAAGCCGGGACACAAGTTGAAAGAAACAGGGAAGATGTTACAAAAAACACATACAAAAAACATATAGATAAAAACAAATGTAGCATGCAAATTGCAAATTAATATAAAGCCATCTAAATGAAGAATCAAAAGCACATCAGTCAGCGCCTCTATGCAAATCTCAAGGGTCATAAAGTATTCCAATTTATTTTTTCGTTAAGACCCCTGGGATAGATGGTTCCCAATCGCATGATCCACTGGGATTCTTTAATTAGAAGATTTTTAGGTCTATTCCCTCTCCGCAAAGAGGAAGGAATATGATCTATCATGAAATATTTTAAGGACGATAAAGGATGGCCCATCGCCCTGAAATGCTTGGCCACGGGTTGATCAATATCTCTACCTTCCAGAGTGAGACGAATGGCAGAGCGATGTGCCGCCATTCTTTCACTGAATTTACGGATAGTCTGCCCGATATAGTACAATCCACACGGACAGACTATCACATAAACTACAAATGAAGTGCTACAAGTAAGGACATGTCTAATTTCATATATTTTATCACTGTGAGGATGTTTAAATGATTTACATGCAATCAAATGACTGCATGTTGCACAATTCACACATCTGTAACACCCTGGTGGTTTGGTATATACATTAGGTGGCCTAGGTATCCCTACACCTGTGATGTCTGCATGCACCAGGCGATCCCTCAGGTTACTGCCTCTTCTGAATGCAGCTATGGGTCGAATTTCCCTAAATACAGGCAAGTCTGGATCAGACTTTACCATGGGCCATAATGCTTGAGTGGCTCTTCTAATGATGGGGCTGGCCACAGTGTAATCGGATACCATCGGTAACACACCCTGGTTGTCCTTCCGGTGTGGGTGTAAGAGATCATTCCGTGACATGCCCATTACTTTAGATTTCTGTTCAAGTAAAGTTTTAATATCATAACCTCTCTCAATAAATTTAACAATGAGATCATCAATTTTACCTGGGATTTTATCAGGATCACTAGTGATCCTCGCAATTCTCATCATTTGAGATAATGGAAGGCCCCGTTTTGAAGATTCAGGGTGATGGCTTGATGACTGCAAGAAAGTATTTCTATCGGTGGCTTTACAGTGCACTTCGGTCTCGAATTTACAATCTCTTAGATAAATTTTCACATCCAAAAAAACAGCTTCAGAGAAACTATACGTATATGTTAGCCTAATAGGAGATTGCGCACTGTTAATCCTCTGCAGGAGTTTTTCTAAACTCTCAATGCCACCCGTCCACAACATAAAGATATCATCAATGTATCTGGTATACCATAATACATTGTGACAAATGTTGGGGTCCTCAAAGAATATGGCATCCTCGAATTCAAACATAAAAACATTAGCATACGAGGGGGCCACAGGAGACCCCATGGCACACCCCCGCAGCTGCAAATAATAATTACCATCAAACAAAAAATAATTTCGACGTAATGTCAATTCTAAGAGGTTCAAAAATAAATCATGATTAAACTCTCTATCATCTAGAAAAGTATTGAGAAACTGGCGCATAGCACGTAATCCCCCATCATGGGGTATAGAAGTATATAGACTTGAGACATCCATACACACCATTCAAGTATCTGAAGCAATAACATCAAATTTGGAAAGTTCTAACAGAAATGACGTCGTGTCTTTAAGAAACGACTGTTTAAGTGTATGTTTGTACCTGTTTCACTTTTATTGTCTGTGGTCCTGAGGAAGGGGCTGTGTCCCCGAAAACGTTCGTTTGACGTAACTATAAAACCTTTTTCCAGTATAACAGTCTCTGAGTGCCGTACATATTGGAGATATACATGCTTTTTTGAACTGGACACCGGAGCATTTGCTTTTACTTATAAGAGTGCCGGCTGAATTGGATTCTTATCTATGTGCAAACACTGCACCAGTTGCATGGCACCTATGGATATAATTGACTATTTATACAAATCCTCTTGAACACTGTCATTGCTTCTCACCTAGCTTTATGGGTGGTTTATATGTTATTACACCCATTGTTTGGAAAATTCTGTGACCTACACGGGTGTTGCTGCAGCAGATTGTGTGTGACTTCATTGATATATATATATTGTTTCAATATATGAGATGGAATCATCTACTTCCACCACAGAAACACACGGGTGCCGTAATGTATCTGCACCACCACAAGGAGCTACTTTCAGCTATACTGCAGCACAAATAGAGAATATTCTCTTCACCGATCAAATGACCTCCAGCGATCCATTAGTTAACTCTGAGGATCTATACCAACAGTTGTTGAAATTAAAACGTCGAGAGACGGACTATCTATTACATGGGATATCATTATCCGAATATTACCGTGAACACAAAATCCCCAGAGGGTTCAGGGTACATAATGTGCCCACCATCGGACGAAATAACCCAGATTTTGTGGCAAAATGGATCGCGATTTTGAACAAGTGTTCATTTGATCTTATGGTGTCTGTCATAGAAGAATCCAACAGGGAGTTACAAATTACTAGACAGAAAATAGCCATCTTTGAGAAAGATCATCTGCAAACTTTAGAAGCAGAGTCTAGCCAGGATTGGCTGGATAAACTTGAGACACAACACACCGAATACAAAAGGAATTTAATCAAGTTTAAAAAACAGAAGAAACGTACTGTGGATGGAGATTATGACGACAATCATGTCTATAAATGGCTATCAGGAGGAGATAACGGAAACAAGGGCAAGAAAAATCCATACAGGAGACGTCCGTGGCAAAAAAGAAATCCTGGTACAAGAAAGGATTATCAGTCATCTAACAGTGACAGTGATTTCATGGTTTCCGAATCTGATGACACCTCCCGCTCAGCCAGAATCCCTTTAGGCAGAGGGGTCAGGAATGGTATGGATCCACAAGCCATCCTCCCACCCGCCGGGGGGGCCAAAACCAGAGGGGGAAGAAAAAACCAAGAGTCCAAGAAGACCTAATTTTTAACCTTTCCCAGAGAGTCCTAAAACCCTTGGAAATCCAAGTGTTAAATAAAGGCCTGAGTTTTGTGCCCACGAATAAACACAATGAATTTAACTGGAAAAGAGACGCTCACAAATTTTCAAGGAATTTAAGACTTAAAGAACATTTTCAGTATCAAAAAGATACATCTGTTAGTTCTATACTGGACCCATTTCTGAGACTGACATCCTGCTCTAAATATGACCCACCTTCAAATAATGCTTCTCTAAAGACCTTTGGACGACTGCTAGATGGCGCTGTTTCAAGATTCACCATGGCACCGGGTGCCATCCGGCATAATTTGTCCAGAGATGAGACGAAAGCTCTCCAGGATCTTGCCAAATATGACGACATCGTTATCAGGCCCGCCGACAAGGGCGGGTCAATCGTCATACAGGACATTGGGACATATAGAGCAGAAATAATGTCACAATTGTCAGATGAGCAAGTTTATTTAAAATTGTCCAGAGATCCTACAGATCAGTATCAATTAGAATTAAAAAGCATCCTTAAGAAAGCATGTGATGACCAGTTAATTTCTAACAAAGTGTCTAATAGGCTGTGGGTCCAATATCCTAAGATCCCTTCTTTGTATACTCTCCCGAAGGTGCATAAGGATAGGACGAAACCTCCTGGTCGTCCTATCCTTTCAGCACGAGAGTCCTTGTATCAACCAGTTGCCCAACTGTTGGATTGCATTTTGCAACCATTATTGCCAAAAAAACAGTCGTTTCTTAAAGACACGACGTCATTTCTGTTAGAACTTTCCAAATTTGATGTTATTGCTTCAGATACTTTAATGGTGTGTATGGATGTCTCAAGTCTATATACTTCTATACCCCATGATGGGGGATTACGTGCTATGCGCCAGTTTCTCAATACTTTTCTAGATGATAGAGAGTTTAATCATGATTTATTTTTGAACCTCTTAGAATTGACATTACGTCGAAATTATTTTTTGTTTGATGGTAATTATTATTTGCAGCTGCGGGGGTGTGCCATGGGGTCTCCTGTGGCCCCCTCGTATGCTAATGTTTTTATGTTTGAATTCGAGGATGCCATATTCTTTGAGGACCCCAACATTTGTCACAATGTATTATGGTATACCAGATACATTGATGATATCTTTATGTTGTGGACGGGTGGCATTGAGAGTTTAGAAAAACTCCTGCAGAGGATTAACAGTGCGCAATCTCCTATTAGGCTAACATATACGTATAGTTTCTCTGAAGCTGTTTTTTTGGATGTGAAAATTTATCTAAGAGATTGTAAATTCGAGACCGAAGTGCACTGTAAAGCCACCGATAGAAATACTTTCTTGCAGTCATCAAGCCATCACCCTGAATCTTCAAAACGGGGCCTTCCATTATCTCAAATGATGAGAATTGCGAGGATCACTAGTGATCCTGATAAAATCCCAGGTAAAATTGATGATCTCATTGTTAAATTTATTGAGAGAGGTTATGATATTAAAACTTTACTTGAACAGAAATCTAAAGTAATGGGCATGTCACGGAATGATCTCTTACACCCACACCGGAAGGACAACCAGGGTGTGTTACCGATGGTATCCGATTACACTGTGGCCAGCCCCATCATTAGAAGAGCCACTCAAGCATTATGGCCCATGGTAAAGTCTGATCCAGACTTGCCTGTATTTAGGGAAATTCGACCCATAGCTGCATTCAGAAGAGGCAGTAACCTGAGGGATCGCCTGGTGCATGCAGACATCACAGGTGTAGGGATACCTAGGCCACCTAATGTATATACCAAACCACCAGGGTGTTACAGATGTGTGAATTGTGCAACATGCAGTCATTTGATTGCATGTAAATCATTTAAACATCCTCACAGTGATAAAATATATGAAATTAGACATGTCCTTACTTGTAGCACTTCATTTGTAGTTTATGTGATAGTCTGTCCGTGTGGATTGTACTATATCGGGCAGACTATCCGTAAATTCAGTGAAAGAATGGCGGCACATCGCTCTGCCATTCGTCTCACTCTGGAAGGTAGAGATATTGATCAACCCGTGGCCAAGCATTTCAGGGCGATGGGCCATCCTTTATCGTCCTTAAAATATTTCATGATAGATCATATTCCTTCCTCTTTGCGGAGAGGGAATAGACCTAAAAATCTTCTAATTAAAGAATCCCAGTGGATCATGCGATTGGGAACCATCTATCCCAGGGGTCTTAACGAAAAAATAAATTGGAATACTTTATGACCCTTGAGATTTGCATAGAGGCGCTGACTGATGTGCTTTTGATTCTTCATTTAGATGGCTTTATATTAATTTGCAATTTGCATGCTACATTTGTTTTTATCTATATGTTTTTTGTATGTGTTTTTTGTAACATCTTCCCTGTTTCTTTCAACTTGTGTCCCGGCTTTCAGAGCATGCGCAGGACGCGCTGAACCAGGAAGGAGGAAGTCCGGCCGTATGGAACGCACTCCAGCGGATACCATGGTAACGGCTCCTGTCTGTGGAGGAAGCGCGTCACTGCAGCTAGCCGGCGCCGAGGACCTCGATGAATGAACACAGGACAGGTGAGTAGTGGTAACGGTATTTAAGTGTATGTTTGTACCTGTTTCACTTTTATTGTCTGTGGTCCTGAGGAAGGGGCTGTGTCCCCGAAAACGTTCGTTTGACGTAACTATAAAACCTTTTTCCAGTATAACAGTCTCTGAGTGCCGTACATATTGGAGATATACATGCTTTTTTGAACTGGACACCGGAGCATTTGCTTTTACTTATAAGAGTGCCGGCTGAATTGGATTCTTATATATATATATATATATATATATAACGGTACGGATTCAGTAGTCCTCTGCTCTACCTCTGTGTCGTCAAGTATACTATGCATCCATACCTGTGCTGCATTTTATTTGTGCACAGAATATAGTAGGAGGACAGAGCAGAATTTTGCTGACCACCAGTATATATATAGCAGTACGGTACAGTAGTCCACTGCTCTACCTCTGTGTCGTCATGTATGCTATGCATCCATACCTGTGCTGCATTTTAGTTGTGCGCAGTATATAGTAGGAGGACAGTGCAGAATTTTGCTGACTACCAGTATATATATAGCAGTACGGTGCAGTAGTCCACTGCTCTACCTCTGTGTCGTCAAGTATCCTAGGCATCCATACCTGTGCTACATTTTAGTTGTGCGCAGTATATAATAGGAGGACAGTGTAGAATTTTGCTGAAGACCAGTATATATATATATATAGCAGTACGGTACAGTAGTCCACTGCTCTACCTCTGTGTCGTCAAGGATACTATGCATCCATACCTGTGCTGCATTTTAGTTGTGCGCAGTATATAGTAGGACAGTGCAGAATTTTGCTGACCACCAGTATATATATAGCAGTACGGTACAGTAGTCCACTGCTCTACCTCGGTGTCGTCAAGTATACTAAGCATCCATACCTGTGCTGCATTTTAGTTGTGCGCAGTATATAGTAGGAGGACAGTGCAGAATTTTGCTGACCACCAGTATATATATAACAGTATGGTACAGTAGTCCACTGCTCTACCTCTGTGTCGTCAAGTATACTATGCATCCATACCTGTGCTGCATTTTATTTGTGCCCAGAATATAGTAGGAGGACAGAGCAGAATTTTGCTGACCACCAGTATATATATATAGCAGTACGGTACAGTAGTCCACTGCTCTACCTCTGTGTCATATGGTATACTATGCATCCATACCTGTGCTGCATTTTAGTTGTGCGCAGTATATAGGAGGAGGACAGTGCAGAATTTTGCTGACCACCAGTATATATATATAACAGTACGGTACAGTAGTCCACTGCTCTACCTCTGTGTCGTCAAGTATACTAGGCATCCATACCTGTGCTACATTTTAGTTGTGCGCAGTATATAGTAGGAGGACAGTGCAGAATTTTGCTGACCACCAGTATATATATATAGCAGTACGGTACAGTAGTTCACTGCTCTACCTCTGTGCCGTCAAGTATACTATGCATCCATACATGTGCTGCATTTTAGTTGTGCGCAGTATATAGTAGGAGGACAGTGCAGAATTTTGCTGACCACCAGTATATATATATATATATATATATATATATATAGCAGTACGGCACAGTAGTCCACTGCTCTACCTCTGTGTATTCAACTATACTATGCATCCATACCTGTGCTGCATTTTAGTTGTGCGCAGTATATAGTAGGAGGACATTGCAGAATTTTGCTAACCACCAGTATATATATATATATAAGTACGGTACAGTAGCCCACTGCTCTACCTCTGTGTCGTCAAGTATACTATGCATCCATACCTGTGCTACATTTTAGTTGTGCGCAGTATATAGTAGGAGGGCAGTGCAGAATTTTGCTAACCACCAGTATATATATATATATATATATATATACATATATATATATATATAGCAGTACGGTACAGTAGTCCACTGCTCTACCTCTGTGTCATCAAGTATACTATGCATCCATACCTGTGCTGCATTTTAGTTGGGCGTAGTATATAGTAGGAGGACAGTGCAGAATTTTGCTAACCACCAGTATATATATATATATAAGTACGGTACAGTAGCCCACTGCTCTACCTCTGTGTCGTCAAGTATACTATGCATCCATACCTGTGCTACATTTTAGTTGTGCGCAGTATATAGTAGGAGGGCAGTGCAGAATTTTGCTAACCACCAGTATATATATATATATATATATATATAGCGGTACGGATTCAGTAGTCCTCTGCTCTACCTCTGTGTCGTCAAGTATACTATGCATCCATACCTGTGCTGCATTTTATTTGTGCACAGAATATAGTAGGAGGACAGAGCAGAATTTTGCTGACCACCAGTATATATATAGCAGTACGGTACAGTAGTCCACTGCTCTACCTCTGTGTCGTCATGTATGCTATGCATCCATACCTGTGCTGCATTTTAGTTGTGCGCAGTATATAGTAGGAGGACAGTGCAGAATTTTGCTGACCACCAGTATATATATAGCAGTACGGTACTGTAGTCCACTGCTCTACCTCTGTGTCATCAAGTATACCATGCATCCATACCTGTGCTGCATTTTAGTTGTGTGCAGTATATAGTAGGAGGACAGTGCAGAATTTTGCTGACTACCAGTATATATATAGCAGTATGGTACAGTAGTCCACTGCTCTACCTCTGTGTCGTCAAGTATCCTAGGCATCCATACCTGTGCTACATTTTAGTTGTGCGCAGTATATAATAGGAGGACAGTGCAGAATTTTGCTGACCACCAGTATATATAGAACAGTACGGTACAGTAGTCCACTGCTCTACCTCTGTGTCGTCAAGTATACTATGCATCCATACCTGTGCAGCATTTTAGTTGTGCGCAGTTTATAGTAGGAGGACAGTGCAGAATTTTGCTGACCACCAGTATATATATAGCAGTACGGTACAGTAAAAATAAAAAAAGAGGGTGAAAGAATTCCTGCGCACTAGAAAGGGTATATAACACACTTTTTTTTAGGGTGTTGAAAACACCATAAAACAATTTTTTGATGATAATATGTGAGATTCTTTCTTTATCCACAAAAAATCTTCACATTAGTATATATACCAAACGTGTTATTTTCTCACAAAAGAATATATACCGTACGTCTTATTTCTCGCAAAAGAAACAAAACAATAGAGGAAAGTCTCGTAATAAGTTCATAAAAAATATATATATAAAATCCAATCAAAGTCCGAAAAAGTCTGTTGCTTATCTGGTATCCTCCTCCTTATTGTAGTAAGTCGTTCCCACCATATATGATTCTTTGTCTGGCTCCTCAATGTAGGTGCATGCAAAACAAATAATAGGGAATCATGGTGCAGACTTCTTACAAATTTATTCAAAGACACAATATTTTACAGTTAAAATGCGTACCAGAAAAGACCTTCCAGGAAGGCACAGTAAAAAGCAAATAAGGGTATTTGTTGAGCTCCCCCCTATAGAGCTGTACCTTCACCAGGTCCTAGGCAGCAAGGGCACCACAGTCTGTTTTTCGGACTTTGATTGGATTTTATATATATATTTTTTATGAACTTATTACGAGACTTTCCTCTATTGTTTTGTTTCTTTTGCGAGAAATAAGACGTACAGTATATATTCTTTTGTGAGAAAATAACACGTTTGGTATATATACTAATGTGAAGATTTTTTGTGGATAAAGAAAGAATCTCACATATTATCATCAAAAAATTGTTTTATGGTGTTTTCAACACCCTAAAAAAAAGTGTGTTATATACCCTTTCTAGTGCGCAGGAATTCTTTCACCCTCTTTTTTGATTGTTACTTTGTGATTAGTGGAGTCACTTAAAAATTCCAGCAGCCAGTTTATTAGCAAGGATCGCAGGTGGTACCGCTGTCTTTTTTATTAGTACGGCACAGTAGTCCACTGCTCTACCTCTGTGTCGTCAAGGATACTATGCATCCATACCTGTGCTGCATTTTAGTTGTGCGCAGTATATAGTAGGAGGACAGTGCAGAATTTTGCTCACCACCAGTATATATATAGCAGTACGGTACAGTAGTCTACTGCTCTACCTCTGTGTCGTCAAGTATACTATGCATCCATACCTGTGCTGCATTTTAGATGTGCGCAGTATATAGTAGGAGGACAGTGCAGAATTTTGCTGACTACCAGTATATATATATATATATATATAACAGTACGGTACAGTAGTCCACTGCTCTACCTCTGTGTCGTCAAGTATACTATGCATCCATACCTGTGCTGCATTTTAGTTGTGCGCAGTATATAGTAGGAGGACAGTGCAGAATTTTGCTGACCACCAGTATATATATAGCAGTACGGTACAGTAGTCCACTGCTCTACCTCTGTGTCATCAAGTATACCTTGCATCCATACCTGTGCTGCATTTTAGTTGTGCGCAGTATATAGTAGGAGGACAGTGCAGAATTTTGCAAACCACCAGTATATATATATATAAGTACGGTACAGTAGCCCACTGCTCTACCTCTGTGTCATCAAGTATACCATGCATCCATACCTGTGCTGCATTTTAGTTGTGCGCAGTATATAGTAGGAGGACAGTGCAGAATTTTGCTGACTACCAGTATATATATAGCAGTATGGTACAGTAGTCCACTGCTCTACCTATGTGTCAAGGATACTATGCATCCATACCTGTGCTGCATTTTAGTTGTGCGCAGTATTTAGTAGGAGGACAGTGCAGAATTTTGCTGACCACCAGTATATATATAGCAGTACGGTACAGTAGTCTACTGCTCTACCTCTGTGTCGTCAAGTATACTATGCATCCATACCTGTGCTGCATTTTAGATGTGCGCAGTATATAGTAGGAGGACAGTGCAGAATTTTGCTGACTACCAGTATATATATAACAGTACGGTACAGTAGTCCACTGCTCTACCTCTGTGTTGTCAAGTATACTATGCATCCATACCTGTGCTGCATTTTAGATGTGCGCAGTATATAGTAGGAGGACTGTGCAGAATTTTGTTGACCACCAGTATATATATAGCAGTACGGTACAGTAGTCCACTGCTCTACCTCTGTGTCGTCAAGTATACTATGCATCCATACCTGTGCTACATTTTAGTTGTGCGCAGTATATAGTAGGAGGGCAGTGCAGAATTTTGCTAACCACCAGTATATATATATATATATATATATATATATATATAGCGGTACGGATTCAGTAGTCCTCTGCTCTACCTTTGTGTCGTCAAGTATACTATGCATCCATACCTGTGCTGCATTTTATTTGTGCACAGAATATAGAAGGAGGACAGAGCAGAATTTTGACCACCAGTATATATATAGCAGTACGGTACAGTAGTCCACTGCTCTACCTCTGTGTCATCAAGTATACATTGCATCCATACCTGTGCTGCATTTTAGTTGTGCGCAGTATATAGTAGGAGGGCAGTGCAGAATTTTGCTAACCACCAGTATATATATATATCTATATATACATATATATATATATATATATATAGCAGTACGGTACAGTAGTCCACTGCTCTACCTCTGTGTCATCAAGTATACTATGCATCCATACCTGTGCTGCATTTTAGTTGTGCGTAGTATATAGTAGGAGGGCAGTGCAGAATTTTGCTAACCACCAGTATATATATATATATATATATATATATAGCGGTACGGATTCAGTAGTCCTCTGCTCTACCTCTGTGTCGTCAAGTATACTATGCATCCATACCTGTGCTGCATTTTATTTGTGCACAGAATATAGTAGGAGGACAGAGCAGAATTTTGCTGACCACCAGTATATATATAGCAGTACGGTACAGTAGTCCACTGCTCTACCTCTGTGTCGTCATGTATGCTATGCATCCATACCTGTGCTGCATTTTAGTTGTGCGCAGTATATAGTAGGAGGACAGTGCAGAATTTTGCTGACCACCAGTATATATATAGCAGTACGGTACTGTAGTCCACTGCTCTACCTCTGTGTCATCAAGTATACCATGCATCCATACCTGTGCTGCATTTTAGTTGTGCGCAGTATATAGTAGGAGGACAGTGCAGAATTTTGCTGACTACCAGTATATATATAGCAGTACGGTACAGTAGTCCACTGCTCTACCTCTGTGTCGTCAAGTATCCTAGGCATCCATACCTGTGCTACATTTTAGTTGTGCGCAGTATATAATAGGAGGACAGTGCAGAATTTTGCTGACCACCAGTATATATAGAACAGTACGGTACAGTAGTCCACTGCTCTACCTCTGTGTCGTCAAGTATACTATGCATCCATACCTGTGCAGCATTTTAGTTGTGCGCAGTTTATAGTAGGAGGACAGTGCAGAATTTTGCTGACCACCAGTATATATATAGCAGTACGGTACAGTAGTCCACTGCTCTACCTCTGTGTCGTCAAGGATACTATGCATCCATACCTGTGCTGCATTTTAGTTGTGCGCAGTATATAGTAGGAGGACAGTGCAGAATTTTGCTCACCACCAGTATATATATAGCAGTACGGTACAGTAGTCTACTGCTCTACCTCTGTGTCGTCAAGTATACTATGCATCCATACCTGTGCTGCATTTTAGATGTGCGCAGTATATAGTAGGAGGACAGTGCAGAATTTTGCTGACTACCAGTATATATATATATATATATATAACAGTACGGTACAGTAGTCCACTGCTCTACCTCTGTGTGTCAAGTATACCTTGCATCCATACCTGTGCTGCATTTTAGTTGTGCGCAGTATATAGTAGGAGGACAGTGCAGAATTTTGCAAACCACCAGTATATATATATATATAAGTACGGTACAGTAGCCCACTGCTCTACCTCTGTGTCATCAAGTATACCATGCATCCATACCTGTGCTGCATTTTAGTTGTGCGCAGTATATAGTAGGAGGACAGTGCAGAATTTTGCTGACTACCAGTATATATATAGCAGTATGGTACAGTAGTCCACTGCTCTACCTCTGTGTCGTCAAGTATCCTAGGCATCCATACCTGTGCTACATTTTAGTTGTGCGCAGTATATAATAGGAGGACAGTGCAGAATTTTGCTGACCACTAGTATATATAGAACAGTACGGTACAGTAGTCCACTGCTCTACCTCTGTGTCGTCAAGTATACTATGCATCCATACCTGTGCTGCATTTTAGTTGTGCGCAGTTTATAGTAGGAGGACAGTGCAGAATTTTGCTGACCACCAGTATATATATAGCAGTACGGTACAGTAGTCCACTGCTCTACCTATGTGTCGTCAAGGATACTATGCATCCATACCTGTGCTGCATTTTAGTTGTGCGCAGTATTTAGTAGGAGGACAGTGCAGAATTTTGCTGACCACCAGCATATATATAGCAGTACGGTACAGTAGTCTACTGCTCTACCTCTGTGTCGTCTAGTATACTATGCATCCATACCTGTGCTGCATTTTAGATGTGCGCAGTATATAGTAGGAGGACAGTGCAGAATTTTGCTGACTACCAGTATATATATAACAGTACGGTACAGTAGTCCACTGCTCTACCTCTGTGTTGTCAAGTATACTAGGCATCCATACCTGTGCTATATTTTAGTTGTGCGCAGTATATAATAGGAGGACTGTGCAGAATTTTGTTGACCACCAGTATATATATAGCAGTACGGTACAGTAGTCCACTGCTCTACCTCTGTGTCGTCAAGTATACTATGCATCCATACCTGTGCTACATTTTAGTTGTGCGCAGTATATAGTAGGAGGGCAGTGCAGAATTTTGCTAACCACCAGTATATATATATATATATATATATATATATATATATATATATAGCGGTACGGATTCAGTAGTCCTCTGCTCTACCTCTGTGTCGTCAAGTATACTATGCATCCATACCTGTGCTGCATTTTATTTGTGCACAGAATATAGTAGGAGGACAGAGCAGAATTTTGACCACCAGTATATATATAGCAGTACGGTACAGTAGTCCACTGCTCTACCTCTGTGTCGTCATGTATGCTATGCATCCATACCTGTGCTGCATTTTAGTTGTGCGCAGTATATAGTAGGAGGACAGTGCAGAATTTTGCTGACCACCAGTATATATATAGCAGTACGGTACTGTAGTCCACTGCTCTACCTCTGTGTCATCAAGTATACCATGCATCCATACCTGTGCTGCATTTTAGTTGTGCGCAGTATATAGTAGGAGGACAGTGCAGAATTTTGCTGACTACCAGTATATATATAGCAGTATGGTACAGTAGTCCACTGCTCTACCTCTGTGTCGTCAAGTATCCTAGGCATCCATACCTGTGCTACATTTTAGTTGTGCGCAGTATATAATAGGAGGACAGTGCAGAATTTTGCTGACCACCAGTATATATAGAACAGTACGGTACAGTAGTCCACTGCTCTACCTCTGTGTCGTCAAGTATACTATGCATCCATACCTGTGCTGCATTTTAGTTGTGCGCAGTTTATAGTAGGAGGACAGTGCAGAATTTTGCTGACCACCAGTATATATATAGCAGTACGGTACAGTAGTCCACTGCTCTACCTCTGTGTCGTCAAGGATACTATGCATCCATACCTGTGCTGCATTTTAGTTGTGCGCAGTATTTAGTAGGAGGACAGTGCAGAATTTTGCTGACTACCAGTATATATATAACAGTACGGTACAGTAGTCCACTGCTCTACCTCTGTGTTGTCAAGTATACTAGGCATCCATACCTGTGCTATATTTTAGTTGTGCGCAGTATATAATAGGAGGACTGTGCAGAATTTTGTTGACCACCAGTATATATATAGCAGTACGGTACAGTAGTCCACTGCTCTACCTCTGTGTCGTCAAGTATACTATGCATCCATACCTGTGCTGCATTTTAGTTGTGCGCAGTATATAGTAGGAGGACAGTGCAGATTTTTGCTGACCACCAGTATATATATATAACAGTACGGTACAGAAGTCCACTGCTCTACCTCTGTGTTGTCAAGTATACTAGGCATCCATACCTGTGCTACATTTTAGTTGTGCGCAGTATATAGTAGGAGGACAGTGCAGAATTTTGCTGACCACCAGTATATATATAGCAGTACGGTACAGTAGTTCACTGCTCTACCTCTGTGCCATCAAGTGTACTATGCATCCATACCTGTGCTACATTTTAGTTGTGCGCAGTATAAAATAGGAGGACAGTGCAGAATTTTGCTGATCACCAGTATATATATATATATATATATATATATATAGCAGTACGGTACAGTAGTCCACTGCTCTACCTCTGTGTATTCAACTATACTATGCATCCATACCTGTGCTGCATTTTAGTTGTGCGCAGTATATAGTAAGAGGACATTGCAGAATTTTGCTGACCACCAGTATATATATAGCAGTACGGTACAGTAGTCCTCTGCCCTACCTCTGTGTCGTCAAGTATACTATGCATCCATACCTGTGCTGCATTTTATTTGTGCACAGAATATAGTAGGAGGACAGAGCAGAATTTTGCTGACCACCAGTATATATATATAGCGGTACGGTACAGTAGTCCACTGCTCTACCTCTGTGTCGTCATGTATGCTATGCATCCATACCTGTGCTGCATTTTAGTTGTGCGCAGTATATAGTAGGAGGACAGTGCAGAATTTTGCTGACCACCAGTATATATATATAGCAGTACGGTACAGTAGTCCACTGCTCTACCTCTGTGTCGTCAAGTATACTATTCATCCATACCTGTGCTGCATTTTATTTGTGCACAGAATACAGTAGGAGGACAGAGCAGAATTTTGCTGACCACCAGTATATATATAGCAGTACGGTACAGTAGTCCACTGCTCTACCTCTGTGTCGTCAAGTATCCTAGGCATCCATACCTGTGCTGCATTTTAGTTGTGCGCAGTATATAGTAGGACCGTGCAGAATTTTGCTGACCACCAGTATATATATAGCAGTACGGTACAGTAGTCCACTGCTCTACCTCTGTGTCGTCAAGTATACTATTCATCCATACCTGTGCTGCATTTTATTTGTGCACAGAATACAGTAGGAGGACAGTGCAGAATTTTGCTGAAGACCAGTATATATATATAGCAGTACGGTACAGTAGTCCACTGCTCTACCTCTGTGTCGTCAAGGATACTATGCATCCATACCTGTGCTGCATTTTAGTTGTGCGCAGTATATAGTAGGACCGTGCAGAATTTTGCTGACCACCAGTATATATATAGCAGTACGGTACAGTAGTCCACTGCTCTACCTCGGTGTCGTCAAGTATACTATGCATCCATACCTGTGCTGCATTTTAGTTGTGCGCAGTATATAGTAGGAGGACAGTGCAGAATTTTGCTGACCACCAGTATATATATATAACAGTATGGTACAGTAGTCCACTGCTCTACCTCTGTGTCGTCAAGTATACTATGCATCCATACCTGTGCTGCATTTTATTTGTGCCCAGAATATAGTAGGAGGACAGAGCAGAATTTTGCTCACCACCAGTATATATATAGCAGTACGGTACAGTAGTCCACTGCTCTACCTCTGTGTCATATGGTATACTATGCATACATACCTGTGCTGCATTTTAGTTGTGCGCAGTATATAGGAGGAGGACAGTGCAGAATTTTGCTGACCACCAGTATATATATAACAGTACGGTACAGTAGTCCACTGCTCTACCTCTGTGTCGTCAAGTATACTAGGCATCCATACCTGTGCTACATTTTAGTTGTGCGCAGTATATAGTAGGAGGACAGTGCAGAATTTTGCTGACCACCAGTATATATATATAGCAGTACGGTACAGTAGTTCACTGCTCTACCTCTGTGCCGTCAAGTATACTATGCATCCATACATGTGCTGCATTTTAGTTGTGCGCAGTATATAGTAGGAGGACAGTGCAGAATTTTGCTGACCACCAGTATATATATATATATATATATATATATATATATATAGCAGTACGGCACAGTAGTCCACTGCTCTACCTCTGTGTATTCAACTATACTATGCATCCATACCTGTGCTGCATTTTAGTTGTGCGCAGTATATAGTAGGAGGACATTGCAGAATTTTGCTAACCACCAGTATATATATATAAGTACGGTACAGTAGCCCACTGCTCTACCTCTGTGTCGTCAAGTATACTATGCATCCATACCTGTGCTACATTTTAGTTGTGCGCAGTATATAGTAGGAGGGCAGTGCAGAATTTTGCTAACCACCAGTATATATATATATCTATATATACATATATATATATATATAGCAGTACGGTACAGTAGTCCACTGCTCTACCTCTGTGTCGTCAAGGATACTATGCATCCATACCTGTGCTGCATTTTAGTTGTGCGCAGTATATAGTAGGACCGTGCAGAATTTTGCTGACCACCAGTATATATATAGCAGTACGGTACAGTAGTCCACTGCTCTACCTCGGTGTCGTCAAGTATACTATGCATCCATACCTGTGCTGCATTTTAGTTGTGCGCAGTATATAGTAGGAGGACAGTGCAGAATTTTGCTGACCACCAGTATATATATAACAGTATGGTACAGTAGTCCACTGCTCTACCTCTGTGTCGTCAAGTATACTATGCATCCATACCTGTGCTGCATTTTATTTGTGCCCAGAATATAGTAGGAGGACAGAGCAGAATTTTGCTGACCACCAGTATATATATAGCAGTACGGTACAGTAGTCCACTGCTCTACCTCTGTGTCGTCATGTATGCTATGCATCCATACCTGTGCTGCATTTTAGTTGTGCGCAGTAAATAGTAGGAGGACAGTGAAGAATTTTGCTGACCACCAGTATATATATAGCAGTACGGTACTGTAGTCCACTGCTCTACCTCTGTGTCATCAAGTATACCATGCATCCATACCTGTGCTGCATTTTAGTTGTGCGCAGTATATAGTAGGAGGACAGTGCAGAATTTTGCTGACCACCAGTATATATATAGCAGTACGGTTCTGTAGTCCACTGCTCTACCTCTGTGTCATCAAGTATACCATGCATCCATACCTGTGCTGCATTTTAGTTGTGCGCAGTATATAGTAGGAGGACAGTGCATAATTTTGCTGACTACCAGTATATATATAGCAGTATGGTACAGTAGTCCACTGCTCTACCTCTGTGTCGTCAAGTATCCTAGGCATCCATACCTGTGCTACATTTTAGTTGTGCGCAGTATAAAATAGGAGGACAGTGCAGAATTTTGCTGATCACCAGTATATATATATATATATATATATAGCAGTACGGTACAGTAGTCCACTGCTCTACCTCTGTGTATTCAACTATACTATGCATCCATACCTGTGCTGCATTTTAGTTGTGCGCAGTATATAGTAGGAGGACATTGCAGAATTTTGCTGACCACCAGTATATATATAGCAGTACGGTACAGTAGTCCACTGCTCTACCTCTGTGTCGTCAAGTATACTATGCATCCATACCTGTGCTACATTTTAGTTGTGCGCAGTATATAGTAGGAGGGCAGTGCAGAATTTTGCTAACCACCAGTATATATATATATATATATATATATATATATATATATATAGCAGTACGGTACAGTAGTCCTCTGCTCTACCTCTGTGTCGTCAACTATAATATACATCCATACCTGTGCTACATTTTAGTTGTGCGCAGTTTATAGTAGGAGGGCAGTGCAGAATTTTGCTAACCACCAGTATATATATTTATATATATATATATATATATATATATATATATATAGCAGTACGGTACAGTAGTCCTCTGCCCTACCTCTGTGTCGTCAAGTATACTATGCATCCATACCTGTGTTGCATTTTATTTGTGCACAGAATATAGTAGGAGGACAGAGCAGAATTTTGCTGACCACCAGTATATATTTATAGCGGTACGGTACAGTAGTCCACTGCTCTACCTCTGTGTCGTCATGTATGCTATGCATCCATACCTGTGCTGCATTTTAGTTGTGCGCAGTATATAGTAGGAGGACAGTGCAGAATTTTGCTGACCACCAGTATATATATAGCAGTACGGTACAGTAGTCCACTGCTCTACCTCTGTGTCGTCAAGTATACTATTCATCCATACCTGTGCTGCATTTTATTTGTGCACAGAATATAGTAGGAGGACAGAGCAGAATTTTGCTGACCACCAGTATATATATAGCAGTACGGTACAGTAGTCCACTGCTCTACCTCTGTGTCGTCATGTATGCTATGCATCCATACCTGTGCTGCATTTTAGTTGTGCGCAGTATATAGTAGGAGGACAGTGCAGAATTTTGCTGACTACCAGTATATATATATAGCAGTACGGTGCAGTAGTCCACTGCTCTACCTCTGTGTCGTCAAGTATCCTAGGCATCCATACCTGTGCTACATTTTAGTTGTGCGCAGTATATAATAGGAGGACAGTGTAGAATTTTGCTGAAGACCAGTATATATATATATAGCAGTACGGTACAGTAGTCCACTGCTCTACCTCTGTGTCGTCAAGGATACTATGCATCCATACCTGTGCTGCATTTTAGTTGTGCGCAGTATATAGTAGGACAGTGCAGAATTTTGCTGACCACCAGTATATATATAGCAGTACGGTACAGTAGTCCACTGCTCTACCTCGGTGTCGTCAAGTATACTAAGCATCCATACCTGTGCTGCATTTTAGTTGTGCGCAGTATATAGTAGGAGGACAGTGCAGAATTTTGCTGACCACCAGTATATATATAACAGTATGGTACAGTAGTCCACTGCTCTACCTCTGTGTCGTCAAGTATACTATGCATCCATACCTGTGCTGCATTTTATTTGTGCCCAGAATATAGTAGGAGGACAGAGCAGAATTTTGCTGACCACCAGTATATATATATAGCAGTACGGTACAGTAGTCCACTGCTCTACCTCTGTGTCATATGGTATACTATGCATCCATACCTGTGCTGCATTTTAGTTGTGCGCAGTATATAGGAGGAGGACAGTGCAGAATTTTGCTGACCACCAGTATATATATAACAGTACGGTACAGTAGTCCACTGCTCTACCTCTGTGTCGTCAAGTATACTAGGCATCCATACCTGTGCTACATTTTAGTTGTGCGCAGTATATAGTAGGAGGACAGTGCAGAATTTTGCTGACCACCAGTATATATATATAGCAGTACGGTACAGTAGTTCACTGCTCTACCTCTGTGCCGTCAAGTATACTATGCATCCATACATGTGCTGCATTTTAGTTGTGCGCAGTATATAGTAGGAGGACAGTGCAGAATTTTGCTGACCACCAGTATATATATATATATATATATATATATATATATAGCAGTACGGCACAGTAGTCCACTGCTCTACCTCTGTGTATTCAACTATACTATGCATCCATACCTGTGCTGCATTTTAGTTGTGCGCAGTATATAGTAGGAGGACATTGCAGAATTTTGCTAACCACCAGTATATATATATATATAGCAGTACGGTACAGTAGTCCACTGCTCTACCTCTGTGTCATCAAGTATACTATGCATCCATACCTGTGCTGCATTTTAGTTGTGCGTAGTATATAGTAGGAGGACAGTGCAGAATTTTGCTAACCACCAGTATATATATATATAAGTACGGTACAGTAGCCCACTGCTCTACCTCTGTGTCGTCAAGTATAGTATGCATCCATACCTGTGCTACATTTTAGTTGTGCGCAGTATATAGTAGGAGGGCAGTGCAGAATTTTGCTAACCACCAGTATATATATATATATATATATATATATAGCGGTACGGATTCAGTAGTCCTCTGCTCTACCTCTGTGTCGTCAAGTATACTATGCATCCATACCTGTGCTGCATTTTATTTGTGCACAGAATATAGTAGGAGGACAGAGCAGAATTTTGCTGACCACCAGTATATATATAGCAGTACGGTACAGTAGTCCACTGCTCTACCTCTGTGTCGTCATGTATGCTATGCATCCATACCTGTGCTGCATTTTAGTTGTGCGCAGTATATAGTAGGAGGACAGTGCAGAATTTTGCTGACCACCAGTATATATATAGCAGTACGGTACTGTAGTCCACTGCTCTACCTCTGTGTCATCAAGTATACCATGCATCCATACCTGTGCTGCATTTTAGTTGTGTGCAGTATATAGTAGGAGGACAGTGCAGAATTTTGCTGACTACCAGTATATATATAGCAGTATGGTACAGTAGTCCACTGCTCTACCTCTGTGTCGTCAAGTATCCTAGGCATCCATACCTGTGCTACATTTTAGTTGTGCGCAGTATATAATAGGAGGACAGTGCAGAATTTTGCTGACCACCAGTATATATAGAACAGTACGATACAGTAGTCCACTGCTCTACCTCTGTGTCGTCAAGTATACTATGCATCCATACCTGTGCAGCATTTTAGTTGTGCGCAGTTTATAGTAGGAGGACAGTGCAGAATTTTGCTGACCACCAGTATATATATAGCAGTACGGTACAGTAAAAATCAAAAAAGAGGGTGAAAGAATTCCTGCGCACTAGAAAGGGTATATAACACACTTTTTTTTAGGGTGTTGAAAACACCATAAAACAATTTTTTGATGATAATATGTGAGATTCTTTCTTTATCCACAAAAAATCTTCACATTAGTATATATACCAAACGTGTTATTTTCTCACAAAAGAATATATACCGTACGTCTTATTTCTCGCAAAAGAAACAAAACAATAGAGGAAAGTCTCGTAATAAGTTCATAAAAAATATATATATAAAATCCAATCAAAGTCCGAAAAAGTCTGTTGCTTATCTGGTATCCTCCTTATTGTAGTAAGTCGTTCCCACCATATATGATTCTTTGTCTGGCTCCTCAATGTAGGTGCATGCAAAACAAATAATAGGGAATCATGGTGCAGACTTCTTACAAATTTATTCAAAGACACAATATTTTACAGTTAAAATGCGTACCAGAAAAGACCTTCCAGGAAGGCACAGTAAAAAGCAAATAAGGGTATTTGTTGAGCTCCCCCCTATAGAGCTGTACCTTCACCAGGTCCTAGGCAGCAAGGGCACCACAGTCTGTTTTTCGGACTTTGATTGGATTTTATATATATATTTTTTATGAACTTATTACGAGACTTTCCTCTATTGTTTTGTTTCTTTTGCGAGAAATAAGACGTACAGTATATATTCTTTTGTGAGAAAATAACACGTTTGGTATATATACTAATGTGAAGATTTTTTGTGGATAAAGAAAGAATCTCACATATTATCATCAAAAAATTGTTTTATGGTGTTTTCAACACCCTAAAAAAAAGTGTGTTATATACCCTTTCTAGTGCGCAGGAATTCTTTCACCCTCTTTTTTGATTGTTACTTTGTGATTAGTGGAGTCACTTAAAAATTCCAGCAGCCAGTTTATTAGCAAGGATCGCAGGTGGTACCGCTGTCTTTTTTATTAGTACGGCACAGTAGTCCACTGCTCTACCTCTGTGTCGTCAAGGATACTATGCATCCATACCTGTGCTGCATTTTAGTTGTGCGCAGTATATAGTAGGAGGACAGTGCAGAATTTTGCTCACCACCAGTATATATATAGCAGTACGGTACAGTAGTCTACTGCTCTACCTCTGTGTCGTCAAGTATACTATGCATCCATACCTGTGCTGCATTTTAGATGTGCGCAGTATATAGTAGGAGGACAGTGCAGAATTTTGCTGACTACCAGTATATATATATATATATATAACAGTACGGTACAGTAGTCCACTGCTCTACCTCTGTGTCGTCAAGTATACTATGCATCCATACCTGTGCTGCATTTTAGTTGTGCGCAGTATATAGTAGGAGGACAGTGCAGAATTTTGCTGACCACCAGTATATATATAGCAGTACGGTACAGTAGTCCACTGCTCTACCTCTGTGTCATCAAGTATACCTTGCATCCATACCTGTGCTGCATTTTAGTTGTGCGCAGTATATAGTAGGAGGACAGTGCAGAATTTTGCTGACTACCAGTATATATATAGCAGTATGGTACAGTAGTCCACTGCTCTACCTATGTGTCAAGGATACTATGCATCCATACCTGTGCTGCATTTTAGTTGTGCGCAGTATTTAGTAGGAGGACAGTGCAGAATTTTGCTGACCACCAGTATATATATAGCAGTACGGTACAGTAGTCTACTGCTCTACCTCTGTGTCGTCAAGTATACTATGCATCCATACCTGTGCTGCATTTTAGATGTGCGCAGTATATAGTAGGAGGACAGTGCAGAATTTTGCTGACTACCAGTATATATATATAACAGTACGGTACAGTAGTCCACTGCTCTACCTCTGTGTTGTCAAGTATACTATGCATCCATACCTGTGCTGCATTTTAGATGTGCGCAGTATATAGTAGGAGGACTGTGCAGAATTTTGTTGACCACCAGTATATATATAGCAGTACGGTACAGTAGTCCACTGCTCTACCTCTGTGTCGTCAAGTATACTATGCATCCATACCTGTGCTACATTTTAGTTGTGCGCAGTATATAGTAGGAGGGCAGTGCAGAATTTTGCTAACCACCAGTATATATATATATATATATATATATATATATATATATAGCGGTACGGATTCAGTAGTCCTCTGCTCTACCTTTGTGTCGTCAAGTATACTATGCATCCATACCTGTGCTGCATTTTATTTGTGCACAGAATATAGAAGGAGGACAGAGCAGAATTTTGACCACCAGTATATATATAGCAGTACGGTACAGTAGTCCACTGCTCTACCTCTGTGTCATCAAGTATACCTTGCATCCATACCTGTGCTGCATTTTAGTTGTGCGCAGTATATAGTAGGAGGGCAGTGCAGAATTTTGCTAACCACCAGTATATATATATATCTATATATACATATATATATATATATAGCAGTACGGTACAGTAGTCCACTGCTCTACCTCTGTGTCATCAAGTATACTATGCATCCATACCTGTGCTGCATTTTAGTTGTGCGTAGTATATAGTAGGAGGACAGTGCAGAATTTTGCTAACCACCAGTATATATATATAAGTACGGTACAGTAGCCCACTGCTCTACCTCTGTGTCGTCAAGTATACTATGCATCCATACCTGTGCTGCATTTTATTTGTGCACAGAATATAGTAGGAGGACAGAGCAGAATTTTGCTGACCACCAGTATATATATAGCAGTACGGTACAGTAGTCCACTGCTCTACCTCTGTGTCGTCATGTATGCTATGCATCCATACCTGTGCTGCATTTTAGTTGTGCGCAGTATATAGTAGGAGGACAGTGCAGAATTTTGCTGACCACCAGTATATATATAGCAGTACGGTACTGTAGTCCACTGCTCTACCTCTGTGTCATCAAGTATACCATGCATCCATACCTGTGCTGCATTTTAGTTGTGCGCAGTATATAGTAGGAGGACAGTGCAGAATTTTGCTGACTACCAGTATATATATAGCAGTACGGTACAGTAGTCCACTGCTCTACCTCTGTGTCGTCAAGTATCCTAGGCATCCATACCTGTGCTACATTTTAGTTGTGCGCAGTATATAATAGGAGGACAGTGCAGAATTTTGCTGACCACCAGTATATATAGAACAGTACGGTACAGTAGTCCACTGCTCTACCTCTGTGTCGTCAAGTATACTATGCATCCATACCTGTGCAGCATTTTAGTTGTGCGCAGTTTATAGTAGGAGGACAGTGCAGAATTTTGCTGACCACCAGTATATATATAGCAGTACGGTACAGTAGTCCACTGCTCTACCTCTGTGTCGTCAAGGATACTATGCATCCATACCTGTGCTGCATTTTAGTTGTGCGCAGTATATAGTAGGAGGACAGTGCAGAATTTTGCTCACCACCAGTATATATATAGCAGTACGGTACAGTAGTCTACTGCTCTACCTCTGTGTCGTCAAGTATACTATGCATCCATACCTGTGCTGCATTTTAGATGTGCGCAGTATATAGTAGGAGGACAGTGCAGAATTTTGCTGACTACCAGTATATATATATATATATATATATATATATAACAGTACGGTACAGTAGTCCACTGCTCTACCTCTGTGTGTCAAGTATACCTTGCATCCATACCTGTGCTGCATTTTAGTTGTGCGCAGTATATAGTAGGAGGACAGTGCAGAATTTTGCAAACCACCAGTATATATATATATATAAGTACGGTACAGTAGCCCACTGCTCTACCTCTGTGTCATCAAGTATACCATGCATCCATACCTGTGCTGCATTTTAGTTGTGCGCAGTATATAGTAGGAGGACAGTGCAGAATTTTGCTGACTACCAGTATATATATAGCAGTATGGTACAGTAGTCCACTGCTCTACCTCTGTGTCGTCAAGTATCCTAGGCATCCATACCTGTGCTACATTTTAGTTGTGCGCAGTATATAATAGGAGGACAGTGCAGAATTTTGCTGACCACTAGTATATATAGAACAGTACGGTACAGTAGTCCACTGCTCTACCTCTGTGTCGTCAAGTATACTATGCATCCATACCTGTGCTGCATTTTAGTTGTGCGCAGTTTATAGTAGGAGGACAGTGCAGAATTTTGCTGACCACCAGTATATATATAGCAGTACGGTACAGTAGTCCACTGCTCTACCTATGTGTCGTCAAGGATACTATGCATCCATACCTGTGCTGCATTTTAGTTGTGCGCAGTATTTAGTAGGAGGACAGTGCAGAATTTTGCTGACCACCAGTATATATATAGCAGTACGGTACAGTAGTCTACTGCTCTACCTCTGTGTCGTCAAGTATACAATGCATCCATACCTGTGCTGCATTTTAGATGTGCGCAGTATATAGTAGGAGGACAGTGCAGAATTTTGCTGACTACCAGTATATATATAACAGTACGGTACAGTAGTCCACTGCTCTACCTCTGTGTTGTCAAGTATACTAGGCATCCATACCTGTGCTATATTTTAGTTGTGCGCAGTATATAATAGGAGGACTGTGCAGAATTTTGTTGACCACCAGTATATATATAGCAGTACGGTACAGTAGTCCACTGCTCTACCTCTGTGTCGTCAAGTATACTATGCATCCATACCTGTGCTACATTTTAGTTGTGCGCAGTATATAGTAGGAGGGCAGTGCAGAATTTTGCTAACCACCAGTATATATATATATATATATATATATATATATATATATATATAGCGGTACGGATTCAGTAGTCCTCTGCTCTACCTCTGTGTCGTCAAGTATACTATGCATCCATACCTGTGCTGCATTTTATTTGTGCACAGAATATAGTAGGAGGACAGAGCAGAATTTTGACCACCAGTATATATATAGCAGTACGGTACAGTAGTCCACTGCTCTACCTCTGTGTCGTCATGTATGCTATGCATCCATACCTGTGCTGCATTTTAGTTGTGCGCAGTATATAGTAGGAGGACAGTGCAGAATTTTGCTGACCACCAGTTTATATTTAGCAGTACGGTACTGTAGTCCACTGCTCTACCTCTGTGTCATCAAGTATACCATGCATCAATACCTGTGCTGCATTTTAGTTGTGCGCAGTATATAGTAGGAGGACAGTGCAGAATTTTGCTGACTACCAGTATATATATAGCAGTATGGTACAGTAGTCCACTGCTCTACCTCTGTGTCGTCAAGTATCCTAGGCATCCATACCTGTGCTACATTTTAGTTGTGCGCAGTATATAATAGGAGGACAGTGCAGAATTTTGCTGACCACCAGTATATATAGAACAGTACGGTACAGTAGTCCACTGCTCTACCTCTGTGTCGTCAAGTATACTATGCATCCATACCTGTGCTGCATTTTAGTTGTGCGCAGTTTATAGTAGGAGGACAGTGCAGAATTTTGCTGACCACCAGTATATATATAGCAGTACGGTACAGTAGTCCACTGCTCTACCTCTGTGTCGTCAAGGATACTATGCATCCATACCTGTGCTGCATTTTAGTTGTGCGCAGTATTTAGTAGGAGGACAGTGCAGAATTTTGCTGACTACCAGTATATATATAACAGTACGGTACAGTAGTCCACTGCTCTACCTCTGTGTTGTCAAGTATACTAGGCATCCATACCTGTGCTATATTTTAGTTGTGCGCAGTATATAATAGGAGGACTGTGCAGAATTTTGTTGACCACCAGTATATATATAGCAGTACGGTACAGTAGTCCACTGCTCTACCTCTGTGTCGTCAAGTATACTATGCATCCATACCTGTGCTGCATTTTAGTTGTGCGCAGTATATAGTAGGAGGACAGTGCAGATTTTTGCTGACCACCAGTATATATATATATAACAGTACGGTACAGAAGTCCACTGCTCTACCTCTGTGTTGTCAAGTATACTAGGCATCCATACCTGTGCTACATTTTAGTTGTGCGCAGTATATAGTAGGAGGACAGTGCAGAATTTTGCTGACCAATAGTATATATATAGCAGTACGGTACAGTAGTTCACTGCTCTACCTCTGTGCCATCAAGTGTACTATGCATCCATACCTGTGCTACATTTTAGTTGTGCGCAGTATAAAATAGGAGGACAGTGCAGAATTTTGCTGATCACCAGTATATATATATATATATATATATATATATATAGCAGTACGGTACAGTAGTCCACTGCTCTACCTCTGTGTATTCAACTATACTATGCATCCATACCTGTGCTGCATTTTAGTTGTGCGCAGTATATAGTAGGAGGACATTGCAGAATTTTGCTGACCACCAGTATATATATAGCAGTACGGTACAGTAGTCCTCTGCCCTACCTCTGTGTCGTCAAGTATACTATGCATCCATACCTGTGCTGCATTTTATTTGTGCACAGAATATAGTAGGAGGACAGAGCAGAATTTTGCTGACCACCAGTATATATATATAGCGGTACGGTACAGTAGTC
Source organism: Pseudophryne corroboree (assembly GCF_028390025.1). Lineage (NCBI taxonomy): Eukaryota > Metazoa > Chordata > Amphibia > Anura > Myobatrachidae > Pseudophryne > Pseudophryne corroboree. The sequence goes on along the minus strand of NC_086452.1, from coordinate 277,245,187 downwards.
CACTGCTCTACCTCTGTGTCGTCATGTATGCTATGCATCCATACCTGTGCTGCATTTTAGTTGTGCGCAGTATATAGTAGGAGGACAGTGCAGAATTTTGCTGACCACCAGTATATATATAGCAGTACGGTACAGTAGTCCACTGCTCTACCTCTGTGTCGTCAAGTATACTATTCATCCATACCTGTGCTGCATTTTATTTGTGCACAGAATACAGTAGGAGGACAGAGCAGAATTTTGCTGACCACCAGTATATATATATAGCAGTACGGTACAGTAGTCCACTGCTCTACCTCTGTGTCGTCATGTATGCTATGCATCCATACCTGTGCTGCATTTTAGTTGTGCGCAGTATATAGTAGGAGGACAGTGCAGAATTTTGCTGACTACCAGTATATATATAGCAGTACGGTGCAGTAGTCCACTGCTCTACCTCTGTGTCGTCAAGTATCCTAGGCATCCATACCTGTGCTACATTTTAGTTGTGCGCAGTATATAATAGGAGGACAGTGCAGAATTTTGCTGAAGACCAGTATATATATATAGCAGTACGGTACAGTAGTCCACTGCTCTACCTCTGTGTCGTCAAGGATACTATGCATCCATACCTGTGCTGCATTTTAGTTGTGCGCAGTATATAGTAGGACCGTGCAGAATTTTGCTGACCACCAGTATATATATAGCAGTACGGTACAGTAGTCCACTGCTCTACCTCTGTGTCGTCAAGTATACTATGCATCCATACCTGTGCTGCATTTTATTTGTGCCCAGAATATAGTAGGAGGACAGAGCAGAATTTTGCTGACCACCAGTATATATATAACAGTATGGTACAGTAGTCCACTGCTCTACCTCTGTGTCGTCAAGTATACTATGCATCCATACCTGTGCTGCATTTTATTTGTGCCCAGAATATAGTAGGAGGACAGAGCAGAATTTTGCTGACCACCAGTATATATATAGCAGTACGGTACAGTAGTCCACTGCTCTACCTCTGTGTCATATGGTATACTATGCATACATACCTGTGCTGCATTTTAGTTGTGCGCAGTATATAGGAGGAGGACAGTGCAGAATTTTGCTGACCACCAGTATATATATATAACAGTACGGTACAGTAGTCCACTGCTCTACCTCTGTGTCGTCAAGTATACTAGGCATCCATACCTGTGCTACATTTTAGTTGTGCGCAGTATATAGTAGGAGGACAGTGCAGAATTTTGCTGACCACCAGTATATATATATAGCAGTACGGTACAGTAGTCCACTGCTCTACCTCTGTGCCGTCAAGTATACTATGCATCCATACATGTGCTGCATTTTAGTTGTGCGCAGTATATAGTAGGAGGACAGTGCAGAATTTTGCTGACCACCAGTATATATATATATATATATATATATATATATAGCAGTACGGCACAGTAGTCCACTGCTCTACCTCTGTGTATTCAACTATACTATGCATCCATACCTGTGCTGCATTTTAGTTGTGCGCAGTATATAGTAGGAGGACATTGCAGAATTTTGCTAACCACCAGTATATATATATAAGTACGGTACAGTAGCCCACTGCTCTACCTCTGTGTCGTCAAGTATACTATGCATCCATACCTGTGCTACATTTTAGTTGTGCGCAGTATATAGTAGGAGGGCAGTGCAGAATTTTGCTAACCACCAGTATATATATATATCTATATATACATATATATATATATATAGCAGTACGGTACAGTAGTCCACTGCTCTACCTCTGTGTCGTCAAGGATACTATGCATCCATACCTGTGCTGCATTTTAGTTGTGCGCAGTATATAGTAGGACCGTGCAGAATTTTGCTGACCACCAGTATATATATAGCAGTACGGTACAGTAGTCCACTGCTCTACCTCGGTGTCGTCAAGTATACTATGCATCCATACCTGTGCTGCATTTTAGTTGTGCGCAGTATATAGTAGGAGGACAGTGCAGAATTTTGCTGACCACCAGTATATATATAACAGTATGGTACAGTAGTCCACTGCTCTACCTCTGTGTCGTCAAGTATACTATGCATCCATACCTGTGCTGCATTTTATTTGTGCCCAGAATATAGTAGGAGGACAGAGCAGAATTTTGCTGACCACCAGTATATATATAGCAGTACGGTACAGTAGTCCACTGCTCTACCTCTGTGTCATATGGTATACTATGCATACATACCTGTGCTGCATTTTAGTTGTGCGCAGTATATAGGAGGAGGACAGTGCAGAATTTTGCTGACCACCAGTATATATATAACAGTACGGTACAGTAGTCCACTGCTCTACCTCTGTGTCGTCAAGTATACTAGGCATCCATACCTGTGCTACATTTTAGTTGTGCGCAGTATACAGTAGGAGGACAGTGCAGAATTTTGCTGACCACCAGTATATATATATAGCAGTACGGTACAGTAGTTCACTGCTCTACCTCTGTGCCGTCAAGTATACTATGCATCCATACATGTGCTGCATTTTAGTTGTGCGCAGTATATAGTAGGAGGACAGTGCAGAATTTTGCTGACCACCAGTATATATATATATATATATATATATATATATATATATATATAGCAGTACGGCACAGTAGTCCACTGCTCTACCTCTGTGTATTCAACTATACTATGCATCCATACCTGTGCTGCATTTTAGTTGTGCGCAGTATATAGTAGGAGGACATTGCAGAATTTTGCTAACCACCAGTATATATATATAAGTACGGTACAGTAGCCCACTGCTCTACCTCTGTGTCGTCAAGTATACTATGCATCCATACCTGTGCTACATTTTAGTTGTGCGCAGTATATAGTAGGAGGGCAGTGCAGAATTTTGCTAACCACCAGTATATATATATATATATATATATATATATATAGCGGTACGGATTCAGTAGTCCTCTGCTCTACCTCTGTGTCATCAAGTATACTATGCATCCATACCTGTGCTGCATTTTATTTGTGCACAGAATATAGTAGGAGGACAGAGCAGAATTTTGCTGACCACCAGTATATATATAGCAGTACGGTACAGTAGTCCACTGCTCTACCTCTGTGTCGTCATGTATGCTATGCATCCATACCTGTGCTGCATTTTAGTAGTGCGCAGTATATAGTAGGAGGACAGTGCAGAATTTTGCTGACCACCAGTATATATATAGCAGTACGGTACTGTAGTCCACTGCTCTACCTCTGTGTCATCAAGTATACCATGCATCCATACCTGTGCTGCATTTTAGTTGTGCGCAGTATATAGTAGGAGGACAGTGCAGAATTTTGCTGACTACCAGTATATATATAGCAGTATGGTACAGTAGTCCACTGCTCTACCTCTGTGTCGTCAAGTATCCTAGGCATCCATACCTGTGCTACATTTTAGTTGTGCGCAGTATATAATAGGAGGACAGTGCAGAATTTTGCTGACCACCAGTATATATTGAACAGTACGGTACAGTAGTCCACTGCTCTACCTCTGTGTCGTCAAGTATACTATGCATCCATACCTGTGCAGCATTTTAGTTGTGCGCAGTTTATAGTAGGAGGACAGTGCAGAATTTTGCTGACCACCAGTATATATAAAGCAGTACGGTACAGTAGTCCACTGCTCTACCTCTGTGTCGTCAAGGATACTATGCATCCATACCTGTGCTGCATTTTAGTTGTGCGCAGTATATAGTAGGAGGACAGTGCAGAATTTTGCTCACCACCAGTATATATATAGCAGTACGGTACAGTAGTCTACTGCTCTACCTCTGTGTCGTCAAGTATACTATGCATCCATACCTGTGCTGCATTTTAGATGTGCGCAGTATATAGTAGGAGGACAGTGCAGAATTTTGCTGACTACCAGTATATATATATATATATATATATATATATAACAGTACGGTACAGTAGTCCACTGCTCTACCTCTGTGTCGTCAAGTATACTATGCATCCATACCTGTGCTGCATTTTAGTTGTGCGCAGTATATAGTAGGAGGACAGTGCAGAATTTTGCTGACCACCAGTATATATATAGCAGTACGGTACAGTAGTCCACTGCTCTACCTCTGTGTCATCAAGTATACCTTGCATCCATACCTGTGCTGCATTTTAGTTGTGCGCAATATATAGTAGGAGGACAGTGCAGAATTTTGCAAACCACCAGTATATATATATATATATAAGTACGGTACAGTAGCCCACTGCTCTACCTCTGTGTCATCAAGTATACCATGCATCCATACCTGTGCTGCATTTTAGTTGTGCGCAGTATATAGTAGGAGGACAGTGCAGAATTTTGCTGACTACCAGTATATATATAGCAGTATGGTACAGTAGTCCACTGCTCTACCTCTGTGTCGTCAAGTATCCTAGGCATCCATACCTGTGCTACATTTTAGTTGCGCGCAGTATATAATAGGAGGACAGTGCAGAATTTTGCTGACCACCAGTATATATAGAACAGTACGGTACAGTAGTCCACTGCTCTACCTCTGTGTCGTCAAGTATACTATGCATCCATACCTGTGCTGCATTTTAGTTGTGCACAGTTTATAGTAGGAGGACAGTGCAGAATTTTGCTGACCACCAGTATATATATAGCAGTACAGTACAGTAGTCCACTGCTCTACCTATGTGTCGTCAAGTATACTATGCATCCATACCTGTGCTGCATTTTAGTTGTGCGCAGTTTATAGTAGGAGGACAGTGCAGAATTTTGCTGACCACCAGTATATATATAGCAGTACAGTACAGTAGTCCACTGCTCTACCTATGTGTCGTCAAGGATACTATGCATCCATACCTGTGCTGCATTTTAGTTGTGCGCAGTATTTAGTAGGAGGACAGTGCAGAATTTTGCTGACCACCAGTATATATATAGCAGTACGGTACAGTAGTCTACTGCTCTACCTCTGTGTCGTCAAGTATACTATGCATCCATACCTGTGCTGCATTTTAGATGTGCGCAGTATATAGTAGGAGGACAGTGCAGAATTTTGCTGACTACCAGTATATATATAACAGTACGGTACAGTAGTCCACTGCTCTACCTCTGTGTTGTCAAGTATACTAGGCATCCATACCTGTGCTATATTTTAGTTGTGCGCAGTATATAATAGGAGGACTGTGCAGAATTTTGTTGACCACCAGTATATATATAGCAGTACGGTACAGTAGTCCACTGCTCTACCTCTGTGTCGTCAAGTATACTATGCATCCATACCTGTGCTACATTTTAGTTGTGCGCAGTATATAGTAGGAGGGCAGTGTAGAATTTTGCTAACCACCAGTATATATATATATATATATATATATATATATATATATATATATATATATATATAGCGGTACGGATTCAGTAGTCCTCTGCTCTACCTCTGTGTCGTCAAGTATACTATGCATCCATACCTGTGCTGCATTTTATTTGTGCACAGAATATAGTAGGAGGACAGAGCAGAATTTTGACCACCAGTATATATATAGCAGTACGGTACAGTAGTCCACTGCTCTACCTCTGTGTCGTCATGTATGCTATGCATCCATACCTGTGCTGCATTTTAGTTGTGCGCAGTATATAGTAGGAGGACAGTGCAGAATTTTGCTGACCACCAGTATATATATAGCAGTACGGTACTGTAGTCCACTGCTCTACCTCTGTGTCATCAAGTATACCATGCATCCATACCTGTGCTGCATTTTAGTTGTGCGCAGTATATAGTAGGAGGACAGTGCAGAATTTTGCTGACTACCAGTATATATATAGCAGTATGGTACAGTAGTCCACTGCTCTACCTCTGTGTCGTCAAGTATCCTAGGCATCCATACCTGTGCTACATTTTAGTTGTGCGCAGTATATAATAGGAGGACAGAGCAGAATTTTGCTGACCACCAGTATATATAGAACAGTACGGTACAGTAGTCCACTGCTCTACCTCTGTGTCGTCAAGTATACTATGCATCCATACCTGTGCTGCATTTTAGTTGTGCGCAGTTTATAGTAGGTGGACAGTGCAGAATTTTGCTGACCACCAGTATATATATAGCAGTACGGTACAGTAGTCCACTGCTCTACCTCTGTGTCGTCAAGGATACTATGCATCCATACCTGTGCTGCATTTTAGTTGTGCGCAGTATTTAGTAGGAGGACAGTGCAGAATTTTGCTGACCACCAGTATATATATAGCAGTACGGTACAGTAGTCTACTGCTCTACCTCTGTGTCGTCAAGTATACTATGCATCCATACCTGTGCTGCATTTTAGATGTGCGCAGTATATAGTAGGAGGACAGTGCAGAATTTTGCTGACTACCAGTATATATATAACAGTACGGTACAGTAGTCCACTGCTCTACCTCTGTGTTGTCAAGTATACTAGGCATCCATACCTGTGCTATATTTTAGTTGTGCGCAGTATATAATAGGAGGACTGTGCAGAATTTTGTTGACCACCAGTATATATATAGCAGTACGGTACAGTAGTCCACTGCTCTACCTCTGTGTCGTCAAGTATACTATGCATCCATACCTGTGCTGCATTTTAGTTGTGCGCAGTATATAGTAGGAGGACAGTGCAGATTTTTGCTGACCACCAGTATATATATATAACAGTATGGTACAGAAGTCCACTGCTCTACCTCTGTGTTGTCAAGTATACTAGGCATCCATACCTGTGCTACATTTTAGTTGTGCGCAGTATATAGTAGGAGGACAGTGCAGAATTTTGCTGACCACCAGTATATATATAGCAGTACGGTACAGTAGTTCACTGCTCTACCTCTGTGCCATCAAGTATACTATGCATCCATACCTGTGCTGCATTTTAGTTGTGCGCAGTATATAGTAGGAGGACATTGTAGAATTTTGCTGACCACCAGTATATATATAGCAGTACGGTACAGTAGTCCACTGCTCTACCTCTGTGTCGTCAAGTATACTATGCATCCATACCTGTGCTACATTTTAGTTGTGCGCAGTATATAGTAGGAGGGCAGTGCAGAATTTTGCTAACCACCAGTATATATATATATATATATATATATATATATATAGCAGTACGGTACAGTAGTCCTCTGCTCTACCTCTGTGTCGTCAAGTATACTATACATCCATACCTGTGCTGCATTTTATTTGTGCACAGAATATAGTAGGAGGACAGAGCAGAATTTTGCTGACCACAGGTATATATATAGCAGTACGGTACAGTAGTCCACTGCTCTACCTCTGTGTCGTCATGTATGCTATGCATCCATACCTGTGCTGCATTTTAGTTGTGTGCAGTATATAGTAGGAGGACAGTGCAGAATTTTGCTGACCACCAGTATATATATAGCAGTACGGTACAGTAGTCCACTGCTTTACCTCTGTGTCGTCAAGTATACTATGCATCCATACCTGTGCTGCATTTTAGTTGTGCGCAGTATATAGTAGGAGGACAGTGCAGAATTTTGCTGACCACCAGTATACATATAGCAGTACGGTACAGTAGTCCACTGCTCTACCTCTGTGTCATCAAGTATACCTTGCATCCATACCTGTGCTGCATTTTAGTTGTGCGCAGTATATAGTAGGAGGACAGTGCAGAATTTTGCAAACCACCAGTATATATATATATATATATATATATATATATATATAAGTACGGTACAGTAGCCCACTGCTCTACCTCTGTGTCATCAAGTATACCATGCATCCATACCTGTGCTGCATTTTAGTTGTGCGCAGTATATAGTAGGAGGACAGTGCAGAATTTTGCTGACAACCAGTATATATATAGCAGTATGGTACAGTAGTCCACTGCTCTACCTCTGTGTCGTGAAGTATCCTAGGCATCCATACCTGTGCTACATTTTAGTTGTGCGCAGTATATAATAGGAGGACAGTGCAGAATTTTGCTGACCACCAGTATATATAGAACAGTACGGTACAGTAGTCCACTGCTCTACCTCTGTGTCGTCAAGTATACTATGCATCCATACCTGTGCTGCATTTTAGTTGTGCGCAGTTTATAGTAGGAGGACAGTGCAGAATTTTGCTGACCACCAGTATATATATAGCAGTACGGTACAGTAGTCCACTGCTCTACCTCTGTGTCGTCAAGGAAACTATGCATCCATACCTGTGCTGCATTTTAGTTGTGCGCAGTATTTAGTAGGAGGACAGTGCAGAATTTTGCTGACCACCAGTATATATATAGCAGTACGGTACAGTAGTCTACTGCTCTACCTCTGTGTCGTCAAGTATACTATGCATCCATACCTGTGCTGCATTTTAGATGTGCGCAGTATATAGTAGGAGGACAGTGCAGAATTTTGCTGACTACCAGTATATATATAACAGTACGGTACAGAAGTCCACTGCTCTACCTCTGTGTTGTCAAGTATACTAGGCATCCATACCTGTGCTATATTTTAGTTGTGCGCAGTATATAATAGGAGGACTGTGCAGAATTTTGTTGACCACCAGTATATATATAGCAGTACGGTACAGTAGTCCACTGCTCTACCTCTGTGTCGTCAAGTATACTATGCATCCATACCTGTGCTGCATTTTAGTTGTGCGCAGTATATAGTAGGAGGACAGTGCAGATTTTTGCTGACCACCAGTATATATATATAACAGTACGGTACAGAAGTCCACTGCTCTACCTCTGTGTTGTCAAGTATACTAGGCATCCATACCTGTGCTACATTTTAGTTGTGCGCAGTATATAGTAGGAGGACAGTGCAGAATTTTGCTGACCACCAGTATATATATAGCAGTACGGTACAGTAGTTCACTGCTCTACCTCTGTGCCATCAAGTATACTATGCATCCATACCTGTGCTGCATTTTAGTTGTGCGCAGTATATAGTAGGAGGACATTGTAGAATTTTGCTGACCACCAGTATATATATAGCAGTACGGTACAGTAGTCCACTGCTCTACCTCTGTGTCGTCAAGTATACTATGCATCCATACCTGTGCTACATTTTAGTTGTGCGCAGTATATAGTAAGAGGGCAGTGCAGAATTTTGCTAACCACCAGTATATATATATATATACATATATATATATATAGCAGTACGGTACAGTAGTCCTCTGCTGTACCTCTGTGTCGTCAAGTATACTATACATCCATACCTGTGCTGCATTTTATTTGTGCACAGAATATAGTAGGAGGACAGAGCAGAATTTTGCTGACCACCAGTATATATATAGCAGTACGGTACAGTAGTCCACTGCTCTACCTCTGTGTCGTCAAGTATACTATACATCCATACCTGTGCTGCATTTTATTTGTGCACAGAATATAGTAGGAGGACAGAGCAGAATTTTGCTGACCACCAGTATATATATAGCAGTACGGTACAGTAGTCCACTGCTCTACCTCTGTGTCGTCATGTATGCTATGCATCCATACCTGTGCTGCATTTTAGTTGTGTGCAGTATATAGTAGGAGGACAGTGCAGAATTTTGCTGACCACCAGTATATATATAGCAGTACGGTACAGTAGTCCACTGCTCTACCTCTGTGTCGTCAAGTATACTATGCATCCATACCTGTGCTGCATTTTAGTTGTGCGCAGTATATAGTAGGAGGACAGTGCAGAATTTTGCTGACCACCAGTATACATATAGCAGTACGGTACAGTAGTCCACTGCTCTACCTCTGTGTCATCAAGTATACCTTGCATCCATACCTGTGCTGCATTTTAGTTGTGCGCAGTATATAGTAGGAGGACAGTGCAGAATTTTGCAAACCACCAGTATATATATATATATATATATATATATATAAGTACGGTACAGTAGCCCACTGCTCTACCTCTGTGTCATCAAGTATACCATGCATCCATACCTGTGCTGCATTTTAGTTGTGCGCAGTATATAGTAGGAGGACAGTGCAGAATTTTGCTGACAACCAGTATATATATAGCAGTATGGTACAGTAGTCCACTGCTCTACTTCTGTGTCGTCAAGTATCCTAGGCATCCATACCTGTGCTACATTTTAGTTGTGCGCAGTATATAATAGGAGGACAGTGCAGAATTTTGCTGACCACCAGTATATATAGAACAGTACGGTACAGTAGTCCACTGCTCTACCTCTGTGTCGTCAAGTATACTATGCATCCATACCTGTGCTGCATTTTAGTTGTGCGCAGTTTATAGTAGGAGGACAGTGCAGAATTTTGCTGACCACCAGTATATATATAGCAGTACGGTACAGTAGTCCACTGCTCTACCTATGTGTCGTCAAGGATACTATGCATCCATCCCTGTGCTGCATTTTAGTTGTGCGCAGTATTTAGTAGGAGGACAGTGCAGAATTTTGCTGACCACCAGTATATATATAGCAGTACGGTACAGTAGTCTACTGCTCTACCTCTGTGTCGTCAAGTATACTATGCATCCATACCTGTGCTGCATTTTAGATGTGCGCAGTATATAGTAGGAGGACAGTGCAGAATTTTGCTGACTACCAGTATATATATAACAGTACGGTACAGTAGTCCACTGCTCTACCTCTGTGTTGTCAAGAATACTAGGCATCCATACCTGTGCTATATTTTAGTTGTGCACAGTATATAATAGGAGGACTGTGCTGAATTTTGTTGACCACTAGTATATATATAGCAGTACGGTACAGTAGTCCACTGCTCTACCTCTGTGTCGTCAAGTATACTATGCATCCATACCTGTGCTACATTTTAGTTGTGCGCAGTATATAGTAGGAGGGCAGTGCAGAATTTTGCTAACCACCAGTATATATATATATATATATATATATATATATATAGCGGTACGGATTCAGTAGTCCTCTGCTCTACCTCTGTGTCGTCAAGAATACTATGCATCCATACCTGAGCTGCATTTTATTTGTGCACAGAATATAGTAGGAGGACAGAGCAGAATTTTGACCACCAGTATATATATAGCAGTACGGTACAGTAGTCCACTGCTCTACCTCTGTGTCGTCATGTATGCTATGCATCCATACCTGTGCTGCATTTTAGATGTGCGCAGTATATAGTAGGAGGACAGTGCAGAATTTTGCTGACTACCAGTATATATATAACAGTACGGTACAGTAGTCCACTGCTCTACCTCTGTGTTGTCAAGTATACTAGGCATCCATACCTGTGCTATATTTTAGTTGTGCGCAGTATATAATAGGAGGACTGTGCAGAATTTTGTTGACCACCAGTATATATTTAGCAGTACGGTACAGTAGTCCACTGCTCTACCTCTGTGTCGTCAAGTATACTATGCATCCATACCTGTGCTGCATTTTAGTTGTGCGCAGTATATAGTAGAAGGACAGTGCAGATTTTTGCTGACCACCAGTATATATATATATATATAACAGTACGGTACAGAAGTCCACTGCTCTACCTCTGTGTTGTCAAGTATACTAGGCATCCATACCTGTGCTACATTTTAGTTGTGCGCAGTATATAGTAGGAGGACAGTGCAGAATTTTGCTGACCACCAGTATATATATAGCAGTACGGTACAGTAGTTCACTGCTCTACCTCTGTGCCATCAAGTATACTATGCATCCATACCTGTGCTGCATTTTAGTTGTGCGCAGTATATAGTAGGAGGACAGTGCAGAATTTTGCTGACCACCAGCATATATATATATATATATATATATATATATATATATAGCAGTACGGTACAGTAGTCCACTGCTCTACCTCTGTGTATTCAACTATACTATGCATCCATACCTGTGCTGCATTTTAGTTGTGCGCAGTATATAGTAGGAGGATATTGTAGAATTTTGCTGACCACCAGTATATATATAGCAGTACGGTACAGTAGTCCACTGCTCTACCTCTGTGTCGTCATGTATGCTATGCATCCATACCTGTGCTGCATTTTAGTTGTGCGCAGTATATAGTAGTAGGACAGTGCAGAATTTTGCTGACCACCAGTATATATATAGCAGTACGGTACAGTAGTCCACTGCTCTACCTCTGTGTCGTCAAGTATACTATGCATCCATACCTGTGCTGCATTTTAGTTGTGCGCAGTATATAGTAGGAGGACAGTGCAGAATTTTGCTGACCACCAGTATATATATAACAGTATGGTACAGTAGTCCACTGCTCTACCTCTATGTAGTCAAGTATACTATGCATCCATACCTGTGCTGCATTTTATTTGTGCACAGAATATAGTAGGAGGACAGAGCAGAATTTTGCTGACCACCAGTATATATATAGCAGTACGGTACAGTAGTCCACTGCTCTACCTCTGTGTCGTCAATTATTCTATGCACCTATACCTGTGCTGCATTTTAGTTGTGCGCAGTATATAGTAGGAGGACAGCGTAGAATTTTGCTAACCACCAGTATATATATAGCAGTACGGTACTGTAGTCCACTGCTCTACCTCTGTGTCATCAAGTATACCATGCATCCATACCTGTGCTGCATTTTAGTTGTGCGCAGTTTATAGTAGGAGGACAGTGCAGAATTTTGCTAACCACCAGTATATATATATATATATATATATATATATAGCGGTACGGATTCAGTAGTCCTCTGCTCTACCTCTGTGTCGTCAAGTATACTATGCATCCATACCTGTGCTGCATTTTAGTTGTGCGCAGTATATAGTAGGAGGACAGTGCAGAATTTTGCTGACCACCAGTATATATATATAACAGTACGGTACAGTAGTCCACTGCTCTACCTCTGTGTTGTCAAGTATACTAGGCATCCATACCTGTGCTACATTTTAGTTGTGCGCAGTATATAGTAAGAGGACAGTGCAGAATTTTGCTGACCACCAGTATATATATAGCAGTACGGTACAGTAGTTCACTGCTCTACCTCTGTGTTGTCAAGTATACTATGCATCCATACCTGTGCTACATTTTAGTTGTGCGCAGTATATAGTAGGAGGACAGTGCAGAATTTTGCTGACCACCAGTATATATATATATAACAGTACGGTACAGTAGTCCACTGCTCTACCTCTGTGTTGTCAAGTATACTAGGCATCCATACCTGTGCTACATTTTAGTTGTGCGCAGTATATAGTAGGACAGTGCAGAATTTTGCTGACCACCAGTATATATATATATAACAGTACGGTACAGTAGTCCACTGCTCTACCTCTGTGTTGTCAAGTATACTATGCATCCATACCTGTGCTGCATTTTAGTTGTGCGCAGTATATAGTAGGAGGACAGTGCAGAATTTTGCTGACCACCAGAATATATATATATATATATATATATATATATAGCAGTACGGTACAGTAGTCCACTGCTCTACCTCTGTGTATTCAACTATACTATGCATCCATACCTGTGCTGCATTTTAGTTGTGCGCAGTATATAGTAGGAGGACATTGCAGAATTTTGCTGACCACCAGTATATATATAGCAGTACGGTACAGTAGTCCACTGCTCTACCTCTGTGTCGTCATGTATGCTATGCATCCATACCTGTGCTGCATTTTAGTTGTGCGCAGTATATAGTAGGAGGACAGTGCAGAATTTTGCTGACCACCAGTATATATATAGCAGTACGGTACTGTAGTCCACTGCTCTACCTCTGTGTCATCAAGTATACCATGCATCCATACCTGTGCTGCATTTTAGTTGTGCGCAGTATATAGTAGGAGGACAGTGCAGAATTTTGCTTACCACCAGTATATATATAGCAGTACGGTACAGTAGTCCACTGCTCTACCTCTGTGTCGTCATGTATGCTATGCATCCATACCCGTGCTGCATTTTAGTTGTGCGCAGTATATAGTAGGAGGACATTGCAGAATTTTGCTGACCACCAGTATATATATAGCAGTACGGTACAGTAGTCCACTGCTCTACCTCTGTGTCATCAAGTATACCATGCATCCATACCTGTGCTGCATTTTAGTTGTGCGCAGTATATAGTAGGAGGACAGTGCAGAATTTTGCTGACCACCAGTATATATATAGCAGTACGGTACAGTAGTCCACTGCTCTACCTCTGTGTCGTCATGTATGCTATGCATCCATACCTGTGCTGCATTTTAGTTGTGCGCAGTATATAGTAGGAGGACAGTGCAGAATTTTGCTGACCACCAGTATATATATAGCAGTACGGTACTGTAGTCCACTGCTCTACCTCTGTGTCATCAAGTATACCATGCATCCATACCTGTGCTGCATTTTAGTTGTGCGCAGTATATAGTAGGAGGACAGTGCAGAATTTTGCTTACCACCAGTATATATATAGCAGTACGGTACAGTAGTCCACTGCTCTACCTCTGTGTCGTCATGTATGCTATGCATCCATACCCGTGCTGCATTTTAGTTGTGCGCAGTATATAGTAGGAGGACATTGCAGAATTTTGCTGACCACCAGTATATATATAGCAGTACGGTACAGTAGTCCACTGCTCTACCTCTGTGTCATCAAGTATACCATGCATCCATACCTGTGCTGCATTTTAGTTGTGCGCAGTATATAGTAGGAGGACAGTGCAGAATTTTGCTGACCACCAGTATATATATAGCAGTACGGTACTGTAGTCCACTGCTCTACCTCTGTGTCATCAAGTATACCATGCATCCATACCTGTGCTGCATTTTAGTTGTGCGCAGTATATAGTAGGAGGACAGTGCAGAATTTTGCAAACTACCAGTATATATATAACAGTACAGTACAGTAGTCCACTGCTCTACCTGTGTGTTGTCAAGTATACTAGGCATCCATACCTGTGCTATATTTTAGTTGTGCGCAGTATATAATAGGAGGACTGTGCAGAATTTTGTTGACCACCAGTATATATATATAAAAGTACGGTACAGTAGTCCACTGCTCTACCTCTGTGTTGTCAAGTATACTAGGCATCCATACCTGTGCTACATTTTAGTTGTGCGCAGTATATAGTAGGAGGACAGTGCAGAATTTTGCTGACCACCAGTATATATATAGCAGTACGGTACAGTAGTCCACTGCTCTACCTCTGTGTCGTCAAGTATACTATGCATCCATACCTGTGCTGCATTTTATTTGTGCACAGAATATAGTAGGAGGACAGAGCAGAATTTTACTGACCACCAGTATATATATAGCAGTACGGTACAGTGGTCCACTGCTCTACCTCTGTGTCGTCAAGGATACTATGCATCCATACCTGTGCTGCATTTTAGTTGTGCGCAGTATATAGTAGGAGGACAGTGCAGAATTTTGCTGACCACCAGTATATATATAGCAGTATGGTACAATAGTCCACTGCTCTACCTCTGTGTCGTCAAGTATCCTAGGCATCCATACCTGTGCTACATTTTAGTTGTGCGCAGTATATAATAGGAGGACAGTGTAGAATTTTGCTGACCACCAGTATATATAGAACAGTACGGTACAGTAGTCCACTGCTCTACCTCTGTGTCGTCAAGTATACTATGCATCCATACCTGTGCTGCATTTTAGTTGTGCGCAGTTTATAGTAGGAGGACAGTGCAGAATTTTTCTGACCACCAGTATATATATAGCAGTACGGTACAGTAGTGTTAGGGTCTCCTGCCCTGTGCTGCCACGTCGTCATGGCAACCGGGAGACAAGTGCTAGTGGAGTAACCTGAGCGCAGCTGATACTCCGGTTCGGGTCTTTTGCTGTGCAGTGGTTATAGGCTCTGTGCACGGCAGGGGATCCGGTGCTGGTTTTTGTGCTCACAGTCTGTGAGGTCTGAGTGGGGCGTGGACAGCACCTGCTTTATAAGGCCTCTTTTCAGGGTAAGCAGATGCTGCTGAATCTCTGTTGGTTAGTCAGTTCATGAAAGTTAGCCAGTACTGTGTAGCTTTGTATTTGTTTGTTGCTTACTGCAAATAGGCCTGGGGATTTGGTATTACACTCTGCCAATCCAGACCTAGCAGTAAGACTGGAGTCAGTCGTTTAGCTTGCTGGGGTTCTGTTATTACTCTGTGAACTTAGCAAGTTTGCGGCTGTATTCTAACACTTGCCTGTCTAATCCTGTCTCACTGTGCTAGGTGTCAGGGGTCAGTTTAGTGGCAGTAAGCTTAAACCTGTGCACTGCAAGTGAGAATCAGGATTGTGGAGGCTCTCCTTGTGTCTATCATTCCATCTCTGACCAAGGAGTTTACTGCCACACCCGTTGGTAACCCTTTAGGGTTTTGCTGTTGCCCTTAGCAACAGCATTTCGGGTTCTCTACGTATTAAAACACAACATCTTGCTTTTTACATCTGAGCAGTTCTAATACAAGGGAGATACCCAGTTCCTTAGCCTCTGGGCTTCTCTGTTCACTGTGTGTGTATTTTGTTACCCTATCACCTTCTGTGTACGTTATGTCATATTCCCCAGTTTGTCTGTGAGTCCATTTGTTTTGCATAACAGTTCAAACACCAGTACTTTCCTGCAGGCACTGGTGTGCATAACATATTCAGCAGCCTAATACTCCTGTTGAAATTTTGTGGGAATATGGAGCATACCCCTCAAAATACGTTGCAACAGGTGGTCGATCAGGTGCAGGTCCTGACTCGACAATTTAATGATTTGTCCATTAAAATGCACACCTCCCAGGCTGCTGGCGGAGCTCCCGCAGCAGCAGCACCTGCAGGGGTTAAGGAGCCGAAAGTAAATCTCCCGGATCGTTTTTCTGGAGATCGCTCGCAGTTCTTTTGTTTCAAGGAGAGCTGCAAGCTATACTTCCGGCTTAGGCCTCAGTCTTCTGGGTCGGAGATTCAGCGGGTGGGCATAGTGATTTCCTTGCTACAAGGAGACCCACAGGTCTGGGCATATGGGTTGCAGCCTGACTGTCCGTCGCTTAAAAGTGTTGATGCTTTTTTTACGGCACTGGGCATGTTGTATGATGACCCTGACAAGACGGCCTCAGCCGAGGCTCAGATTTCGATCCTTAAGCAAGGGCGAAGGCCAGTTGAGGTTTACTGTACGAAGTTTCGGAGGTTGGCCCATGATACCCAGTGGAATGACCCAGCCCTGAGACACCAGTACCGAAGAGGTCTTTCTAACCAGATAAAGGACCAACTGGTACAATATCCCTTGCCTGATAGCTTAGATCAGCTCATGCAGTTATCCATCCGGGTGGATAGACGGCTGAGAGAGCGTAGGCTTGAAAGGGAGACTGAGATTTCCTTCCTTCCCAAGGGAACCTCAGACTCTGAGGAATTTTCTGAGGAGCCTATGCAGATTGGGGCTACCCGCCTCTCCTCGCGTGAGAAGACGCGGAGGAGACAGCAGGGGTTGTGTTTGTACTGTGGGAATAAAGGTCATGTGGTAGTATCATGCCCAGAAAAGCCGGAAAACTTCAGGGCCTGAGGGTGATGGGAAATATCCTGTCAGGCCAGAAGTCAGAATTTCCCAAGAAGACTTTTATCATTCCGGTGACCTTGAAGATCCTCGGTCAAACTGTCAACTGAGGCCTTTGTGGACAGTGGGGCCGACGGGGTTTTTATGGACCGCCAATTCGCCCTAAAACACTCTGTTCCCTTAGTACCCTTGGCATCGGAAATTGAGATTTGTGGGTTAAACGGGGAACCATTATCCCAAGGTAAAATTACCTCTTGCACTAGCCAGATTTCTTTGTTTATTGGAGCCACACACTCTGAAAAATTGTCCTTTTATGTGACTGTCTGTACTTTTGCCCCATTGGTGTTGGGGTTACCCTGGTTAAGGGCCCACAATCCTCAATTTGACTGGGTCTCTGGGGAGATTCTTAGTTGGGGTACTGATTGTTTCAGGAGTTGCTTGAGCCTTCCAGTCAGGCTCTCGCAGCTAAGTTTGCCAGGATTGCCAGGGTGTTATGCAGATTTTGCGGACGTGTTCTCCAAAAAAGTTGCAGAGGTACTACCTCCCCATCGCCCCTATGACTGTGCCATTGATTTGTTGCCAAATGCTAAGCTTCCCAAGAGCAGGTTGTACTCCCTGTCACGTCCTGAGACTCAGGCTATGGCAGAGTACATTCAGGAGAACTTGGCTAAGGGATTTATCAGACCTTCACAGTCTCCAGTTGGGTCGGGGTTCTTCATCGTGGGTAAAAAGGACGGTTCGTTGCGACCCTGCATCGACTTCAGGGAATTGAACCGTATCACGATTAAAAACTCATACCCACTGCCTCTCATTTCGGTCTTGTTTGACCAGCTTCGTACTGCCACCATTTTTTCTAAGATTGACCTACGCGGTGCGTACAATCTAATCCGAATAAGAGAGGGGGATGAATGGAAGACTGCCTTTAATACCCACTCAGGGCATTATGAATATTTGGTGATGCCTTTTGGGCTCTGTAATGCCCCGGCAGTCTTCCAGGATTTCATGAATGATGTGCTCAGGGAATATTTGGATAGATTCTTAGTTGTATACTTAGATGACATCCTAATCTTCTCCCATTCCCTGGAGGAACATCGGAAGCATGTACGCTTAGTCCTCCAGAAACTCAGAGACCACCGGCTTGGGGCGAAGCTGGAGAAGTGCGAATTTGAAGTTCAGCAAATCGCATTTCTAGGATATATTATCTCCCCAGAAGGTTTCCAAATGGAGGGTTCCAAGGTACAGGCAGTCCTGGATTGGGTGCAGCCCACTAGTTTGAAGGCGCTTCAGCGTTTCCTGGGCTTTGCGAATTTTTATAGACGATTTATCGCTGGATTTTCGTCTATAGTGGCGCCCTTGGTGGCACTCACTAAGAAAGGGGCGGATGTTGCTCACTGGTCTTGTGAGGCTAAAGCGGCTTTTGCCCGTCTCAAAAGGGCATTTGTTTCGGCCAAGGTGCTGCGACACCCAGATCCAGAGCGTCCTTTTGTGGTGGAGGTGGATGCCTCTGAGATGGGTATTGGGGCAGTGCTTTCTCAGATGGGAGTGTCTGATAATCGCCTTCATCCCTGTGCTTACTTTTCCCGTAAATTTTCGCCTGCCGAGATGAATTATGACGTGGGTAACCGGGAATTGTTGGCTATTAAGGATGCACTCGAGGAGTGGAGACACTGGCTTGAGGGGGTTAAGTTTGTGGTCTCAATTCTCACTGACCATAAGAATCTGGCATATTTAGAGTCAGCGAAGCGTCTCAATGCCAGGCAGGCACGATGGACTTTGTTTTTTGCTCGCTTTAATTTTTTGATAACATATCGCCCTGGGTCAAAAAACATCAAGGCTGATGCGCTCTCGCGGAGTTTTGCTCCAATCCAGGAGACCACCGAGGAGCCGTTGCCCATTGTTTCCCCATCATGTATTAAAGTGGGCATTACCCAGGACCTCTTATCATTAGTCCTTAGAGCACAGGAGCAGGCTCCTCCAGACCTTCCGGTAGGTCTTTTGTTTGTGCCTCCTAGGTTAAGACAGCGAGTGTTCCTGGAATTCCATGCCAAGAAGTCGGCAGGTCACCCGGGTATTGCCAGAACTCGGGAGTTGTTATCTAGGGCGGTGTGGTGGCCCTCGGTGGCTAAGGATGTGGATCAGTGGGTTCGGGCATGTGACATCTGTGCCCGAAATAAGACTCCTAGAGGGGTTCCTGTTGGCCCATTACATCCACTCTCTATCCCATCTAAGCCATGGACCCACATTTCAATGGATTTTGTGGTGGACTTGCCCAAATCCTCGGGGATGACAGCCATCTGGGTTGTCGTTGACAGGTTTTCGAAGATGGCGCACTTCGTTCCACTGGTTGGGCTGCCATCAGCCAGACGCCTGTCTGAATTATTTATGCTGCATGTTGTGCGTCTCCACGGGTTGCCACTTGATGTGGTCTCTGACCGCGGATCCCAGTTTGTGGCCAAATTCTGGAGGGCATTTTGTTCCGATCTCCAGATTTCTGTCAGCTTGTCGTCAGGCTACCATCCGCAGTCTAATGGGCAGACTGAAAGGGTGAACCAGTCCTTGGAGCAGTTCCTCAGGTGTTATGTCTCCAAGTGTCAGACTGACTGGGTTGCTCATCTGTCCATGGCGGAGTTTGCCTATAACAACGCGGCTCACTCTGCTACAGGGATCTCTCCCTTCCTTTGTGTGTATGGGCATCATCCTAAGGCCAATTCTTTTGACCCCCTGGACTCCACGCCTGGTGGTTCCTCTGTGGTTTCGGTCCTTAGAGGTATTTGGCGGAAAGTGAAGAAAGCCCTTGTGTCTGTGTCATTAGTGACCAAAAGGGTTTTTGATAAGCGGAAAAGACCCTGCAGCTTCAAATTAGGAGACTTCGTCTGGTTGTCTACCAAGAATTTGAAGTTGAGACAGCCATCTCATAAGTTAGGGCCCCGGTTCATCGGCCCTTATAAGATCACCAGGGTTATCAATCCGGTGGCATTTCAGTTAGATCTGCCCCGTTCTTTGGGTATCAATAAAACATTTCATTGTTCCCTTTTAAAACGGGCGATTAGTAATCCTTCTTCCAGTGGAAGACCTTCCCCTCTTCTGATACGTGGCCAGAGGGAGTTTGTTGTTGAAAGGATTCTTGACTCCAAGGTGGTTCGGGGTCGGCTGTCATTTTTGGTGCACTGGAAGGGGTATGGCCCGGAGGAGCGGTCGTGGGTGCGCAGTTGTGATCTTCATGCCCCCAGACTGATACGCTCTTTCTTCTCGCAGTTCCCCGATAAACCCGGTGGTAGGGGTTCTTTGACCCCTCGTCAGAGGGGGGGTACTGTTAGGGTCTCCTGCCCTGTGCTGCCACGTCGTCATGGCAACCGGGAGACAAGTGCTAGTGGAGTAACCTGAGCGCAGCTGATACTCCGGTTCGGGTCTTTTGCTGTGCAGTGGTTATAGGCTCTGTGCACGGCAGGGGATCCGGTGCTGGTTTTTGTGCTCACAGTCTGTGAGGTCTGAGTGGGGCGTGGACAGCACCTGCTTTATAAGGCCTCTTTTCAGGGTAAGCAGATGCTGCTGAATCTCTGTTGGTTAGTCAGTTCATGAAAGTTAGCCAGTACTGTGTAGCTTTGTATTTGTTTGTTGCTTACTGCAAATAGGCCTGGGGATTTGGTATTACACTCTGCCAATCCAGACCTAGCAGTAAGACTGGAGTCAGTCGTTTAGCTTGCTGGGGTTCTGTTATTACTCTGTGAACTTAGCAAGTTTGCGGCTGTATTCTAACACTTGCCTGTCTAATCCTGTCTCACTGTGCTAGGTGTCAGGGGTCAGTTTAGTGGCAGTAAGCTTAAACCTGTGCACTGCAAGTGAGAATCAGGATTGTGGAGGCTCTCCTTGTGTCTATCATTCCATCTCTGACCAAGGAGTTTACTGCCACACCCGTTGGTAACCCTTTAGGGTTTTGCTGTTGCCCTTAGCAACAGCATTTCGGGTTCTCTACGTATTAAAACACAACATCTTGCTTTTTACATCTGAGCAGTTCTAATACAAGGGAGATACCCAGTTCCTTAGCCTCTGGATATCTCTGTTCACTGTGTGTGTATTTTGTTACCCTATCACCTTCTGTGTACGTTATGTCATATTCCCCAGTTTGTCTGTGAGTCCATTTGTTTTGCATAACAGTTCAAACACCAGTACTTTCCTGCAGGCACTGGTGTGCATAACAAGTAGTCCACTGCTCTACCTCTGTGTTGTCAAGTATACTAGGCATCCATACCTGTGCTATATTTTAGTTGTGCGCAGTATATAATAGGAGGACAGTGCAGAATTTTGTTGACCACCAGTATATATATAGCAGTACGGTACAGTAGTCCACTGCTCTACCTCTGTGTCGTCAAGTATACTATGCATCCATACCTGTGCTGCATTTTAGTTGTGCGCAGTATATAGTAGGAGGACAGTGCAGATTTTTGCTGACCACCAGTATATATATAGCAGTACGGTACAGTAGTCCACTGCTCTACCTCTGTGTCGTCAAGTATACTATGCATCCATACCTGTGCTGCATTTTAGTTGTGCGCAGTATATAGTAGGAGGACAGTGCAGAATTTTGCTGACCACCAGTATATATATAGCAGTACGGTACAGTAGTTCACTGCTCTACCTCTGTGCCGTCAAGTATACTATGCATCCATACCTGTGCTGCATTTTAGTTGTGCGCAGTATATAGTAGGAGGACAGTGCAGAATTTTGCTGACCACCAGTATATATATATATAACAGTACGGTACAGTAGTCCACTGCTCTACCTCTTTGTCAAGTATACTAGGCATCCATACCTGTGCTACATTTTAGTTGTGCGCAGTATATAGTAGGAGGACAGTGCAGAATTTTGCTGACTACCAGTATATATATAACAGTACGGTACAGTAGTCCACTGCTCTACCTCTGTGTTGTCAAGTATACTAGGCATCCATACCTGTGCTATATTTTAGTTGTGCGCAGTATATAATAGGAGGACTGTGCAGAATTTTGTTGACCACCAGTATATATATATATATATAAAAGTACGGTACAGTAGTCCACTGCTCTACCTCTGTGTTGTCAAGTATACTAGGCATCCATACCTGTGCTACATTTTAGTTGTGCGCAGTATATAGTAGGAGGACAGTGCAGAATTTTGCTGACCACCAGTATATATATAGCAGTACGGTACAGTAGTTCACTGCTCTACCTCTGTGCCGTCAAGTATACTATGCATCCATACCTGTGCTGCATTTTAGTTGTGCGCAGTATATAGTAGGAGGACAGTGCAGAATTTTGCTGACCACCAGTATATATATATATATATATATATATATATATATATAGCAGTACGGTACAGTAGTCCACTGCTCTACCTCTGTGTATTCAACTATACTATGCATCCATACCTGTGCTGCATTTTAGTTGTGCGCAGAATATAGTAGGAGGACATTGCAGAATTTTGCTGACCACCAGTATATATAAAGCAGTACGGTACAGTAGTCCACTGCTCTACCTCTGTGTCGTCAAGTATACTATGCATCCATACATGTGCTACATTTTAGTTGTGCGCAGTATATAGTAGGAGGGCAGTGCAGAATTTTGCAAACCACCAGTATATTTATATATATATATATACATATATATATATATATATATATATATATATTTATATATATATATATATATATATATACATATAGCAGTACGGTACAGTAGTCCTCTGCTCTACCTCTGTGTCGTCAAGTATACTATGCATCCATACCTGTGCTGCATTTTATTTGTGCACAGAATATAGTAGGAGGACAGAGCAGAATTTTGCTGACCACCAGTATATATATAGCAGTACGGTACAGTAGTCCACTGCTCTACTTCTGTGTCGTCATGTTTGCTATGCATCCATACCTGTGCTGCATTTTAGTTGTGCGCAGTATATAGTAGGAGGACAGTGCAGAATTTTGCTGACCACCAGTATATATATATATATATAGCAGTACGGTACAGTAGTCTACTGCTCTACCTCTGTGTCGTCAAGTATACTATGCATCCATACCTGTGCTGCATTTTAGATGTGCGCAGTATATAGTAGGAGGACAGTGCAGAATTTTGCCGACTACCAGTATATATATATATATATAACAGTACGGTACAGTAGTCCACTGCTCTACCTCTGTGTCGTCAAGTATACTATGCATCCATACCTGTGCTACATTTTAGTTGTGCGCAGTATATAGTAGGAGGGCAGTGCAGAATTTTGCTAACCACCAGTATATATATATATATATATATATACATATATATATATACATATAGCAGTACGGTACAGTAGTCCTCTGCTCTACCTCTGTTTCGTCAAGTATACTATGCATCCATACCTGTGCTGCATTTTATTTGTGCACAGAATATAGTAGGAGGACAGAGCAGAATTTTGCTGACCACCAGTATATATATAGCAGTACGGTACAGTAGTCCACTGCTCTACCTCTGTGTCGTCATGTATGCTATGCATCCATACCTGTGCTGCATTTTAGTTGTGTGCAGTATATAGTAGGAGGACAGTGCAGAATTTTGCTGACCACCAGTATATATATATATAGCAGTACGGTACAGTAGTCTACTGCTCTACCTCTGTGTCGTCAAGTATACTATGCATCCATACCTGTGCTGCATTTTAGATGTGCGCAGTATATAGTAGGAGGACAGTGCAGAATTTTGCTAACCACCAGTGTATATATATATATATATATATATATATATATATATATATATATAGCGGTACGGATTCAGTAGTCCTCTGCTCTACCTCTGTGTCGTCAAGTATACTATGCATCCATACCTGTGCTGCATTTTATTTGTGCAAAGAATATAGTAGGAGGACAGAGAAGAATTTTGCTGACCACCAGTATATATATAGCAGTACGGTACAGTAGTCCACTGCTCTACCTCTGTGTCGTCATGTATGCTATGCATCCATACCTGTGCTGCATTTTAGTTGTGCGCAGTATATAGTAGGAGGACAGTGCAGAATTTTGCTGACTACCAGTATATATATATATAACAGTACGGTACAGTAGTCCACTGCTCTACCTCTGTGTTGTCAAGTATACTATGCATCCATACCTGTGCTGCATTTTAGTTGTGCGCAGTTTATAGTAGGAGGACAGTGCAGAATTTTGCTGACCACCAGTATATATATAGCAGTACGGTACAGTAGTCCACTGCTCTACCTCTGTGTCGTCAAGGATACTATGCATCCATACCTTTGCTGCATTTTAGTTGTGCGCAGTATATAGTAGGAGGACAGTGCAGAATTTTGCTGACCACCAGTATATATATATAAGTACGGTACAGTAGCCCACTGCTCTACCTCTGTGTCGTCAAGTATACTATGCATCTATACCTGTGCTACATTTTAGTTGTGCACAGTATATAGTAGGAGGACAGTGCAGAATTTTGCTGACCACCAGTATATATATAGCAGTACGGTACAGTAGTTCACTGCTCTACCTCTGTGCCGTCAAGTATACTATGCATCCATACCTGTGCTGCATTTTAGTTGTGCGCAGTATATAGTAGGAGGACAGTGCAGAATTTTGCTGACCACCAGTATATATATAACAGTATGGTACAGTAGTCCACTGCTCTACCTCTATGTAGTCAAGTAAACTATGCATCCATACCTGTGCTGCATTTTATTTGTGCACAGAATATAGTAGGAGGACAGAGCAGAAATTTGCTGACCACCAGTATATATATAGCAGTACGGTACAGTAGTCCACTGCTCTACCTCTGTGTCGTCATGTATGCTATGCATCCATACCTGTGCTGCATTTTAGTTGTGCGCAATATATAGTAGGAGGACAGTGCAGAATTTTGCTGACCACCAGTATATATATAGCAGTACGGTACTGTAGTCCACTGCTCTACCTCTGTGTCATCAAGTATACCATGCATCCATACCTGTGCTGCATTTTAGTTGTGCGCAGTATATAGTAGGAGGACAGTGCAGAATTTTGCTGACCACCAGTATATATATAGCAGTACGGTACAGTAGTCCACTGCTCTACCTCTGTGTCGTCATGTATGCTATGCATCCATACCTGTGCTGCATTTTAGTTGTGCGCAGTATATAGTAGGAGGACAGTGCAGAATTTTGCTTACTACCAGTATATATATAACAGTACGGTACAGTAGTCCACTGCTCTACCTGTGTATTGTCAAGTATACTAGGCATCCATACCTGTGCTATATTTTAGTTGTGCGCAGTATATAATAGGAGGACTGTGCAGAATTTTGTTGGCCACCAGTATATATATATATAAAAGTACGGTACAGTAGTCCACTGCTCTACCTCTGTGTTGTCAAGTATACTAGGCATCCATACCTGTGCTACATTTTAGTTGTGCGCAGTATATAGTAGGAGGACAGTGCAGAATTTTGCTGACCACCAGTATATATATGTATATATATATATATAGCGGTACAGATTCAGTAGTCCTCTGCTCTACCTCTGTGTCGTCAAGTATACTATGCATCCATACCTGTGCTGCATTTTATTTGTGCACAGAATATAGTAGGAGGACAGAGCAGAATTTTGCTGACCACCAGTATATATATATAGCAGTACGGTACAGTAGTTCACTGCTCTACCTCTGTGTCGTCATGTATGCTATGCATCCATACCTGTGCTGCATTTTAGTTGTGCGCAGTATATAGTAGGAGAACAGTGCAGAATTTTGCTGACCACCAGTATATATATAGCAGTATGGTACAGTAGTCCACTGCTCTACCTCTGTGTCGTCAAGTATCCTAGGCATCCATACCTGTGCTACATTTTAGTTGTGCGCAGTATATAATAGGAGGACAGTGCAGAATTTTGCTGACCACCAGTATATATAGAACAGTACGGTACAGTAGTCCACTGCTCTACCTCTGTGTCGTCAAGTATACTATGCATCCATACCTGTGCTGCATTTTAGTTGTGCGCAGTTTATAGTAGGAGGACAGTGCAGAATTTTGCTGACCACCAGTATATATATAGCAGTACGGTACAGTAGTCCACTGCTCTACCTCTGTGTCGTCAAGGATACTATGCATCCATACCTGTGCTGCATTTTAGTTGTGCGCAGTATATAGTAGGAGGACCGTGCAGAATTTTGCTGACCACCAGTATATATATAGCAGTACGGTACAGTAGTCTACTGCTCTACCTCGGTGTCGTCAAGTATACTATGTATCCATACCTATGCTGCATTTTAGATGTGCGCAGTCTATAGTAGGAGGACAGTGCAGAATTTTGCTGACTACCAGTATATATATATAACAGTACGGTACAGTAGTCCACTGCTCTACCTCTGTGTTGTCAAGTATACTAGGCATCCATACCTGTGCTATATTTTAGTTGTGCGCAGTATATAATAGGAGGACAGTGCAGAATTTTGTTGACCACCAGTATATATATAGCAGTACGGTACAGTAGTCCACTGCTCTACCTCTGTGTCGTCAAGTATACTATGCATCCATACCTGTGCTGCATTTTAGTTGTGCGCAGTATATAGTAGGAGGACAGTGCAGATTTTTGCTGACCACCAGTATATATATAGCAGTACGGTACAGTAGTCCACTGCTCTACCTCTGTGTCGTCAAGTATACTATGCATCCATACCTGTGCTGCATTTTAGTTGTGCGCAGTATATAGTAGGAGGACAGTGCAGAATTTTGCTGACCACCAGTATATATATAGCAGTACGGTACAGTAGTTCACTGCTCTACCTCTGTGCCGTCAAGTATACTATGCATCCATACCTGTGCTGCATTTTAGTTGTGCGCAGTATATAGTAGGAGGACAGTGCAGAATTTTGCTGACCACCAGTATATATATATATATATATATATATAGCAGAACGGTACAGTAGTCTACTGCTCTACCTCTGTGTATTCAACTATACTATGCATCCATACCTGTGCTGCATTTTAGTTGTGCGCATTATATAGTAGGAGGACATTGCAGAATTTTGCTGACCACCAGTATATATATAGCAGTACGGTACAGTAGTCCACTGCTCTACCTCTGTGTCGTCAAGTATACTATGCATCCATACCTGTGCTACATTTTAGTTGTGCGCAGTATATAGTAGGAGGGCAGTGCAGAATTTTGCTAACCACCAGTGTGTATATATATATATATATATATATATATATATATATATATATATAGCAGTACGGATTCAGTAGTCCTCTGCTCTACCTCTGTGTCGTCAAGTATACTATGCATCCATACCTGTGCTGCATTTTATTTGTGCACAGAATATAGTAGGAGGACAGATCAGAATTTTGCTGACCACCAGTATATATATAGCAGTACGGTACAGTAGTCCACTGCTCTACCTCTGTGTCGTCATGTATGCTATGCATCCATACCTGTGCTGCATTTTAGTTGTGCGCAGAATATAGTAGGAGGACAGTGCAGAATTTTGCTGACTACCAGTATATATATAACAGTACGGTACAGTAGTCCACTGCTCTACCTCTGTGTTGTCAAGTATACTAGGCATCCATACCTGTGCTATATTTTAGTTGTGCGCAGTATATAATAGGAGGACTGTGCAGAATTTTGTTGACCACCAGTATATATATAGAGGTACGGTACATTAGTCCACTGCTCTACTTCTGTGTCGTCAAGTATACTATGCATCCATACCTGTGCTGCATTTTAGTTGTGCGCAGTATATAGTAGGAGGACAGTGCAGAATTTTGCTGACCACCAGTATATATATATATAACAGTACGGTACAGTAGTCCACTGCTCTACCTCTGTGTTGTCAAGTATACTAGGCATCCATACCTGTGCTACATTTTAGTTGTGCGCAGTATATAGTAGGAGGGCAGTGCAGAATTTTGCTAACCACCAGTATATATATATATATATATATATATATATATATATACATACATATATATATATATATATATATATATATATACACATATAGCAGTACGGTACAGTAGTCCTCTGCTCTACCTCTGTGTCGTCAAGTATACTATGCATCCATACCTGTGCTGCATTTTATTTGTGCACAGAATATAGTAGGAGGACAGAGCAGAATTTTGCTGACCACCAGTATATATATAGCAGTACGGTACAGTAGTCCACTGCTCTACCTCTGTGTCGTCATGTATGCTATGCATCCATACCTGTGCTGCATTTTAGTTGTGCGCAGAATATAGTAGGAGGACAGTGCAGAATTTTACTGACTACCAGTATATATATAACAGTACGGTACAGTAGTCCACTGCTCTACCTCTGTGTTGTCAAGTATACTAGGCATCCATACCTGTGCTATATTTTAGTTGTGCGCAGTATATAATAGGAGGACTGTGCAGAATTTTGTTGACCACCAGTATATATATATAGAGGTACGGTACAGTAGTCCACTGCTCAACTTCTGTGTCGTCAAGTATACTATGCATCCATACCTGTGCTGCATTTTAGTTGTGCGCAGTATATAGTAGGAGGACAGTGCAGAATTTTGCTGACCACCAGTATATATATATATATAACAGTACGGTACAGTAGTCCACTGCTCTACCTCTTTGTCAAGTATACTAGGCATCCATACCTGTGCTACATTTTAGTTGTGCGCAGTATATAGTAGGAGAACAGTGCAGAATTTTGCTGACCACCAGTATATATATAGCAGTACGGTACAGTAGTCCACTGCTCTACCTCTGTGTCGTCATGTATGCTATGCATCCATACCTGTGCTGCATTTTAGTTGTGCGCAGTATATAGTAGGAGGACAGTGCAGAATTTTGCTGACTACCAGTATATATATAACAGTACGGTACAGTAGTCCACTGCTCTACCTCTGTGTTGTCAAGTATACTAGGCATCCATACCTGTGCTATATTTTAGTTGTGCGCAGTATATAATAGGAGGACTGTGCAGAATTTTGTTGACCACCAGTATATATATATATAAAAGTACGGTACAGTAGTCCACTGCTCTACCTCTGTGTTGTCAAGTATACTAGGCATCCATACCTGTGCTACATTTTAGTTGTGCGCAGTATATAGTAGGAGGACAGTGCAGAATTTTGCTGACCACCAGTATATATATAGCAGTACGGTACAGTAGTTCACTGCTCTACCTCTGTGTATTCAACTATACTATGCATCCATACCTGTGCTGCATTTTAGTTGTGCGCAGAATATAGTAGGAGGACATTGCAGAATTTTGCTGACCACCAGTATATATAAAGCAGTACGGTACAGTAGTCCACTGCTCTACCTCTGTGTCGTCAAGTATACTATGCATCCATACATGTGCTACATTTTAGTTGTGCGCAGTATATAGTAGGAGGGCAGTGCAGAATTTTGCAAACCACCAGTATATTTATATATATATATATATATATATATACATATATATATATATATATATATATATATATATATTTATATATATATATATATACATATAGCAGTACGGTACAGTAGTCCTCTGCTCTACCTCTGTGTCGTCAAGTATACTATGCATCCATACCTGTGCTGCATTTTATTTGTGCACAGAATATAGTAGGAGGACAGAGCAGAATTTTGCTGACCACCAGTATATATATAGCAGTACGGTACAGTAGTCCACTGCTCTACTTCTGTGTCGTCATGTTTGCTATGCATCCATACCTGTGCTGCATTTTAGTTGTGCGCAGTATATAGTAGGAGGACAGTGCAGAATTTTGCTGACCACCAGTATATATATATATATAGCAGTACGGTACAGTAGTCTACTGCTCTACCTCTGTGTCGTCAAGTATACTATGCATCCATACCTGTGCTGCATTTTAGATGTGCGCAGTATATAGGAGGACAGTGCAGAATTTTGCTGACTACCAGTATATATATATATATATATATATAACAGTACGGTACAGTAGTCCACTGCTCTACCTCTGTGTCGTCAAGTATACTATGCATCCATACCTGTGCTACATTTTAGTTGTGCGCAGTATATAGTAGGAGGGCAGTGCAGAATTTTGCTAACCACCAGTATATATATATATATATATATATATATATACATATATATATATATATATATACATATAGCAGTACGGTACAGTAGTCCTCTGCTCTACCTCTGTTTCGTCAAGTATACTATGCATCCATACCTGTGCTGCATTTTATTTGTGCACAGAATATAGTAGGAGGACAGAGCAGAATTTTGCTGACCACCAGTATATATATAGCAGTACGGTACAGTAGTCCACTGCTCTACCTCTGTGTCGTCATGTATGCTATGCATCCATACCTGTGCTGCATTTTAGTTGTGTGCAGTATATAGTAGGAGGACAGTGCAGAATTTTGCTGACCACCAGTATATATATATATAGCAGTACGGTACAGTAGTCTACTGCTCTACCTCTGTGTCGTCAAGTATACTATGCATCCATACCTGTGCTGCATTTTAGATGTGCGCAGTATATAGTAGGAGGACAGTGCAGAATTTTGCTGACTACCAGTATATATATATATATAACAGTACGGTACAGTAGTCCACTGCTCTACCTCTGTGTCGTCAAGTATACTATGCATCCATACCTGTGCTACATTTTAGTTGTGCGCAGTATATAGTAGGAGGGCAGTGCAGAATTTTGCTAACCACCAGTATATATATATATATATATATATATATATATATATATATATAGCGGTACGGATTCAGTAGTCCTCTGCTCTACCTCTGTGTCGTCAAGTATACTATGCATCCATACCTGTGCTGCATTTTATTTGTGCAAAGAATATAGTAGGAGGACAGAGAAGAATTTTGCTGACCACCAGTATATATATAGCAGTACGGTACAGTAGTCCACTGCTCTACCTCTGTGTCGTCATGTATGCTATGCATCCATACCTGTGCTGCATTTTAGTTGTGCGCAGTATATAGTAGGAGGACAGTGCAGAATTTTGCTGACTACCAGTATATATATATATATAACAGTACGGTACAGTAGTCCACTGCTCTACCTCTGTGTTGTCAAGTATACTATGCATCCATACCTGTGCTGCATTTTAGTTGTGCGCAGTTT
Source organism: Pseudophryne corroboree (assembly GCF_028390025.1). NCBI lineage: Eukaryota > Metazoa > Chordata > Amphibia > Anura > Myobatrachidae > Pseudophryne > Pseudophryne corroboree. The sequence continues at coordinate 277,213,828 of NC_086452.1, read as the reverse complement.
ATAGTAGGAGGACAGTGCAGAATTTTGCTGACCACCAGTATATATATAGCAGTACGGTACAGTAGTCCACTGCTCTACCTCTGTGTCGTCAAGGATACTATGCATCCATACCTTTGCTGCATTTTAGTTGTGCGCAGTATATAGTAGGAGGACAGTGCAGAATTTTGCTGACCACCAGTATATATATATATACATATATATATATATATATATATATATATATATATACATATACATATAGCAGTACGGTACAGTAGTCTTCTGCTCTACCTCTGTGTCGTCAAGTATACTATGCATCCATACCTGTGCTGCATTTTATTTGTGCACAGAATATAGTAGGAGGAAAGAGCAGAATTTTGCTGACCACCAGTATATATATAGCAGTACGGTACAGTAGTCCACTGCTCTACCTCTGTGTCGTCATGTATGCTATGCATCCATACCTGTGCTGCATTTTAGTTGTGCGCAGTATATAGTAGGAGGACAGTGCAGAATTTTGCTAACCACCAGTATATATATATATAAGTACGGTACAGTAGCCCACTGCTCTACCTCTGTGTCGTCAAGTATACTATGCATCTATACCTGTGCTACATTTTAGTTGTGCACAGTATATAGTAGGAGGACAGTGCAGAATTTTGCTGACCACCAGTATATATATAGCAGTACGGTACAGTAGTTCACTGCTCTACCTCTGTGCCGTCAAGTATACTATGCATCCATACCTGTGCTGCATTTTAGTTGTGCGCAGTATATAGTAGGAGGACAGTGCAGAATTTTGCTGACCACCAGTATATATATAACAGTATGGTACAGTAGTCCACTGCTCTACCTCTATGTAGTCAAGTAAACTATGCATCCATACCTGTGCTGCATTTTATTTGTGCACAGAATATAGTAGGAGGACAGAGCAGAATTTTGCTGACCACCAGTATATATATAGCAGTACGGTACTGTAGTCCACTGCTCTACCTCTGTGTCGTCATGTATGCTATGCATCCATACCTGTGCTGCATTTTAGTTGTGCGCAATATATAGTAGGAGGACAGTGCAGAATTTTGCTGACCACCAGTATATATATAGCAGTACGGTACTGTAGTCCACTGCTCTACCTCTGTGTCATCAAGTATACCATGCATCCATACCTGTGCTGCATTTTAGTTGTGCGCAGTATATAGTAGGAGGACAGTGCAGAATTTTGCTTACTACCAGTATATATATAACAGTACGGTACAGTAGTCCACTGCTCTACCTGTGTATTGTCAAGTATACTAGGCATCCATACCTGTGCTATATTTTAGTTGTGCGCAGTATATAATAGGAGGACTGTGCAGAATTTTGTTGGCCACCAGTATATATATATAAAAGTACGGTACAGTAGTCCACTGCTCTACCTCTGTGTTGTCAAGTATACTAGGCATCCATACCTGTGCTACATTTTAGTTGTGCGCAGTATATAGTAGGAGGACAGTGCAGAATTTTGCTGACCACCAGTATATATATAGCAGTACGGTACAGTAGTTCACTGCTATACCTCTGTGCCGTCAAGTATACTATGCATCCATACCTGTGCTGCATTTTAGTTGTGCGCAGTATATAGTAGGAGGACAGTGCAGAATTTTGCTGACCACCAGTATATATATGTATATATATATATATATATATAGCGGTACAGATTCAGTAGTCCTCTGCTCTACCTCTGTGTCGTCAAGTATACTATGCATCCATACCTGTGCTGCATTTTATTTGTGCACAGAATATAGTAGGAGGACAGAGCAGAATTTTGCTGACCACCAGTATATATATATAGCAGTACGGTACAGTAGTTCACTGCTCTACCTCTGTGTCGTCATGTATGCTATGCATCCATACCTGTGCTGCATTTTAGTTGTGCGCAGTATATAGTAGGAGAACAGTGCAGAATTTTGCTGACCACCAGTATATATATAGCAGTATGGTACAGTAGTCCACTGCTCTACCTCTGTGTCGTCAAGTATCCTAGGCATCCATACCTGTGCTACATTTTAGTTGTGCGCAGTATATAATAGGAGGACAGTGCAGAATTTTGCTGACCACCAGTATATATAGAACAGTACGGTACAGTAGTCCACTGCTCTACCTCTGTGTCGTCAAGTATACTATGCATCCATACCTGTGCTGCATTTTAGTTGTGCGCAGTTTATAGTAGGAGGACAGTGCAGAATTTTGCTGACCACCAGTATATATATAGCAGTACGGTACAGTAGTCCACTGCTCTACCTCTGTGTCGTCAAGGATACTATGCATCCATACCTGTGCTGCATTTTAGTTGTGCGCAGTATATAGTAGGAGGACCGTGCAGAATTTTGCTGACCACCAGTATATATATAGCAGTACGGTACAGTAGTCTACTGCTCTACCTCGGTGTCGTCAAGTATACTATGTATCCATACCTATGCTGCATTTTAGATGTGCGCAGTCTATAGTAGGAGGACAGTGCAGAATTTTGCTGACTACCAGTATATATATATATAACAGTACGGTACAGTAGTCCACTGCTCTACCTCTGTGTTGTCAAGTATACTAGGCATCCATACCTGTGCTATATTTTAGTTGTGCGCAGTATATAATAGGAGGACAGTGCAGAATTTTGTTGACCACCAGTATATATATAGCAGTACGGTACAGTAGTCCACTGCTCTACCTCTGTGTCGTCATGTATGCTATGCATCCATACCTGTGCTGCATTTTAGTTGTGCGCAGTATATAGTAGGAGGACAGTGCAGAATTTTGCTGACTACCAGTATATATATATAACAGTACGGTACAGTAGTCCTCTGCTCTACCTCTGTGTCGTCAAGTATACTATGCATCCATACCTGTGCTGAATTTTAGTTGTGCGCAGTATATAGTAGGAGGACAGTGCAGAATTTTGCTGACCACCAGTATATATATATATATATATATATATATATAGCGGTACAGATTCAGTAGTCCTCTGCTCTACCTCTGTGTCGTCAAGTATACTATGCATCCATACCTGTGCTGCATTTTATTTGTGCACAGAATATAGTAGGAGGACAGAGCAGAATTTTGCTGACCACCAGTATATATATATAGCAGTACGGTACAGTAGTCCACTGCTCTACCTCTGTGTCGTCATGTATGCTATGCATCCATACCTGTGCTATATTTTAGTTGTGCGCAGTATATAGTAGGAGGACAGTGCAGAATTTTGCTGACCACCAGTATATATATAGCAGTACGGTACTGCAGTCCACTGCTCTACCTCTGTGTCATCAAGTATACTATGCATCCATACCTGTGCTGCATTTTAGTTGTGCGCAGTATATAGTAGGAGGACAGTGCATAATTTTGCTGACTACCAGTATATATATAGCAGTATGGTACAGTAGTCCACTGCTCTACCTCTGTGTCGTCAAGTATCCTAGGCATCCATACCTGTGCTACATTTTAGTTGTGCGCAGTATATAATAGGAGGACAGTGCAGAATTTTGCTGACCACCAGTATATATAGAACAGTACGGTACAGTAGTCCACTGCTCTACCTCTGTGTCGTCAAGTATACTATGCATCCATACCTGTGCTGCATTTTAGTTGTGCGCAGTTTATAGTAGGAGGACAGTGCAGAATTTTGCTGACCACCAGTATATATATAGCAGTACGGTACAGTAGTCCACTGCTCTACCTCTGTGTCGTCAAGGATACTATGCATCCATACCTGTGCTGCATTTTAGTTGTGCGCAGTATATAGTAGGAGGACCGTGCAGAATTTTGCTGACCACCAGTATATATATAGCAGTACGGTACAGTAGTCTACTGCTCTACCTTGGTGTCGTCAAGTATACTATGTATCCATACCTGTGCTGCATTTTAGATGTGCGCAGTATATAGTAGGAGGACAGTGCAGAATTTTGCTGACTACCAGTATATATATATATAACAGTACGGTACAGTAGTCCACTGCTCTACCTCTGTGTTGTCAAGTATACTAGGCATCCATACCTGTGCTATATTTTAGTTGTGCGCAGTATATAATAGGAGGACAGTGCAGAATTTTGTTGACCACCAGTATATATATAGCAGTACGGTACAGTAGTCCACTGCTCTACCTCTGTGTCGTCAAGTATACTATGCATCCACACCTGTGCTGCATTTTAGTTGTGCGCAGTATATAGTAGGAGGACAGTGCAGATTTTTGCTGACCACCAGTATATATATAGCAGTACGGTACAGTAGTCCACTGCTCTACCTCTGTGTCGTCAAGTATACTATGCATCCATACCTGTGCTGCATTTTAGTTGTGCGCAGTATATAGTAGGAGGACAGTGCAGAATTTTGCTGACCACCAGTATATATATATAGCAGTACGGTACAGTAGTTCACTGCTCTACCTCTGTGCCGTCAAGTATACTATGCATCCATACCTGTGCTGCATTTTAGTTGTGCGCAGTATATAGTAGGAGGACAGTGCAGAATTGTGCTGACCACCAGTATATATATAGCAGTACGGTACAGTAGTCCACTGCTCTACCTCTGTGTCGTCATGTATGCTATGCATCCATACCTGTGCTGCATTTTAGTTGTGCGCAGTATATAGTAGGAGGACAGTGCAGAATTTTGCTGACCACCAGTATATATATATATAGCAGTACGGTACAGTAGTCTACTGCTCTACCTCTGTGTCGTCAAGTATACTATGCATCCATACCTGTGCAGCATTTTAGATGTGCGCAGTATATAGTAGGAGGACAGTGCAGAATTTTGCTGACTACCAGTATATATATATATAACAGTACGGTACAGTAGTCCACTGCTCTACCTCTGTGTCGTCAAGTATACTATGCATCCATACCTGTGCAACATTTTAGTTGTGCGCAGTATATAGTAGGAGGGCAGTGCAGAATTTTGCTAACCACCAGTATATATATATATATATATATATATATATATATATATATACATATATATATATATATATATATATATATATATACATATATATATACATATATATATATATATATATATATATATACATAAAGCAGTACGGTACAGTAGTCCACTGCTCTACCTCTGTGTCGTCAAGTATACTATGCATCCATACCTGTGATACATTTTAGTTGTGCGCAGTATATAGTAGGAGGGCAGTGCAGAATTTTGCTAACCACCAGTATATATATATATATATATATATAGCGGTACGGATTCAGTAGTCCTCTGCTCTACCTCTGTGTCGTCAAGTATACTATGCATCCATACCTGTGCTGCATTTTATTTGTGCAAAGAATATAGTAGGAGGACAGAGAAGAATTTTGCTGACCACCAGTATATATATAGCAGTACGGTACAGTAGTCCACTGCTCTACCTCTGTGTCGTCATGTATGCTATGCATCCATACCTGTGCTGCATTTTAGTTGTGCGCAGTATATAGTAGGAGGACAGTGCAGAATTTTGCTGACTACCAGTATATATATATATATAACAGTACGGTACAGTAGTCCACTGCTCTACCTCTGTGTTGTCAAGTATACTATGCATCCATACCTGTGCTGCATTTTAGTTGTGCGCAGTTTATAGTAGGAGGACAGTGCAGAATTTTGCTGACCACCAGTATATATATAGCAGTACGGTACAGTAGTCCACTGCTCTACCTCTGTGTCGTCAAGGATACTATGCATCCATACCTTTGCTGCATTTTAGTTGTGCGCAGTATATAGTAGGAGGACAGTGCAGAATTTTGCTGACCACCAGTATATATATATATACATATATATATATATATATATATATATATATATATACATATACATATAGCAGTACGGTACAGTAGTCTTCTGCTCTACCTCTGTGTCGTCAAGTATACTATGCATCCATACCTGTGCTGCATTTTATTTGTGCACAGAATATAGTAGGAGGAAAGAGCAGAATTTTGCTGACCACCAGTATATATATAGCAGTACGGTACAGTAGTCCACTGCTCTACCTCTGTGTCGTCATGTATGCTATGCATCCATACCTGTGCTGCATTTTAGTTGTGCGCAGTATATAGTAGGAGGACAGTGCAGAATTTTGCTAACCACCAGTATATATATATATAAGTACGGTACAGTAGCCCACTGCTCTACCTCTGTGTCGTCAAGTATACTATGCATCTATACCTGTGCTACATTTTAGTTGTGCACAGTATATAGTAGGAGGACAGTGCAGAATTTTGCTGACCACCAGTATATATATAGCAGTACGGTACAGTAGTTCACTGCTCTACCTCTGTGCCGTCAAGTATACTATGCATCCATACCTGTGCTGCATTTTAGTTGTGCGCAGTATATAGTAGGAGGACAGTGCAGAATTTTGCTGACCACCAGTATATATATAACAGTATGGTACAGTAGTCCACTGCTCTACCTCTATGTAGTCAAGTAAACTATGCATCCATACCTGTGCTGCATTTTATTTGTGCACAGAATATAGTAGGAGGACAGAGCAGAATTTTGCTGACCACCAGTATATATATAGCAGTACGGTACTGTAGTCCACTGCTCTACCTCTGTGTCGTCATGTATGCTATGCATCCATACCTGTGCTGCATTTTAGTTGTGCGCAATATATAGTAGGAGGACAGTGCAGAATTTTGCTGACCACCAGTATATATATAGCAGTACGGTACTGTAGTCCACTGCTCTACCTCTGTGTCATCAAGTATACCATGCATCCATACCTGTGCTGCATTTTAGTTGTGCGCAGTATATAGTAGGAGGACAGTGCAGAATTTTGCTTACTACCAGTATATATATAACAGTACGGTACAGTAGTCCACTGCTCTACCTGTGTATTGTCAAGTATACTAGGCATCCATACCTGTGCTATATTTTAGTTGTGCGCAGTATATAATAGGAGGACTGTGCAGAATTTTGTTGGCCACCAGTATATATATATAAAAGTACGGTACAGTAGTCCACTGCTCTACCTCTGTGTTGTCAAGTATACTAGGCATCCATACCTGTGCTACATTTTAGTTGTGCGCAGTATATAGTAGGAGGACAGTGCAGAATTTTGCTGACCACCAGTATATATATAGCAGTACGGTACAGTAGTTCACTGCTATACCTCTGTGCCGTCAAGTATACTATGCATCCATACCTGTGCTGCATTTTAGTTGTGCGCAGTATATAGTAGGAGGACAGTGCAGAATTTTGCTGACCACCAGTATATATATGTATATATATATATATATATATAGCGGTACAGATTCAGTAGTCCTCTGCTCTACCTCTGTGTCGTCAAGTATACTATGCATCCATACCTGTGCTGCATTTTATTTGTGCACAGAATATAGTAGGAGGACAGAGCAGAATTTTGCTGACCACCAGTATATATATATAGCAGTACGGTACAGTAGTTCACTGCTCTACCTCTGTGTCGTCATGTATGCTATGCATCCATACCTGTGCTGCATTTTAGTTGTGCGCAGTATATAGTAGGAGAACAGTGCAGAATTTTGCTGACCACCAGTATATATATAGCAGTATGGTACAGTAGTCCACTGCTCTACCTCTGTGTCGTCAAGTATCCTAGGCATCCATACCTGTGCTACATTTTAGTTGTGCGCAGTATATAATAGGAGGACAGTGCAGAATTTTGCTGACCACCAGTATATATAGAACAGTACGGTACAGTAGTCCACTGCTCTACCTCTGTGTCGTCAAGTATACTATGCATCCATACCTGTGCTGCATTTTAGTTGTGCGCAGTTTATAGTAGGAGGACAGTGCAGAATTTTGCTGACCACCAGTATATATATAGCAGTACGGTACAGTAGTCCACTGCTCTACCTCTGTGTCGTCAAGGATACTATGCATCCATACCTGTGCTGCATTTTAGTTGTGCGCAGTATATAGTAGGAGGACCGTGCAGAATTTTGCTGACCACCAGTATATATATAGCAGTACGGTACAGTAGTCTACTGCTCTACCTCGGTGTCGTCAAGTATACTATGTATCCATACCTATGCTGCATTTTAGATGTGCGCAGTCTATAGTAGGAGGACAGTGCAGAATTTTGCTGACTACCAGTATATATATATATAACAGTACGGTACAGTAGTCCACTGCTCTACCTCTGTGTTGTCAAGTATACTAGGCATCCATACCTGTGCTATATTTTAGTTGTGCGCAGTATATAATAGGAGGACAGTGCAGAATTTTGTTGACCACCAGTATATATATAGCAGTACGGTACAGTAGTCCACTGCTCTACCTCTGTGTCGTCATGTATGCTATGCATCCATACCTGTGCTGCATTTTAGTTGTGCGCAGTATATAGTAGGAGGACAGTGCAGAATTTTGCTGACTACCAGTATATATATATAACAGTACGGTACAGTAGTCCTCTGCTCTACCTCTGTGTCGTCAAGTATACTATGCATCCATACCTGTGCTGAATTTTAGTTGTGCGCAGTATATAGTAGGAGGACAGTGCAGAATTTTGCTGACCACCAGTATATATATATATATATATATATATATATATATAGCGGTACAGATTCAGTAGTCCTCTGCTCTACCTCTGTGTCGTCAAGTATACTATGCATCCATACCTGTGCTGCATTTTATTTGTGCACAGAATATAGTAGGAGGACAGAGCAGAATTTTGCTGACCACCAGTATATATATATAGCAGTACGGTACAGTAGTCCACTGCTCTACCTCTGTGTCGTCATGTATGCTATGCATCCATACCTGTGCTATATTTTAGTTGTGCGCAGTATATAGTAGGAGGACAGTGCAGAATTTTGCTGACCACCAGTATATATATAGCAGTACGGTACTGCAGTCCACTGCTCTACCTCTGTGTCATCAAGTATACTATGCATCCATACCTGTGCTGCATTTTAGTTGTGCGCAGTATATAGTAGGAGGACAGTGCATAATTTTGCTGACTACCAGTATATATATAGCAGTATGGTACAGTAGTCCACTGCTCTACCTCTGTGTCGTCAAGTATCCTAGGCATCCATACCTGTGCTACATTTTAGTTGTGCGCAGTATATAATAGGAGGACAGTGCAGAATTTTGCTGACCACCAGTATATATAGAACAGTACGGTACAGTAGTCCACTGCTCTACCTCTGTGTCGTCAAGTATACTATGCATCCATACCTGTGCTGCATTTTAGTTGTGCGCAGTTTATAGTAGGAGGACAGTGCAGAATTTTGCTGACCACCAGTATATATATAGCAGTACGGTACAGTAGTCCACTGCTCTACCTCTGTGTCGTCAAGGATACTATGCATCCATACCTGTGCTGCATTTTAGTTGTGCGCAGTATATAGTAGGAGGACCGTGCAGAATTTTGCTGACCACCAGTATATATATAGCAGTACGGTACAGTAGTCTACTGCTCTACCTTGGTGTCGTCAAGTATACTATGTATCCATACCTGTGCTGCATTTTAGATGTGCGCAGTATATAGTAGGAGGACAGTGCAGAATTTTGCTGACTACCAGTATATATATATATAACAGTACGGTACAGTAGTCCACTGCTCTACCTCTGTGTTGTCAAGTATACTAGGCATCCATACCTGTGCTATATTTTAGTTGTGCGCAGTATATAATAGGAGGACAGTGCAGAATTTTGTTGACCACCAGTATATATATAGCAGTACGGTACAGTAGTCCACTGCTCTACCTCTGTGTCGTCAAGTATACTATGCATCCACACCTGTGCTGCATTTTAGTTGTGCGCAGTATATAGTAGGAGGACAGTGCAGATTTTTGCTGACCACCAGTATATATATAGCAGTACGGTACAGTAGTCCACTGCTCTACCTCTGTGTCGTCAAGTATACTATGCATCCATACCTGTGCTGCATTTTAGTTGTGCGCAGTATATAGTAGGAGGACAGTGCAGAATTTTGCTGACCACCAGTATATATATATAGCAGTACGGTACAGTAGTTCACTGCTCTACCTCTGTGCCGTCAAGTATACTATGCATCCATACCTGTGCTGCATTTTAGTTGTGCGCAGTATATAGTAGGACAGTGCAGAATTGTGCTGACCACCAGTATATATATAGCAGTACGGTACAGTAGTCCACTGCTCTACCTCTGTGTCGTCATGTATGCTATGCATCCATACCTGTGCTGCATTTTAGTTGTGCGCAGTATATAGTAGGAGGACAGTGCAGAATTTTGCTGACCACCAGTATATATATATATAGCAGTACGGTACAGTAGTCTACTGCTCTACCTCTGTGTCGTCAAGTATACTATGCATCCATACCTGTGCAGCATTTTAGATGTGCGCAGTATATAGTAGGAGGACAGTGCAGAATTTTGCTGACTACCAGTATATATATATATAACAGTACGGTACAGTAGTCCACTGCTCTACCTCTGTGTCGTCAAGTATACTATGCATCCATACCTGTGCAACATTTTAGTTGTGCGCAGTATATAGTAGGAGGGCAGTGCAGAATTTTGCTAACCACCAGTATATATATATATATATATATATATATATACATATATATATATATATATATATATATATACATATATATATACATATATATATATATATATATATATATATATATATATACATAAAGCAGTACGGTACAGTAGTCCACTGCTCTACCTCTGTGTCGTCAAGTATACTATGCATCCATACCTGTGATACATTTTAGTTGTGCGCAGTATATAGTAGGAGGGCAGTGCAGAATTTTGCTAACCACCAGTATATATATATATATATATATATAGCGGTACGGATTCAGTAGTCCTCTGCTCTACCTCTGTGTCGTCAAGTATACTATGCATCCATACCTGTGCTGCATTTTATTTGTGCACAGAATATAGTAGGAGGACAGAGCAGAATTTTGCTGACCACCAGTATATATATAGCAGTACGGTACAGTAGTCCACTGCTCTACCTCTGTGTCGTCATGTATGCTATGCATCCATACCTGTGCTGCATTTTAGTTGTGCGCAGTATATAGTAGGAGGACAGTGCAGAATTTTGCTGACTACCAGTATATATATATATAACAGTACGGTACAGTAGTCCACTGCTCTACCTCTGTGTTGTCAAGTATACTATGCATCCATACCTGTGCTGCATTTTAGTTGTGCGCAGTTTATAGTAGGAGGACAGTGCAGAATTTTGCTGACCACCAGTATATATATAGCAGTACGGTACAGTAGTCCACTGCTCTACCTCTGTGTCGTCAAGGATACTATGCATCCATACCTGTGCTGCATTTTAGTTGTGCGCAGTATATAGTAGGAGGACAGTGCAGAATTTTGCTGACCACCAGTATATATATATATACATATATTTATATATATACATATAGCAGTACGGTACAGTAGTCTTCTGCTCTACCTCTGTGTCGTCAAGTATACTATGCATCCATACCTGTGCTGCATTTTATTTGTGCACAGAATTTAGTAGGAGGACAGAGCAGAATTTTGCTAACCACCAGTATATATATATATATATATATATATATAGCGGTACAGATTCAGTAGTCCTCTGCTCTACCTCTGTGTCGTCAAGTATACTATGCATCCATACCTGTGCTGCATTTTATTTGTGCACAGAATATAGTAGGAGGACAGAGCAGAATTTTGCTGACCACCAGTATATATATAGCAGTACGGTACAGTAGTCCACTGCTCTACCTCTGTGTCGTCATGTATGCTATGCATCCATACCTGTGCTGCATTTTAGTTGTGCGCAGTATATAGTAGGAGGACAGTGCAGAATTTTGCTAACCACCAGTATATATATAAAAGTACGGTACAGTAGTCCACTGCTCTACCTCTGTGTATTCAACTATACTATGCATCCATACCTGTGCTGCATTTTAGTTGTGCGCAGTATATAGTAGGAGGACATTGCAGAATTTTGCTGACCACCAGTATATATATAGCAGTACGGTACAGTAGTCCACTGCTCTACCTCTGTGTCGTCATGTATGCTATGAATCCATACCTGTGCTGCATTTTAGTTGTGCGCAGTATATAGTAGGAGGACAGTGCAGAATTTTGCTGACTACCAGTATATATATAACAGTACGGTACAGTAGTCCACTGCTCTACCTCTGTGTTGTCAAGTATACTAGGCATCCATACCTGTGCTATATTTTAGTTGTGCGCAGTATATAATAGGAGGACTGTGCAGAATTTTGTTGACCACCAGTATATATATATATATATATATATATATATATATAAAAGTACGGTACAGTAGTCCACTGCTCTACCTCTGTGTTGTCAAGTATACTATACATCCATACCTGTGCTGCATTTTATTTGTGCACAGAATATAGTAGGAGGATAGAGCAGAATTTTGCTGACCACCAGTATATATATAGCAGTACGGTACAGTAGTCCACTGCTCTACCTCTGTGTCGTCATGTATGCTATGCATCCATACCTGTGCTGCATTTTAGTTGTGCGCAGTATATAGTAGGAGGACAGTGCAGAATTTTGCTGACCACCAGTATATATATATAACAGTATGGTACAGTAGTCCACTGCTCTACCTCTATGTAGTCAAGTATACTATGCATCCATACCTGTGCTGCAATTTATTTGTGCACAGAATATAGTAGGAGGACAGAGCAGAATTTTGCTGACCACCAGTATATATATAGCAGTACGGTACAGTAGTCCACTGCTCTACCTCTGTGTCGTCATGTATGCTATGCATCCATACCTGTGCTGCATTTTAGTTGTGCGCAATATATAGTAGGAGGACAGTGCAGAATTTTGCTGACCACCAGTATATATATAGCAGTACGGTACTGTAGTCCACTGCTCTACCTCTGTGTCATCAAGTATACCATGCATCCATACCTGTGCTGCATTTTAGTTGTGCGCAGTATATAGTAGGAGGACAGTGCAGAATTTTGCTGACCACCAGTATATATATAGCAGTACGGTACAGTAGTCCACTGCTCTACCTGTGTGTTGTCAAGTATACTAGGCATCCATACCTGTGCTATATTTTAGTTGTGCGCAGTATATAATAGGAGGACAGTGCAGAATTTTGCTGACCACCAGTATATATAGAACAGTACGGTACAGTAGTCCACTGCTCTACCTCTGTGTCGTCAAGTATACTATGCATCCATACCTGTGCTGCATTTTAGTTGTGCGCAGTTTATAGTAGGAGGACAGTGCAGAATTTTGCTGACCACCAGTATATATATAGCAGTATGGTACAGTAGTCCACTGCTCTACCTCTGTGTCGTCAAGTATCCTAGGCATCCATACCTGTGCTACATTTTAGTTGTGCGCAGTATATAATAGGAGGACAGTGCAGAATTTTGCTGACCACCAGTATATATAGAACAGTACGGTACAGTAGTCCACTGCTCTACCTCTGTGTCGTCAAGTATACTATGCATCCATACCTGTGCTGCATTTTAGTTGTGCGCAGTTTATAGTAGGAGGACAGTGCAGAATTTTGCTGACCACCAGTATATATATAGCAGTACGGTACAGTAGTCCACTGCTCTACCTCTGTGTCGTCAAGGATACTATGCATCCATACCTGTGCTGCATTTTAGTTGTGCGCAGTATATAGTAGGAGGACCGTGCAGAATTTTGCTGACCACCAGTATATATATAGCAGTACGGTACAGTAGTCTACTGCTCTACCTCGGTGTCGTCAAGTATACTATGTATCCATACCTATGCTGCATTTTAGATGTGCGCAGTCTATAGTAGGAGGACAGTGCAGAATTTTGCTGACTACCAGTATATATATATATAACAGTACGGTACAGTAGTCCACTGCTCTACCTCTGTGTTGTCAAGTATACTAGGCATCCATACCTGTGCTATATTTTAGTTGTGCGCAGTATATAATAGGAGGACAGTGCAGAATTTTGTTGACCACCAGTATATATATAGCAGTACGGTACAGTAGTCCACTGCTCTACCTCTGTGTCGTCATGTATGCTATGCATCCATACCTGTGCTGCATTTTAGTTGTGCGCAGTATATAGTAGGAGGACAGTGCAGAATTTTGCTGACTACCAGTATATATATATAACAGTACGGTACAGTAGTCCTCTGCTCTACCTCTGTGTCGTCAAGTATACTATGCATCCATACCTGTGCTGAATTTTAGTTGTGCGCAGTATATAGTAGGAGGACAGTGCAGAATTTTGCTGACCACCAGTATATATATATATATATATATATATATAGCGGTACAGATTCAGTAGTCCTCTGCTCTACCTCTGTGTCGTCAAGTATACTATGCATCCATACCTGTGCTGCATTTTATTTGTGCACAGAATATAGTAGGAGGACAGAGCAGAATTTTGCTGACCACCAGTATATATATATAGCAGTACGGTACAGTAGTCCACTGCTCTACCTCTGTGTCGTCATGTATGCTATGCATCCATACCTGTGCTATATTTTAGTTGTGCGCAGTATATAGTAGGAGGACAGTGCAGAATTTTGCTGACCACCAGTATATATATAGCAGTACGGTACTGTAGTCCACTGCTCTACCTCTGTGTCATCAAGTATACTATGCATCCATACCTGTGCTGCATTTTAGTTGTGCGCAGTATATAGTAGGAGGACAGTGCATAATTTTGCTGACTACCAGTATATATATAGCAGTATGGTACAGTAGTCCACTGCTCTACCTCTGTGTCGTCAAGTATCCTAGGCATCCATACCTGTGCTACATTTTAGTTGTGCGCAGTATATAATAGGAGGACAGTGCAGAATTTTGCTGACCACCAGTATATATAGAACAGTACGGTACAGTAGTCCACTGCTCTACCTCTGTGTCGTCAAGTATACTATGCATCCATACCTGTGCTGCATTTTAGTTGTGCGCAGTTTATAGTAGGAGGACAGTGCAGAATTTTGCTGACCACCAGTATATATATAGCAGTACGGTACAGTAGTCCACTGCTCTACCTCTGTGTCGTCAAGGATACTATGCATCCATACCTGTGCTGCATTTTAGTTGTGCGCAGTATATAGTAGGAGGACCGTGCAGAATTTTGCTGACCACCAGTATATATATAGCAGTACGGTACAGTAGTCTACTGCTCTACCTTGGTGTCGTCAAGTATACTATGTATCCATACCTGTGCTGCATTTTAGATGTGCGCAGTATATAGTAGGAGGACAGTGCAGAATTTTGCTGACTACCAGTATATATATATATAACAGTACGGTACAGTAGTCCACTGCTCTACCTCTGTGTTGTCAAGTATACTAGGCATCCATACCTGTGCTATATTTTAGTTGTGCGCAGTATATAATAGGAGGACAGTGCAGAATTTTGTTGACCACCAGTATATATATAGCAGTACGGTACAGTAGTCCACTGCTCTACCTCTGTGTCGTCAAGTATACTATGCATCCATACCTGTGCTGCATTTTAGTTGTGCGCAGTATATAGTAGGAGGACAGTGCAGAATTTTGCTGACCACCAGTATATATATATAGCAGTACGGTACAGTAGTTCACTGCTCTACCTCTGTGCCGTCAAGTATACTATGCATCCATACCTGTGCTGCATTTTAGTTGTGCGCAGTATATAGTAGGAGGACAGTGCAGAATTTTGCTGACCACCAGTATATATATAGCAGTACGGTACAGTAGTCCACTGCTCTACCTCTGTGTCGTCATGTATGCTATGCATCCATACCTGTGCTGCATTTTAGTTGTGCGCAGTATATAGTAGGAGGACAGTGCAGAATTTTGCTGACCACCAGTATATATATATATAGCAGTACGGTACAGTAGTCTACTGCTCTACCTCTGTGTCGTCAAGTATACTATGCATCCATACCTGTGCAGCATTTTAGATGTGCGCAGTATATAGTAGGAGGACAGTGCAGAATTTTGCTGACTACCAGTATATATATATATAACAGTACGGTACAGTAGTCCACTGCTCTACCTCTGTGTCGTCAAGTATACTATGCATCCATACCTGTGCAACATTTTAGTTGTGCGCAGTATATAGTAGGAGGGCAGTGCAGAATTTTGCTAACCACCAGTATATATATATACATATATATATATATATATATATATATATACATAAAGCAGTACGGTACAGTAGTCCACTGCTCTACCTCTGTGTCGTCAAGTATACTATGCATCCATACCTGTGATACATTTTAGTTGTGCGCAGTATATAGTAGGAGGGCAGTGCAGAATTTTGCTAACCACCAGTATATATATATATATATATATATAGCGGTACGGATTCAGTAGTCCTCTGCTCTACCTCTGTGTCGTCAAGTATACTATGCATCCATACCTGTGCTGCATTTTATTTGTGCACAGAATATAGTAGGAGGACAGAGCAGAATTTTGCTGACCACCAGTATATATATAGCAGTACGGTACAGTAGTCCACTGCTCTACCTCTGTGTCGTCATGTATGCTATGCATCCATACCTGTGCTGCATTTTAGTTGTGCGCAGTATATAGTAGGAGGACAGTGCAGAATTTTGCTGACTACCAGTATATATATATATAACAGTACGGTACAGTAGTCCACTGCTCTACCTCTGTGTTGTCAAGTATACTATGCATCCATACCTGTGCTGCATTTTAGTTGTGCGCAGTTTATAGTAGGAGGACAGTGCAGAATTTTGCTGACCACCAGTATATATATAGCAGTACGGTACAGTAGTCCACTGCTCTACCTCTGTGTCGTCAAGGATACTATGCATCCATACCTGTGCTGCATTTTAGTTGTGCGCAGTATATAGTAGGAGGACAGTGCAGAATTTTGCTGACCACCAGTATATATATATATACATATATTTATATATATACATATAGCAGTACGGTACAGTAGTCTTCTGCTCTACCTCTGTGTCGTCAAGTATACTATGCATCCATACCTGTGCTGCATTTTATTTGTGCACAGAATATAGTAGGAGGACAGAGCAGAATTTTGCTAACCACCAGTATATATATATATATATATATATATATATATATATATATATATATATATAGCGGTACAGATTCAGTAGTCCTCTGCTCTACCTCTGTGTCGTCAAGTATACTATGCATCCATACCTGTGCTGCATTTTATTTGTGCACAGAATATAGTAGGAGGACAGAGCAGAATTTTGCTGACCACCAGTATATATATAGCAGTACGGTACAGTAGTCCACTGCTCTACCTCTGTGTCGTCATGTATGCTATGCATCCATACCTGTGCTGCATTTTAGTTGTGCGCAGTATATAGTAGGAGGACAGTGCAGAATTTTGCTAACCACCAGTATATATATAAAAGTACGGTACAGTAGTCCACTGCTCTACCTCTGTGTATTCAACTATACTATGCATCCATACCTGTGCTGCATTTTAGTTGTGCGCAGTATATAGTAGGAGGACATTGCAGAATTTTGCTGACCACCAGTATATATATAGCAGTACGGTACAGTAGTCCACTGCTCTACCTCTGTGTCGTCATGTATGCTATGAATCCATACCTGTGCTGCATTTTAGTTGTGCGCAGTATATAGTAGGAGGACAGTGCAGAATTTTGCTGACTACCAGTATATATATAACAGTACGGTACAGTAGTCCACTGCTCTACCTCTGTGTTGTCAAGTATACTAGGCATCCATACCTGTGCTATATTTTAGTTGTGCGCAGTATATAATAGGAGGACTGTGCAGAATTTTGTTGACCACCAGTATATATATTTATATATAAAAGTACGGTACAGTAGTCCACTGCTCTACCTCTGTGTTGTCAAGTATACTATACATCCATACCTGTGCTGCATTTTATTTGTGCACAGAATATAGTAGGAGGATAGAGCAGAATTTTGCTGACCACCAGTATATATATAGCAGTACGGTACAGTAGTCCACTGCTCTACCTCTGTGTCGTCATGTATGCTATGCATCCATACCTGTGCTGCATTTTAGTTGTGCGCAGTATATAGTAGGAGGACAGTGCAGAATTTTGCTGACCACCAGTATATATATATAACAGTATGGTACAGTAGTCCACTGCTCTACCTCTATGTAGTCAAGTATACTATGCATCCATACCTGTGCTGCAATTTATTTGTGCACAGAATATTGTAGGAGGACAGAGCAGAATTTTGCTGACCACCAGTATATATATAGCAGTACGGTACAGTAGTCCACTGCTCTACCTCTGTGTCGTCATGTATGCTATGCATCCATACCTGTGCTGCATTTTAGTTGTGCGCAATATATAGTAGGAGGACAGTGCAGAATTTTGCTGACCACCAGTATATATATAGCAGTACGGTACTGTAGTCCACTGCTCTACCTCTGTGTCATCAAGTATACCATGCATCCATACCTGTGCTGCATTTTAGTTGTGCGCAGTATATAGTAGGAGGACAGTGCAGAATTTTGCTGACCACCAGTATATATATAGCAGTACGGTACAGTAGTCCACTGCTCTACCTGTGTGTTGTCAAGTATACTAGGCATCCATACCTGTGCTATATTTTAGTTGTGCGCAGTATATAATAGGAGGACTGTGCAGAATTTTGTTGGCCACCAGTATATATATAAAAGTACGGTACAGTAGTCCACTGCTCTACCTCTGTGTTGTCAAGTATACTAGGCATCCATACCTGTGCTACATTTTAGTTGTGCGCAGTATATAGTAGGAGGACAGTGCAGAATTTTGCTGACCACCAGTATATATATAGCAGTACGGTACAGTAGTTCACTGCTATACCTCTGTGCCGTCAAGTATACTATGCATCCATACCTGTGCTGAATTTTAGTTGTGCGCAGTATATAGTAGGAGGACAGTGCAGAATTTTGCTGACCACCAGTATATATATATATATATATATATAGCGGTACAGATTCAGTAGTCCTCTGCTCTACCTCTGTGTCGTCAAGTATACTATGCATCCATACCTGTGCTGCATTTTATTTGTGCACAGAATATAGTAGGAGGACAGAGCAGAATTTTGCTGACCACCAGTATATATATATATAGCAGTACGGTACAGTAGTCCACTGCTCTACCTCTGTGTCGTCATGTATGCTATGCATCCATACCTGTGCTATATTTTAGTTGTGCGCAGTATATAGTAGGAGGACAGTGCAGAATTTTGCTGACCACCAGTATATATATAGCAGTACGGTACTGTAGTCCACTGCTCTACCTCTGTGTCATCAAGTATCCTAGGCATCCATACCTGTGCTACATTTTAGTTGTGCGCAGTATATAATAGGAGGACAGTGCAGAATTTTGCTGACCACCAGTATATATAGAACAGTACGGTACAGTAGTCCACTGCTCTACCTCTGTGTCGTCAAGTATACTATGCATCCATACCTGTGCTGCATTTTAGTTGTGCGCAGTTTATAGTAGGAGGACAGTGCAGAATTTTGCTGACCACCAGTATATATATAGCAGTACGGTACAGTAGTCCACTGCTCTACCTCTGTGTCGTCAAGGATACTATGCATCCATACCTGTGCTGCATTTTAGTTGTGCGCAGTATATAGTAGGAGGACCGTGCAGAATTTTGCTGACCACCAGTATATATATAGCAGTACGGTACAGTAGTCTACTGCTCTACCTTGGTGTCGTCAAGTATACTATGTATCCATACCTGTGCTGCATTTTAGATGTGCGCAGTATATAGTAGGAGGACAGTGCAGAATTTTGCTGACTACCAGTATATATATATATAACAGTACGGTACAGTAGTCCACTGCTCTACCTCTGTGTTGTCAAGTATACTAGGCATCCATACCTGTGCTATATTTTAGTTGTGCGCAGTATATAATAGGAGGACAGTGCAGAATTTTGTTGACCACCAGTATATATATAGCAGTACGGTACAGTAGTCCACTGCTCTACCTCTGTGTCGTCAAGTATACTATGCATCCACACCTGTGCTGCATTTTAGTTGTGCGCAGTATATAGTAGGAGGACAGTGCAGATTTTTGCTGACCACCAGTATATATATAGCAGTACGGTACAGTAGTCCACTGCTCTACCTCTGTGTCGTCAAGTATACTATGCATCCATACCTGTGCTGCATTTTAGTTGTGCGCAGTATATAGTAGGAGGACAGTGCAGAATTTTGCTGACCACCAGTATATATATATAGCAGTACGGTACAGTAGTTCACTGCTCTACCTCTGTGCCGTCAAGTATACTATGCATCCATACCTGTGCTGCATTTTAGTTGTGCGCAGTATATAGTAGGAGGACAGTGCAGAATTTTGCTGACCACCAGTATATATATATATATATATATATAGCAGTACGGTACAGTAGTCTACTGCTCTACCTCTGTGTATTCAACTATACTATGCATCCATACCTGTGCTGCATTTTAGTTGTGCGCATTATATAGTAGGAGGACATTGCAGAATTTTGCTGACCACCAGTATATATATAGCAGTACGGTACAGTAGTCCACTGCTCTACCTCTGTGTCGTCAAGTATACTATGCATCCATACCTGTGCTACATTTTTGTTGTGCGCAGTATATAGTAGGAGGGCAGTGCAGAATTTTGCTAACCACCAGTATATATATATATATACATACATATATATATATATATATATATATATATATATATATATATATATATATAGCAGTACGGATTCAGTAGTCCTCTGCTCTACCTCTGTGTCGTCAAGTATACTATGCATCCATACCTGTGCTGCATTTTATTTGTGCACAGAATATAGTAGGAGGACAGATCAGAATTTTGCTGACCACCAGTATATATATAGCAGTACGGTACAGTAGTCCACTGCTCTACCTCTGTTTCGTCATGTATGCTATGCATCCATACCTGTGCTGCATTTTAGTTGTGCGCAGAATATAGTAGGAGGACAGTGCAGAATTTTGCTGACTACCAGTATATATATAACAGTACGGTACAGTAGTCCACTGCTCTACCTCTGTGTTGTCAAGTATACTAGGCATCCATACCTGTGCTATATTTTAGTTGTGCGCAGTATATAATAGGAGGACTGTGCAGAATTTTGTTGACCACCAGTATATATAAAGAGGTACGGTACAGTAGTCCACTGCTCTACTTCTGTGTCGTCAAGTATACTATGCATCCATACCTGTGCTGCATTTTAGTTGTGCGCAGTATATAGTAGGAGGACAGTGCAGAATTTTGCTGACCACCAGTATATATATATATAACAGTACGGTACAGTAGTCCACTGCTCTACCTCTGTGTCGTCAAGTATACTATGCATCCATACCTGTGCTGCATTTTATTTGTGCACAGAATATAGTAGGAGGACAGAGCAGAATTTTGCTGACCACCAGTATATATATAGCAGTACGGTACAGTAGTCCACTGCTCTACCTCTGTGTCGTCATGTATGCTATGCATCCATACCTGTGCTGCATTTTAGTTGTGCGCAGTATATAGTAGGAGGACAGAGCAGAATTTTGCTAACCACCAGTATATATATATATAAGTACGGTACAGTAGCCCACTGCTCTACCTCTGTCGTCAAGTATACTATGCATCTATACCTGTGCTACATTTTAGTTGTGCGCAGTATATAGTAGGAGGACAGTGCAGAATTTTGCTGACCACCAGTATATATATAGCAGTACGGTACAGTAGTTCACTGCTCTACCTCTGTGCCGTCAAGTATACTATGCATCCATACCTGTGCTGCATTTTAGTTGTGCGCAGTATATAGTAGGAGGACAGTGCAGAATTTTGCTGACCACCAGTATATATATATATATATATATATAGCAGTACGGTACAGTAGTACACTGCTCTACCTCTGTGTATTCAACTATACTATGCATCCATACCTGTGCTGCATTTTAGTTGTGCGCAGTATATAGTAGGAGGACATTGCAGAATTTTGCTGACCACCAGTATATATATATAGCAGTACGGTACAGTAGTCCACTGCTCTACCTCTGTGTCGTCATGTATGCTATGCATCCATACCTGTGCTGCATTTTAGTTGTGCGCAGTATATAGTAGGAGGACAGTGCAGAATTTTGCTGAAAACCAGTATATATATAACAGTACGGTACAGTAGTCCACTGCTCTACCTCTGTGTTGTCAAGTATACTAGGCATCCATACCTGTGCTATATTTTAGTTGTGCGCAGTATATAATAGGAGGATTGTGCAGAATTTTGTTGACCACCAGTATATATATAAAAGTACGGTACAGTAGTCCACTGCTCTACCTCTGTGTTGTCAAGTATACTAGGCATCCATACCTGTGCTACATTTTAGTTGTGCGCAGTATATAGTAGGAGGACAGTGCAGAATTTTGCTGACCACCAGTATATATATATAGCAGTACGGTACAGTAGTCCACTGCTCTACCTCTGTGTCGTCATGTATGCTATGCATCCATACCTGTGCTGCATTTTAGTTGTGCGCAGTATATAGTAGGAGGACAGTGCAGAATTTTGCTGACTACCAGTATATATATAACAGTATGGTACAGTAGTCCACTGCTCTACCTCTGTGTTGTCAAGTATACTAGGCAACCATACCTGTGCTATATTTTAGTTGTGCGCAGTATATAATAGGAGGACTGTGCAGAATTTTGTTGACCACCAGTATATATATAAAAGTACGGTACAGTAGTCCACTGCTCTACCTCTGTGTTGTCAAGTATACTAGGCATCCATACCTGTGCTACATTTTAGTTGTGCGCAGTATATAGTAGGAGGACAGTGCAGAATTTTGCTGACCACCAGTATATATATAGCAGTACGGTACAGTAGTTCACTGCTCTACCTCTGTGCCGTCAAGTATACTATGCATCCATACCTGTGCTGCATTTTAGATGTGCGCAGTATATAGTAGGAGGACAGTGCAGAATTTTGCTGACCACCAGTATATATATATATATATATATATATATATATAGCAGTACGGTACAGTAGTCCACTGCTCTACCTCTGTGTATTCAACTATACTATGCATCCATACCTGTGCTGCATTTTATTTGTGCACAGAATATAGTAGGAGGACAGAGCAGAATTTTGCTGACCACCAGTATATATACAGCAGTACGGTACAGTAGTCCACTGCTCTACCTCTGTGTCGTCATGTATGCTATGCATCCATACCTGTGCTGCATTTTAGTTGTGCGCAGTATATAGTAGGAGGACAGTGCAGAATTTTACTGACCACCAGCATATATATATAGCAGTACGGTACAGTAGTCCACTGCTCTACCTCTGTGTCATCAAGTATACTATGCATCTATACCTGTGCTACATTTTAGTTGTGCGCAGTATATAGTAGGAGGGCAGTGCAGAATTTTGCTAACCACCAGTATATATATATATATATATATATATATATATATATATATATATAGCGGTACGGATTCAGTAGTCCTCTGCTCTACCTCTGTGTCGTCAAGAATACTATGCATCCATACCTGTGCTGCATTTTAGTTGTGCGCAGTATATAGTAGGAGGACAGTGCAGAATTTTGCTGACCACCAGTATATATATATATATAACAGTACGGTACAGTAGTCCACTGCTCTACCTCTGTGTTGTCAAGTATACTAGGCATCCATACCTGTGCTACATTTTAGTTGTGCGCAGTATATAGTAGGAGGACAGTGCAGAATTTTGCTGACCACCAGTATATATATATATATATATATATATATATATATATATAACAGTACGGTACAGTAGTCCACTGCTCTACCTCTGTGTTGTCAAGTATACTAGGCATCCATACCTTTGCTACATTTTAGTTGTGCGCAGTATATAGTAGGAGGACAGTGCAGAATTTTGCTGACCACCAGTATATATATAGCAGTACGGTACAGTAGTTCACTGCTCTACCTCTGTGCCGTCAAGTATACTATGCATCCATACCTGTGCTGCATTTTAGTTGTGCGCAGTATATAGTAGGAGGGCAGTGCAGAATTTTGCTAACCACCAGTATATATATATATATATATACACACATATATATATATATATATATATATATATAGCAGTACGGATTCAGTAGTCCTCTGCTCTACCTCTGTGTCGTCAAGTATACTATGCATCCATACCTGTGCTGCATTTTATTTGTGCACAGAATATAGTAGGAGGACAGAGCAGAATTTTGCTGACCACCAGTATATATATAGCAGTACGGTACAGTAGTCCACTGCTCTACCTCTGTGTCGTCATGTATGCTATGCATCCATACCTGTGCTGCATTTTAGTTGTGCGCAGTATATAGTAGGAGGACAGTGCAGAATTTTGCTGACTACCAGTATATATATAACAGTACGGTACAGTAGTCCACTGCTCTACCTCTGTGTTGTCAAGTATACTAGGCATCCATACCTGTGCTATATTTTAGTTGTGCGCAGTATATAATAGGAGGACTGTGCAGAATTTTGTTGACCACCAGTATATATATAGCAGTACGGTACAGTAGTCCACTGCTCTACCTCTGTGTCATCAAGTATACTATGCATCCATACCTGTGCTACATTTTAGTTGTGCGCAGTATATAGTAGGAGGGCAGTGCAGAATTTTGCTAACCACCAGTATATAAATATATATATATATATATATACATACATACATACATACATACATATATATATATATATATATATATATATATATAGCAGTACGGATTCAGTAGTCCTCTGCTCTACCTCTGTGTCGTCAAGTATACTATGCATCCATACCTGTGCTGCATTTTATTTGTGCACAGAATATAGTAGGAGGACAGATCAGAATTTTGCTGACCACCAGTATATATATAGCAGTACGGTACAGTAGTCCACTGCTCTACCTCTGTGTCGTCATGTATGCTATGCATCCATACCTGTGCTGCATTTTAGTTGTGCGCAGAATATAGTAGGAGGACAGTGCAGAATTTTGCTGACTACCAGTATATATATAACAGTACGGTACAGTAGTCCACTGCTCTACCTCTGTGTTGTCAAGTATACTAGGCATCCATACCTGTGCTATATTTTAGTTGTGCGCAGTATATAATAGGAGGACTGTGCAGAATTTTGTTGACCACCAGTATATATAAAGAGGTACGGTACAGTAGTCCACTGCTCTACTTCTGTGTCGTCAAGTATACTATGCATCCATACCTGTGCTGCATTTTATTTGTGCACAGAATATAGTAGGAGGACAGAGCAGAATTTTGCTAACCACCAGTATATATATAGCAGTACGGTACAGTAGTCCACTGCTCTACCTCTGTGTCGTCATGTATGCTATGCATCCATACCTGTGCTGCATTTTAGTTGTGCGCAGTATATAGTAGGAGGACTGTGCAGAATTTTGCTAACCACCAGTATATATATATATAAGTACGGTACAGTAGCCCACTGCTCTACCTCTGTGTCGTCAAGTATACT